>NC_141219.1:8646388-8973888 GCF_054856515.1 Filicampus tigris
TCATTGCTGAAACTGAAAATGAGGAAACCAATGCTGAAAACTGAAACAATGAAAGAACTTTCAATACCTTAAAAACCTAAAAAAAAAATCTCCTACAAGCTTTACAGCTCACGCCCAGTCTTCCTCATTTAAACCAATCTATGTCCCTTCTACCCTTCCATCTGAAATGTTCCTTTGCTTTGATCATCTGCTCCTTTGCTCTTCCATCTCCCAACAGCATCAGACACAATTATGACAAAGCAAATAAAGGGCAACGTTTCACTTAATACAACTATTTACAAGTTGGTGGGAAGTGTGTCACCATATTGGCATTCAATGTCAGCAATTTTCCATCCTCCGACTGGTTGTCAGAGCAAAACCTATTGCAGCCAACGTCAAACCAGCGACTGCACCCATGGTAAACAAAACATGTTAATCAAACATAATGTGCTTTATTTATTATTTTATTTTACAGCTTTGCGCATCTTGGTATTTTCTCAGTGAGCTTTATGATGTGGAATGATTATCAATAGCTTGACTTGACCTCTTAATGTGTTTGAGATCATTTGAATTTGAAGGTGTTTCCAAACTTTTGACTGGTACTGTAGATTTGAATTTTGGAATACTGTAACTACCTCATCATTAACTAGTGCAAACTGAAAGGACAGCGAAAGCACCAGCAATTTCTGTAATTTCTCTCTCTCTCTCTCCCGGATGATTTGCCTTCACGGGCCATATAAAATGGGACGAAGCCGTAAGTGGGCCTGGGTGTGCACAGGCCCACCCAGATTGGCAGATTGCCCACCCAGTGAGATTCCTGGAAAAAATATATCCTTTTAAATTTTAAGTAAATGATTAATAAATTATTTTTGAATTTGTGTTTTGTTGTGTTTTTTTTCCATCCAACCATTATCCATACCGCTTATCCTCACAAGGGTCGCGGGCGTGCTGGAGCCTATCCCAGCAGTCTTCGGGCAGTAGGCGGGGGACACCCTGAATTGGTTGCCAGACAATCGCAGGGCACACAGAGACAAACAAACATCTGCACACACAATCACACCTTGGGGCAATTTAGAGTGTCCAATCAACTTACCATGCATGTTTTTGGAATGTGGGAGGAAACCGGAGAACCCGGAGAAAACCCACGCAGGCACGGGGATAACATGCGAACTTCAGACAGGAAGGCCGGGGCCTGATTCGAACCCACGACCTCTGCACTGTAAGGTGGACGTGCCAACCAGTCGACCACTGTGCCGCCCGTTGTGTTTTTTATTTTATTGAATATTAAGAATGGCATAATTGTGGTTGTCTGAAGAAGACGGGAGGATTGTACTTTGCGAAATAAATATTCAGGCCCACCCTGATTTTTCCAGGCCCACTCATTAGCCAGGTTCTGGCTCTGCCGCTGCCCCCGGGCCTTGAGTTTGACACCTGTGCTGTAAAAGGACTAGACAGGGTACAAATAAATGTAAAGTGTGTGGAATGTAAAAAATGTAAAAGTATTTTGCATGATTGTTGAAATTAACCAATAAACGAATTAAACTTTATTACAAAAAAACCCCCACAAAACGTTTAACACAGCAAATCCCACATAACTCATGCTGTGAAAATGTAAAAGCGTTCCATTCTTTGTCAATGTCAATGCGTCCCGTTTGGCGCTTTGAAGAGGAGGCAAGACGCAAAAGTGTGTGTCTGCATCGAACAAAGTGATGCAGCCTCGCTTGCACTCCTCATACTCGTCGAAACACACACACATACACACGCAAGTGTAATCAGGAGGAGGAGGAGGAGGAGAGGAGCCAAAGGACAAAAAGTGCGGACCGCAATGGAGACGAGCTAACCGCAGCCTGAGGAGGACGAGGGCGGCTTAGTAGCGAGAGACATGCGGGGGGAACACACGGACGTTTAGCCTCCAACACGCCTCGGCGGTCATTAAGAAGTACCTGAAGACCTGCATACCTGACGTTACCTTCGAAGTTACAGCGTTACAGCCGCAAGAGGCGACAAGAGACAGACAGGGGACTTTTTTTTTTTTTTAAAGACAAAAGTTTACGGTGCTCGGTGCGGACACGGCGGCTACACGATGCGTGTGAGCCGGACAAAGTGGCTCGCATCGGCCGCGCTGCTAATCCTGCTGGCCGCTCGCAGCTCCCCCAGTAGTAGTAAGTAAACACTCGTATGCTAGGTGGCTAACTGGCACGCTGCAGTGCTAAGTGTCTCTTCACGTTTGTGTTGTGATGATAACAAACGCCTGCGTCCTTCACGGTGCCCCCTACAAACCCCCCAACGCGGTGGACCGCTGTCGGGGGGCACCTCCACGCTACCTGACCTTCTATTGTTCACAAATACGTGTGTTGTGGACTGCACTTTGCAGTAGTCGGAAGTAACGAGTACAAATATTTGGTTACTCAGTAGATTTGCCAGGTATCTGTGCTTTACTTTAAGATTTCTTTTACCTTCCGTTTGAAAATATTCAGTGCCCTCTAAAAGTTTTGGAATGGCAAGTTCAATTCCATAGTTTTTGATATCGTAAAGTGAAGACATTTGGGTTTCAGATCAAAAGATGAATATTCGAAAAGATAATAATAATGTCCGTTGCAGTGCTTTTGCTCACTTCTGTCCTGACTTATTTAGCACATCTACAGTAGATGCAAAATTTCATATGGTTTTCGATACATTTGGTGCGAAACAATTCAAGGACGGTTTTGATTTGAAAATGGAACGATTCGAATCGTTCAACTAACTGGGATTTCGATTCAATTTGGTATGGTTCAGTTCGAGACGGTATGATGCAATGACTTTTTTGTCATTTTACATACATTTAAATGAACTTATTAGTACTTTAATGTGCCATTTCCTTCAAAGATGCATTGCTCCAGTAAAGACAATTCGATACGTATCTCGATATATTTCAAAGTGGAGCAGTTAGGTCCGATTCGATACACTCTCAAAAAACAAGTTTGGTTTAAACAGGTTACTACTTTTGGATGGGACTGTATTCATCTTCACGTTGATAAAATTGGCTTGTAACTCTTTTCTGGCTCCGTGAATGGCTCAACCTAAAAAGAACAGAGAAAAATACCTTTGAAATATTGATTGACATCTTAGGGACTTAAACAATGTTGGAACAAATATGGACCGCAGATACATGAAGGAACAAGGGAGCATTAATGACAATGTCAGATTAAGAGAAAGCAAGATGTTCCTCACCCATGGCCTTATTTAAAAGTATTGTTTGAAGATGTTGGCTCCAAGAATGGTCCTTAGTTTCGCAACAACTTCTGGCGTTGAAAAATTCTGTCGAGTCTGGAAAAAGAATACACCTCAAGGAAAGGGAATAGTTTCAGTTATAATTAGTTAATCGTTTTTGTTTTGTTCGTCCTTTCTAAACATTAGCACTTGAAGTGTAAAACACACAAAAAAAGTTAGCCTGAAACTTTTTTTAAGAAGGATTACAAGTACAAATAATGAGATTCCAATGATTAATTGAGTTATGGGTGGTTAATGGAAAGCCGTAAAAAAAATACAGAAAACTCCGTTTGATCGAGTGCGTGCGTAACACTGGCCCAGCCGTGTCACCTTCAGGCTCTGAAAATGGCAATGACAGGCTGTCGGTAAGTATTGGTCGCTTGTTTTTACAGTGGGTACGGAAAGTATTCAGACCCCTTGAAATTTTTCACTTTCTGTGTTATTGTAGCCATTTGCCAAAATCAAAAAAGTTCATTTTATTTCTCAATGTAGACTCAGCACCTCATCTTGACAGAAAAAAACTGAAATGGAGAAATGTTTGCATATTTATTAAAAAAGAAAAACTGAAATATCATATGGTCATAAGTATTCAAACCCTGTGCTCAGTTTTGAGTGGAAGCACCCTTTTGAGCTAGTACAGCCATGAGTCTTTTTGGAATGAAGTTTTTCACACCTGGATTTGGGGATCTCTGCCATTCATCCTTGCAGATCCTCTCCAGTTTTGTCAGGTTGGATGGTGAACTTTGGTGGACAGCCATTTTCAGGTCCAGAGATGCTCAATCGGGTTTAGGTCAGGGCTCTGGCTGGGTCAGTCAAAAACGGTCACAGAATTTTTTCTGAAGCCACTCCTTTTGTTATTGTAGCTGTGTGCTTCGGGTCATTGTCCCGTTGAAAGGTGAACCTGCGGCCCAGTCTGAGGACACAAGCACTCTGGAAGAGGTTTTCCTCCAGGATATCTCTGTACTTGCCCTATTTTCCGAAGCTGAACCGTGATTGGTCGTTCCCTGAGCCCTGAGCATCTGTGATGTCATCTTCAGTCGACAGAAGTGGCCGCCCCCTGAGATGGCTAAAAACGGGTGTATTTTGCTGCTTAACTCATATTACACAAACGCAATATTAATCCGAATGTCGTGTTTCAACTTGCGGGCCTGCTGGGAACATATTCGTGAAAAAAAAAGTGTTTGGGTCGATTTCCGCTTTAAGCACAGACTTAGAATACTTTTACCACGTCTGATCTTTTGTTTCCTTCTGTCCAGTCTCCCTGTCCCACCAAAAGGCAAATGAGTTCCTGAGCAGACATCGGAGAGCTAATCAAGTGTTTGAGGAGACCAAGCAAGGACACCTGGAGAGGGAGTGTGTGGAAGAGAAGTGTTCCAAAGAGGAGGCCAGAGAAGTGTTTGAAAATGACCCCGAGACTGTGAGTAAACTCAAATTTGTGATCACTATTCAAAAGTTAACAATTCATTTGTCTGAGGCATCAGTGCACGATGAAAACTACACACTTTCCAGCCAGAACATAAAGTAGACTTGCAAAATTCGATCTCCATCGTATTTGCTGATTTTACTCGGTGGTTGTTCATTTTAATTCTAGAGGAATTGATTGCTGTACATTGCTGTACTGCAAAACTGCACGGTGTTAAATGAAGTGGTGTCATGCCCCTTGTTGTCGAATAAAGTAACTCTTTTAGCACACGTTTCTATTTTGTATTGGATTTTGCAGCATTTGTTTGTTTTGACCAGTGATTGTGCTATTTACTGAGCTGCAATCATGACCCAAATCTGCATTCTACTGCGTTTAAGACTTCTGGCATGAGTTCTGCGTGTTTTATAGTGACTGATGATTCATAGTCTGAGCTGCTGATGTTGATGCTCCCATCAGCGCTGACAAGCATGTTAATATGCGAATGGGGTTTGATGGACATGTTTTTAAAAAATATCCTTTCTCTTTGGTTTGTGTGGTGGACATTGAGTCAGCATGACTAAGTCTTCGTTTGTGCCATGCAGCATTTTGGAAAATGCTGCAGTCCTCGTACTCCCTTTCAGAAATATGCACACAAACGCACAGTCACATCACGGGTGTCATTTTCTCTTATCGATGTTGAGGGAATAAATGTCACTTTTCCGCTGAATTTGCTTGGTGCGGTTTCCCATTGCTCATTGGAGGTACCAGCATGTCTCATGTGTGTTGCTTTTATGTTTGCACATGCCTCCCCCATCTAATCAGGCAGCTCCTGACTTATTTTCTTATTTTAGCACAAATCTCAGTTGAGAAACGTGTTTTCGTTCCACTCAGTAATGTGCTCCCTAATCTGCATAAATTCCCTCCCACTGCATTTTACAAACACAATGCATCACAGAGCAGATTAATGTCCATGCTGCTTTTGTAAGTGTGCAGATCCCAGCCGCGTGAATGAATGAATACACGTACAATTTCCTCCTGGGCTCATCCACGATTTGTCATTTTTTTTAACTTGTGAAAATATTTCTAAATCATCTCATCATCTTTACCTTTTATTACACACACAAATCTATCAAAAGCCCTTTGAGAAGGATTATTTCTGCCGAGGACAAGACCTTGAAGCTGAGTGTGCGCGGTAGCGTAGCTTAGGAAAAGGTCAAATTGCTTTTCCGGCTTGTAGATTTTGAACAAAAAACGTATACACCCATTTGCTGATGTAATGGGCGTATTTGTGAATGTAGTTTGCTGCGATGTCAGACACAAAGACTGCAGTGTCAAAGCAAGGTGCATTATTCATTCGTATCGTGCCCATGACGCTGCAGTTTACTCTGCTGCAGCTCTGACTCTGCAAAGAGAAAGAGGTGATTCCGTCAGGTTGTTCTCTGCAACAGACACACACACACACACACATTCTGTATTTTTTTATATCAAGCATGACAGGGAGAGAAAGCAATCATTAACAGGCCACAGCTGAAAGACAATCCGGATTGAATTTTCATAAAAATCCAAAACAAGCCCAGGGGCTCAACTTGAGCTTTTAATGAGGTTTGGTGTCACATGAAATGTCTGATTTCTGACACTTTTCAAAGTCACACTGCAGTAGAGTCTTGCCTGCACCTCCGGCATGCCTCTGTGAATTCTGGCAGATTTTTTTATTTATTTTATTTTATTATTTTTTTTTAGGGATAGGGAGGGTTACAGCAGCAGCCAGGAGGCAATGATGCTGCTGCTCCTTATCAGGAATTCAGAGAATTCTCAGGATGCCTCTGGCGATGGCAGGGAAAAAGCAAGCCGTGATCTTGAAGTCATCGACTTGTAAACTAGGGCAACGTTTTTTTTTGTTTTTTTTAACTATTGTGTTGATTGTCATTAGCTTGTGTAGGTTTAGCAAATGAAAAGTCTTTATTGCCATACAGTTTTTAAAGTATGAGCTATTCAAGTCACATTTAACATAAATATAACAACAAATAATATGTCATAATTTCTGTCGTAAATGAATGTGTTCTGTTAAATATGTCTTTCCATGTCTTCTTCTCCTTTAGGACTACTTCTATCCCAAATATTTAAGTAAGTCATATTTTGCCGTCGCTGTCCACAATGCCGAATACTGATCTAACGTTTAGCTTAACCTTTCTGTTTTTTTTTTTGCTTTACTTCTCCTGTTCAGATTGTTTGGAGAGGTTTGGAGGTTCAGCAAAGAAGAAACACGATCTGATCACATGCGTCCACAGTAGGTTTTATGTTGACTTGTCTGTGTGGAAACAGCGTTATGTTCCTCTCAATTTTTATTTGACCTATTTTGTCCCTCACGATTCGGCTTCCGTACTGTGAAATAATAGCACATCCTCAGCGGGGCGCCTGTTTTTAGTCTGACTGCATTGCAGTAGTGGATACCGCAGTAGGAAATGTCACAACCCAATTAACTTTAAAGTCGACTGCTCTCATCTGTACGTGCGATGAGTAACGTTGCAGTTCTATGATGCAGTGCAGTGATGCCGCACTTTGCTGAATGACAAACGCCCCTTCCTTCGTCACACACTCGGTCACCGCTCAGGTGTCTTTTTCGTCATAGATGACGCAAGTCAAGTCTTACGTGAGTTGGGTGTGAAATTTCTGCTGCATCAGTGGACAGCAGGCCCGCTTCGAGTGACGGGGAGGGGGAGGGCTGTGACTCAGCTGTTGTGCCCGTGTGCATCATGCTGCTGAAAGACGACAGCTCTTCTTTTCCTCTGTATTTATGTCAGAGCGCTATCTGCCTCTCCAGGGCTGTGCAATTAATCGAAGTTCAATTCCAATTACCATTATTACACTCCACGATTACAAAATTGGCATAATTGTAAAAAAAACGATTATTAATAAACATTCATATCCAACGCACTGTTTGTTTTCACAGGAAAATCATATTTGAATTTAGACATTCACACTTTTTTATTTGAAAAAAAAAACATTTTGATAAATTTTGTTTGGTCCAAAATGAAGTAACATAGTGTTTCAAAGAAATGTATTTCTCTTTATACATTTAAATATATTCTTGTTTGGGAAAAACAAAATGATCGTTTGAATAATCGTGATTTCAATTATTACCAAAATGATCGTGATTAATATTTTTTTCATAATCGAGCAGCCCGATGCCTCTGCCACCTTTCTCTTCTCAATTTGGTATCACGGCAGATATCGGCATTCCACTGTTCACAGCAAATTGATGTAATGCATACTTTTGGCCGGCTATCGGCACATTAAGCGTGTTTTCGAAGTGAGAAACAGATCTTTGGCTCTTTTCTCATATTCATCTGGCCGCCCACATTACACACACAAAGCTCTGCAACTCAAGTTCAGTAGCTGCGCACATCTGGTAGTCGTATGTGTGTTATTGTTATGTTGAGGCTACTGCCAACAGGCAAGTGTAATTTTTCAAATGTGATATCAAAACTGCTGAGAGAAGTTCAATTCCGCTGTTTAGAAACTGTGTGGGATTCAAACACTTGTACCAGCATCTGTCTTCCTCCGGGCCCTGCACACACTCTGTACGCTCTCTATCTGATCTCAAGCTGGCGTGCGCAGACTTGCACAGACTCCCCTGCAAGCAAAGGAATACAACGTTTTTCACACATATCGAACCCAAAGAACAGAACCTGGAACGGAATATTAATATCTTATCGAGATGTTATGATCCAGAGGCACACTTCACTGAAAAGAAAACTGAATTGGGACAGCTCATGGATGAGAGCTGAGCTAATATTACACTGTTTATTTTCTAGCTTGCCCAACGTCAATATCATGCCAAATTTGTTGTCTACTTTTTTTTTTTCCCCCCTCAACAAGACATTCCGGACCAATGCTCCCCTTCCCCCTGTAACTCCAGAGGAACCGTGCGCTGCGAGGACAAGAAGGGTTCCTTCCTCTGTCACTGTTTTTCAGGTTGGACGGGGGCCTTTTGTGATAAAGGTACTGTCTTCACACTGAAAGATTTGGTGTTGAAAATGTGTGTGTGTGTTTGTAGGGGGGAAGGGGGGGGGTTTCAGGGGTTCAGGTCAGCACATGCAGCAGTTTGGCATTGTCACGCAATGTTATGGCTGTGACCTTGTGACAGCTGTCTCTTGGCTTAACCATACTCAGACATTCACTTTGTCTACCTCATATTTGTGTGCTATTGCTGCCATGGATCATTTTAACAACGAACATGGAGCACTTACAGGGAGAACATTCTGAACCGTGTTCCTTGCATATCCGAGAAAAAAAACAAATAGTAGATGAGAAAACAATCGATAGTACTGTCATAACTGGACCAGTACTCTGTGGAACACAGACGGGGTTTGTCAAAAAGATTTATGAGTTATTTACTGAGAAATTAAGGAAAGTGTATTTTGCAATGCTAGAAATTCCTGCAGTTGACACCTTTATCTTGATCTGCACAAAAATGTAATGCATGCTGGGGAATGTCCTGACGCTTGGCAACATTGTGCGGAAATGGATTTTCCCTACCACCTCGATCTGTTTTTGATAGGGATGAGACGATTGTTGGTAAACATAATCTTAATCGACACCTGTACTTGCAATTCAATTTGTAAAACTACTTACTTTTATTTGGTCATTTGCATGACTATCAGGTTGCAGTACAAACAAAATTTTTTTTCAATTTGTGTCTTCTACAAGGTTGACGTTCCTTCCTGCAATTTTGTGAGGTCAGCAGCACACGTTTTAGTGTGTAATATATGTGAAGGGAAGGATGCTGTCTCCCCTGAATAAGCAGAATGTGGCTTCCACTTTTAGACAATATAAAATGTCGAAGCACAAAATGGAAAGAGTGCACCCTGTGAGGTGGAGCGGAATATGCTTCACAGCCACCCAATTCACACTTTTCCACCGTGACTCATCTTACCACCTTACGCAGAGTGGAAATCAAGGAGGATTCTGTTGACTTGAGTCTTTTCCACTGGAGAGGACCGCAAAGTCCCAAACCCTAAAACAGTATTTAGTACTTGCTGAGCAAAGACAGGAGTTGAGAAATACAACATTGTGTGTTCAAAAATGAAAAAGTAATTAATGATACTCTTTTGACCACACGCCAACCCCTCCCACCATATGGCCCTCGCTCCCCTCGGGCAGACGTTGACGAGTGCAGCAACAGTAACGGAGGATGTGACGACGAGTGCGCGAACACAATGGGGAGTTACCGCTGCTCCTGTCACCAAGGTTACATGTTGCGAGGACATCACTCCTGCGTTGGTGAGCAACAGCGTGTGTGTTCAAAATGCCCTCGTGTAGTTGTTCATCACAAAACACGACCACTGTTGATTGTTTCTTGGACTTCCCAACTGTTCACATTGCATCTTTTTCAGACGTGGACGAGTGTAGAGATGTTGTTGACGTGTGTGGATCAGCTCGCTGTGAGAACAACGAGGGAGGCTACGAATGTCTGTGCGATCCTGGCTATGTCTTTGACAATGAGAGCAAGAGCTGCGTGGGTAAGCGTATCACACACACACATGAGTTTGATGAGTCCTGCTGGAGAAGCAGCTTCAGTGTCAGCAGGCGTTGATGCAGCTGTGTGGTGGGGTCAGCAAAGATATGATAGAAAATTGCAAGGAAACACTTTTTCATTAAGTAACAGGTCGTTTATCGCCTGTGTCCTGTCAATTTGTTTAGGTTAAGTCTTGTGAGGACAATAAAGTACTGTAAAATGCTGTGAATACAAATTGGAGGATATCTCTCTCTCTCTCTCTCTCTATATATATATATATATATGTATATATGTATTTATGTATATATGTATATATATATATGTGTATATATATATATATATATATATGTATATATGTATTTATGTATATGTATATATATATATATGTGTATATATATATAATATATAATATATAATATATATAGAGAGAGAGAGAGATATACAGCAGTATATTAGTGCTGTCAAACTACTTACTTTTATTTGGTCAATTGTTTAAACTAATTAATCGCAAAAACTTCCATAATTAATCGCGATTAATCATTTTTCAACTACAATTTTTACGAAGCTTGGAACCGTTATTTACTTGAGTAAAATCTTGTGGAAATGTGGAAAAAAAAATAAAACTATGTTTCGATTCAAAGACTGTTCTAATAGCTTTCTTTTATCCTTGAATAAGATTCTTTTCCAGTTTAAATACAACAGTTGAACGATAAACCAAAGACGTACAACTAATATGCTATTTGAATTTGGCTGTGCCAAGTGTGCAAATTATTTTGGATTTCTCCAATGAGCCGTCAAGCAACTATTTAAAGTAAAAGTACGTAAAAGTCCATCCATCTTTGCGGCAGTGACTCTCCTCTAAGTTTGGCTGCACAGTGAGCAGAATTCAGTTGATCTCCATAGTTAATACTTTAATTTTGACAGCCCTAATATATATGTTATATTATATTATATTATATATATAATTTATCTTGGTCACCAGAAAGTAAAAGAAATTGTGACCGTACGTCATTATTCTTTGGTATTTTGCGTCTCTGTGTGAAAAAAGACTTTATGTAACCACAGTGCCTCTCCTCTGAGAATGTTTGAGTTTTATTATAGCCAGACGAGGCATGGCCATGTAAGGTTATTCGTATGGGGTGGGACGGTAAGGGCTCGGTTAACGTCAAATCCCACTTGATACGAGTGTTGTTTACATTCCTCATGATGCTGACAGGAAGCCAGTTCCCGGGGTATTTAAAAAAAAATTTTTTTTTTTAGATCTTTTCAGAGTTCATGTTTTGATTGAGTCCTGCGCTTATTTACGTGTGCACCAATCGTTTTGTAGCTGTCCTCTCTTTTTTTTGCTATCACCTCCCAGATGTGGACGAGTGTGAGGCAAGCGTATGCGCGGAAATGTGTCTCAACACTCTGGGGAGTTTCCGCTGTTTGTGCGACGGTCATCAGGGCAGGAAGCTGGAACGGGACCTCAGGAGCTGTAAGGTGAAATACAAATAATGAGCCTTTTGATTTGAGCTCGTTCAACTCTTCAACCTATAAAGCAATTTTCTGGTTGAGTGAAACACATCAAATAATAATGCCTGTTCCAGCTTGTCTGAAACTGGCAAGAGTGACAATGTAGTTGTTTTCCTGCAGGCTATAAGTCCCTGTATGACGCCGGCTTTAAAGAGGAACTCTCGCTCTCTCTATTTGGGACGCATGTTCAACGGCTTGCCGGTGATGAGGCTGCGCTTCCGTCGAAGGATCAACACTGGGTGAGGAAGTGGGTGTGGATGGATCTTTTCCCTTGTTTCCTCCACATTTGAAAGAATAAGAAAAATATCAGATCGTGTTGCCTATAAAAGGCTACGTTCACACTGCAGGACGTGATGCCCAATTTGGATTTTTTGGGTTAAATTCGATCTTTTTATATACTCGTTCACATGAAAAGAAATGCGACTTCTAATGTGAACGTAAGGCCTTTGTGATGTGACACGCATTGTGACGACGTGCACCAAAAAAAAAAACAACAACGTCACGTGGCGCAGTGTTTACGGAAGTGAATATGGTCCCGCGTGTAGGGGCTCATTTGATCTCATCACCAGTAGCAAGGCGGGAGGAGGTAGAAATAGTTTGGGGATATGAGGCAATGCTTCTCGATCTCCTCATTTAATGGAGACATCTACTTAAGACGGCGTCACGTCATTGCCACCTGTAATAAATTAACCGTCTGCGTGGATGAATTACTACTTTCACTTCAAATGTCCACTTTGTGCTTCATATTTCATGTGGGATTAAATTAAAGTCAAATGTAACGACAACAACTGTTACTCAAAACAACTTTGCAGAAGTTTGTTCAACCGTTAGCATTGCATCGTGAAAGAGAGCAAGCTATTTTGTACACTTTGGATTGGTCAATAATATGTAAAAGCAACACTGACCAATAGTATTGATTTTTGAAAAATTATGAAATTGAGCAAAATGTGAAATGTGGCCCGCCGCCAGCGTTATGCTCCTTTTTCTCATGCTCACACCCCTTACGCTTTCTGTTGCAGTTTTTCCGCAGAGTTTGATTTCCGCACCTACGACTCGGAGGGGGTGATCTTCTTTGCCGGAGGTCACCTGAACAGCTCCTGGATCGTGCTTGCAATCCATCATGGGAAACTTGAGCTGCAGCTAAAGTACGGCACAGTCAGCAGGGTCACCAGCAGCGGACCCGTCGTCAATGACGGCCAATGGAGGAAGGTTGGCGCTTTTGATCACAAGTGGACTCGTCTGCCGCATCAGTTCTGATCGGCGCGACCCGCCGCGTTTTACTGTTTTCCAACTAGATCTCCGTAGAGGAGCAGGGGCGGAGTCTGGTGATTAAGATTGACAGGGAGGCCGTCATGAAGATTGCAGTTAACGGTGATCTGTTCACACTGAAGAAGGACATGCATGAGCTGAACCTCACTGTAGGAGGAGTCCCCTTTAAGGAGACCAGTCTCGTCAGCAAGGTCTTGGTTTTAATCCGCCCCTTCCTTCTGTGAGGTTCTGCCTGGTCGTCTCAACATCTGCTGCTGTTTATAGGTGAATCCGCGTCTGGACGGCTGTATGAAGGAGTGGCGCTGGATGACTGGGGAAGACAGGTCGATGCAAGAAAGCATCATGACTAATGAGAACATTCAGTGTTTCAGCACCGAGAATCCGGGAGCGTATTACCCTGGCACAGGCTTTGCTCTCTTCAATATCACTTATGGTGCGCATGTGTGTGTGTGTGTGTGTGTGTGGTGGTGAGTGCATGCTAGTAAATGTTTACATTTTTTTTCTTCATCACGCCTTCCTTGTTTGCGCTTAGAGTCCCAGAACCTGAGTGTCCAGCTCACCCTTTATCCAACTACTGCCATCGGGGTACTCTTTGCTCTTGTTCATGAAGACACTGTCCCCCTCTCCATCGCTCTGGCTGACTATCACCCTGGCACTGATGAGTGGAGAGATGTAAGTACAGCTAAAATATCAGTTCAGCATTTAAAAAAAAAAAAAAAAAAAAAGAGGATGCTTTTAATCAATGTAAACTGTGTTTTTAGTTTGTTCTGGTAATGGCAGGTGGCGTCATCCTCGCCAGCTCACCGGCGCCTCTCTGTGATGGTGAGAGTCACGAAATCCAGGTGAAGATCTCAGGCAACCACACCCAGCTTTTTGTCGACGGGGAGCCTGGACGTAGCGAAGATGCAGAGATCAACCTTCTTTCACCGTCCAGCACCTTCATTGGGGGCCTCCCTGGTGGTGAGCGCTGAGCACAATACACCCTTAAATTACGTAGGACATTTGTCTGCATAATGGAGGAATCAAACCTCATGCTCTGAATAACAATGTTGCATGAAGACTTTGAGGCAGTGTTAGTAGTTCTCTATGGTACACTGTCAGAAAAGTATACCACAAGAAGCGTTGACAGTTCGTTAAAAGTGCATTAAGTTGCCCTTCTCTGGTCTCGATTGTTACTACTACTACTACTACTACTACTACTGTTTATTTCTTTAAACTGCATTCCGTACAGCATTGGGCTCTTTCGAAAGGCATTCACATTGGCCTAGCACTTGTTTGTACCCTTACAAGTCAACATACTGTCCCTTTGCCAATTTGGACTATTCACTCTATGTACCATTTCTATCCATAAACGGTACGTATTTAACCTATATACCAACCTTATTTTGCCTATTTTATCCAAGGGATTCATATATATAAAATTATGTATACTATTTTGTATATAACATTTTGACCCCTACGCTTTATCCGCTAATCTTGCATAATTTCATCCAAAGAGAAATTGCTCAAAAGGCAATAGTGGAGTCATGCATGAACTGGTTTGGTGACGTGGAGTTATTACTGAATAATGCATGTCAGAATATATCACACTTGAATGTAAAATTAAAAGATTGAGATTACACAAACTACAAAAGTGATACACAAACAATCATTGAAAATCTTCCCTGGGTCAAATTTTTCCAGAGCACTTACAGATGACAGACTTGAAATTATATTTGTTGATGTAGACATTGAATGTTCATTCACGCTTTGGGTCATGTCACTTGATCCTCAGATGTCCCGCTGGTCGCCACACTAGTGTCGGCGCCATTCAGCGGCTGCATGAAGGTCACAGTGGACGGACAAACTCTGGACCTGGACCAGGCCATCCAGAAACATAACGACATCCGTTCCCACTCCTGCCCCCTGCTGGATTCTAACCAGTGACCTTGCACAGTGCTCTGCCAAAGCAAATTCAGAAGCCAGGGAAATTGTTTCCAGAATATTTAAAAGATCAAGCCTTGAGTAGAGAGGAGACATCTTAGATTTAAATGTCATGAAATCAAAAGCGGGCGTTGTGGTCCGACAACGCCCTCAGACTAATGTCACCTTGTCCTTTGGTTTTGACTTGCGAGGCTTTAGCAAGGACTTTTTGCATATTCTAAGAGAAATAATAAGCCGTCATTGTCCACTTCATTGGTCAGAAGTCATAGGGTGGAATACGTCGTCTGTTGCATCACTTTATAAGCAATTAAGAATATTGAGTTGGGCCCAAAGGTCAGACCAAAAGGTAGGCTTAATTATTTTGCTTATTTCCATGTTAACTGTGACGCACCCAAAGCAGAATACTGCCCAACTTGATTTGAGATTGAGCAAGGCCTCATATTTTTTTGTCCTCCTCCCATCCGCTCATTTAGCGTATTCTACCAAACCTTTGCACACAGTTGCAGGTAGATGTGGTATGCACCATGAAGCCATACTCATGAGCTCATCTCCACCTGCTCCATGTCTACCTGTAACCTTGAAAAAAAATGTACCTTGTTGCCTACTTGAGCGCTCTAAAAACAGGTGAATTCTGCCACAGCTGCAACACCCTTGATCACTGAATGACAGCCGGCCCTCTTCATGAAACGTGCACTCCTTATCGCTTGTGCACAACGGTCTCGAGTCTTGCTATTTCAGAACCACGTTAATGCTAACGCCACCAAAACCCAGACCGACGATGACAGATTCATCACAGAAACCCCAGGGAGGGAGGAAGAGGAGGCTGACTTTGCAGAAGTGGAAGACCACTGTATCCAATGTACCATACAAGCTACTGAGAGCAAAAGGAGTGCGCTGTATTATACTGAGTGTGTAAATAATGTGACTGTACAATGCTTAATAGAAGGACAGAAACTCACCGTACGTACAAAAGGCTTACCGAGGTTATCTTTGCATCAAAGTTAAACAACACTTATAGTCTCAACTTAACGTTCTTCACACAAAACAAAACTACAGCTGTGATTCTCCCCTCAAATGGGATTAAGAGCAATAGTCACACACTTAAGTCAAACTTAACAGAATCATTGGTTTATTCTTCATTTCACAGATGCCGAACAACCCAAAAATACACAAAAGACTTTGAGACTGAGAAGCATTGTTTGTCCAAAGGGCTCCAGTGTTATTTTGGCTTCACTATGGTGTACCTATTTTATTTTTTTTGTCTCATGAATGAATGCCAAGATACCAGAATACTTTTTTGTGCATTTTTTTAAAATCATGTTATGTATGTTGTAATGTCTGATTATTTTCCTTTTTTTTATCATCTCAGTGTACAATACAACAATTAAGTTTTAATCTTCCAGGGTGAAAATTGTATTTAAAAAGCAAAATAAACAGTTCAATGAGCGTCAAGAATAAAAACGGAATTTTTCAAATACTCTGTTGAGATTATGCTGATGGGGATCATTTATGTGATGTTCACACGTGTTTTAAGTCCACAGCATCATCCTACAACTAGTGCTGCAAGTTACACTTTTCTGCCCTAGCGTACTTCTTTGACAGTAATATCAAGCCAACACAGTCATTAAAATGCAATGTAGCAGCCACGGTGTGGTTTATCCACATTCCTGTTGAAAGAACGCCCTTGTTTGTGGTGCATTTTTCATTGTTTTCGGAGAGCACAGAGGAACACCTGCTAACAAACTGGTTATAACTGAAGAAATACAAGTCAGTCAGTCAAAAACCTAATGCTGGAGACCTATTCGATGCACATGAAGTGCATTCACTACTAAACAGACATCTTCCTCCTTTGTGCAAAGGAGAGCGCTGACCTCGCCATCTACACCGCCTTCTATCAAACGTCTTCTAAGTTCAGGCAAACAAATGGGAGACACAACGACTTTATTTGCTGTTGGCTGAGAGTTCAGTAGGCGTAAGGTGGCGGTTTCTCGAAGGGGTTGTGTGAGGATCCAAAGAGGACCGGAGCGTTGGGCGTAAGCATGAAGCCGCCTCCTGGTTCCTGGGTGCCCCCTTGCTGTAGCATCTGGGCGGCACCTTGTGAGGGTGGCTGACTCTGGGTTTCTTCGGAAGGACAGGAAGTGCCTATGGGACCACCCTCCGGGATCATTTGTGGGGAAGCTGGTCCCTGAAAACTATTGGTAGTCTGAGGAAAGGGAAAAAAAAGGAGCTGTAGGCTCAATGTGATTAAAGAGTTACTCAACAGAAACGTATTTTTTTTCAAGAATATGTTCTATGAAGGCCCACTAGTTGAAACAAGGCAATGTCATTAATATGAAATATGAGTTATGCAGCAAAATCCACCCCTTTTTAGCCATCTCTGGGGGCGGCCATTTTGTCACTTCTGACTACTGATAATGACATCACAATTGCGCAGGGCTTAGGTAACGACCAATCACGGCTGACCTGTTTTCTGATGCTGAGCCGTGATTGGTCGTTACCTTAGCTGAGCAACTGTGATGTCAATTTCAGTCGACAGAAGTGAAAAAATGGCCGTCCCCCGAGATGGCTAAAAACGGGTGGATTTTCCTGTTTGACTCATAGTCCACAGACGCAATATTAATCAGAATGCGTGTTACAACTAGTGGGCCTACAGGAAACATATTCTTGAAAAAAAAAAATGTGTTTGAAACTGTTCCCCTTCGGGCGCTGAAAAAGAAGAGTTTGTTTAATCTACAGAATGAAAAATATCACAAACACAACCAGCAAATGAAAAAGTCCATGCAGATGACCCCTCAAAGCATCCAGTGTAGATTATGAATGTCTCAACTAAATTTCGTTCAAAATGTCATTTGTTTTCTATTGTGCTGCATAAGACGTCACGTGGTCCGGTCGCACTCTCATATTGCTACCCAATGTTACAATTTGCACTCTGTGACCCACCTGCACTGGTACTGGGTAGTTGGGGTAAGCAGGAAGATTCTGCCCTGGAGGACAGAAGCCAGCATAGGTGAGCATGTGCTGGCTGGGGTTGTACAGGATGTGGGGTGGTGGCGCCGGGCTTGGGGCCATAGCTGGAGCGGGCTTCTGCTGCAAGGTTTAGAGTGGAAGTGGAACACAAGTGTGTGGCTGAAAAGCAGACTTACAGCACGGACTAGTTACCATTATTCATATGCGTACAGTATATGTACTGTGTACATGTGTTCACGTTTCAAATCCACTAGAATCAATGTTGCTCGGCTCTTCTCACCATGTCCTTGTAGGCTCCAAGGATGGCAGCGGCGATGATTCCCAGGAAGAGGCCGGTCACGTTGAGGACCACCGAGGCCCACAGTAGACGGTGGAGGTGGATCACATCCCAACAGCCGCTGACACCAGTGAACTCAAAGTACTGGGGGTGGTAGTCTGTGCTGTAACATACACGATACTCATACTCAATAACCGTTCAAATGTCCAGGCATAATTTTCCATTTTGCAATCAATTTTACAAGAGTTACATTTTACTGTGGGCCTGTTATCCACAATCTACAGTATATAACCATTATACTTATTGTGCATGAAATGGAAAGGAGCCTTGTGGTATGTATGCAAATGGTTGCAAACGTTACCTCTCACAGTTATAAAGGTAGCAACAGTAGCAGGTGTTGCTTCTCAGCTTCATCTTGCAGGTTTTGCCCGATGAACCACATGTCATCTGCAAGTTTGGTACAGTCAAGTGGTTATTGTTAAAGAACTTGTGAGTTAAATGCTCAATTTTGACGTACACTGTTATAAATACATCCTTCCATCCATCCATTATCGATACCGTGGGAGTGCTGAAGCCTATCCCGTCATAAATACAGTAAGTTACTTGTTTTGCTACTGTAGTTGTACTTTGCAGTACTGTAGACTATAGCTACTGCATCAGACTGTTTATATTATGGCAAAAGCTTTCAGTATGAGAAACGTCCAAACTGCAGAAAATGAGCAGCCTTTTAACCTTTTGTATGACAATAGGGGTCCCTATCCAAATTGTTTTGTATACAGTCATTTAAAAAGATATTCTCATTTTTTAAAGTGTATTTCTTAAGTAAATGCAGTAAAGTCATTCGACCACTAGATGTCACTAAATTGAAACCTTTGGAAAGATTTTGTCAATTGATATTTACATTTGGTCATGTAATCTATAAATTGGAATGTGTTATAAAAAAATGTCGCTTTTTGATAGTCACAAGCAGAATTATGTCCAACTGTACCTCTCATAAACATTCATTCAATATCCCATGTTAACTGTGCTTATTGAAAGAACCGGTCACGATTACATACCAAGAAAAATATCGCAACAGATTAGATTAGTGTCAACAACAACTGGTCAAATTTTTCTTCCTAACCTCTCAAACGAACAACACGATGCCGTTTAGGTCACGAGTATTTATGCGTGCGCACGTGTGTGCTTGTGCGTGTGTGTTTGTGTGTATGTATAGATTCACCTCAGTATAGTAGCTGTCAAAGGCATAGCCAGAGCCACTAGTGTAAAAATCACACATATCCTCTTGCAAAGGTCTTATGTCCTGTGGGAGGGTTAAAAAAGAAAAAAAAGGGGAAAACTGCATTAAAGTCTGACCAGGGGTGTGCAAAGGGTGGACACAAAGGTGGCTTCCACCTGAGGGCAGGTCACAGCTCAGCAACACAATTATACATTTAGGGTTTCTAATTATGGTTTCAATCTAGACTTAGGCTTTGGAAATAAGGTTTTAAACTAAAGTTAGAGTTTCAAACTAGGTTTAGACTTTCGATTTAAGGTTTTAAACTGGGGTTAGAGTTTCGAATTAGGCTGAGGGTTTTCAACTAGGGTTTCAAACTAGGGTTAGGGTTTCAAATTAGGGTTCGGGTTTCAAGCTAGGGTTTCGAACTAGGGTTAGGGTTTCAAATTAGGGTTAGGGTTTCCAGCTAGGGTTTCAAACTAGTGTTAGGGTTTCTAAATTGGGTAAGGGTTTCCAGCAAGGGTTTCAAACTAGGTTAGGGTTTCGAGCTACGGTTTCAAACTAGGGTTAGGGTTTCAAACTAGGGTTAGGGTTTCAAGTTAGTGTTTCAAACTAGGGTTAGGGTTTCAAATTAGGGTTAGGGTTTCTAGCTAGGGTTTCAATCTAGGGTTAGGGTTTCAAAATAGGGTTAGGGTTTCAAAGTAGGGTTAGGGTTTCCAGCTAGGGTTTCAAACTAGGGTTAGGGTTTCAAACTAGGGTTAGGGTTTCAAGCTAGGGTTTCAAATTAGGGTTAGGGTTTCTAGCTAGGGTTTCAAACTAGGGTTAGGGTTTCAAAATAGGGTTAGGGTTTCCAGCTAGGGTTTCAAACTAGGGTTAGGATTTCAAACTAGGGTTAGGGTTTCAAACTAGGGTTAGGGTTTCAAGTAAGGGTTTCAAATTAGGGTTGGGGTTTCAAGCTAGGATTAGGGTTCCAAACAAGGGTTAGGGTTTCAAACTAGGGTTAGGGTTTCAATTTAGGGTTTCAAACTAGGGTTAGGGTTTCAAGTTAGGGTTAGGGTTTCTAGCTAGGGTTTCAAACTAGGGTTAGGGTTTGAAACTAGGGGAAGGGTTTCAAGTTAGGATTTCAAACTAGGTTAGGGTTTCCAGCTACGGTTTCAAACTAAGGTTAGGGTTTCAAACTAGGGTTAGGGTTTCAAGTTAGGGTTTCAAATTAGGTTTAGGGTTTCAAATTAGGGTTAGGGTCTCTAGCTAGGGTTTCAAACTAGGGTTAGGGTTTCAAACTAGGGTTAGGGTTTCAAATTAGGGTTAGGGTTTCTAGCTAGGGTTTCAAATTAGGGTTAGGGTTTCTAGCTAGGGTTTCAAACTAGGGTTAGGGTTTCAAGTTAGGGTTTCAAACTAGGGTTAGGGTTTCAAATTAGGGTTAGGGTTTCAAATTAGTGTTAGGGTTTCTAGCTAGGGTTTCAAATTAGGGTTAGGGTTTCTAGCTAGGGTTTCAAACTAGGGTTAGGGTTTCTAGCTAGGGTTTCAATCTAGGGATAAGGTTTCAAACCAGGGTTAGGGTTTAAAATTAGGGTTAGGGTTTCTAGCTAGGGTTTCAAACTAGGGTTAGGGTTTCAAACTAGGGGAAGGGTTTCAAGTTAGGATTTCAAACTAGGTTAGGGTTTCCAGCTACAGTTTCAAACTAAGGTTAGGGTTTCAAACTAGGGTTAGGGTTTCAAGTTAGGGTTTCAAATTAGGTTTAGGGTTTCAAATTAGGGTTAGGGTCTCTAGCTAGGGTTTCAAACTAGGGTTAGGGTTTCAAACTAGGGTTAGGGTTTCAAATTAGGGTTAGGGTTTCTAGCTAGGGTTTAAAATTAGGGTTAGGGTTTCTAGCTAGGGTTTCAAACTAGGGTTAGGGTTTCAAATTAGGGTTAGGGTTTAGAATTAGGGTTAGGGTTTCTACCTAGGGTTTCAAACTAGGGTTAGGGTTTCAAGTTAGGGTTTCAAACTAGGGTTAGGGTTTCAAATTTGGGTTTCAAACTAGGGTTAGGGTTTCAAATTAGGGTTAGGGTTTCTAGCTAGGGTTTCAAATTAGGGTTAGGGTTTCTAGCTAGGGTTTCAAACTAGGGTTAGGGTTTCTAGCTAGGGTTAGGGTTTCAAGTTAGGGTTTCAAACTAGCGTTAGGGTTTCAAGTTAAGGTTTCAAACTAGGGTTAGGGTTTCAAATTAGGGTTAGGGTTTCTAGCTAGGGTTTCAAACTAGGGTTAGGGTTTCAAGTTAAGGTTTCAAACTAGGGTTAGGGTTTCAAATAAGGGTTAGGGTTTCTAGCTAGGGTTTCAAACTAGGGTTAGGGTTTCAAGATAGGGTTTCAAACTAGGGTTAGGGTTTCAAACTAGGGTTAGGGTTTCAAATTAGGGTTAGGGTTTCTAGCTAGGGTTTCAAACTAGGGCTAGGGTTTCAAACTAGGATTAGGGTTTCAAGTTAGGGTTTCAAACTAGGGTTAGGGTTTCAAACTAGGGTTGGGGTTTCAGACTAGGGTTAGGGTTTCAAATTAGGGTTAGGGTTTCTAGCTAGGGTTTCAAACTAGGGTTAGGGTTTCAAACTAGGGTTAGGGTTTCAAATTAGGGTTAGGGTTTCAGACTAGAGTTAGGGTTTCATATTAGGGTTAGGGTTTCAAACTAGGGTTAGGGTTTCAAACTAGGGTTAGGGTTTCAAATTAGGGTTAGGGTTTCAGACTAGAGTTAGGGTTTCATATTAGGGTTAGGGTTTCAAACTAGGGTTAGGGTTTGAAATTAGGGTTAGGGTTTCTAGCTAGGGTTTCAAACTAGGGTTAGGGTTTCAAACTAGGGTTAGGGTTTCAAATTAGGGTTAGGGTTTCTAGCTAGGGTTTCAAACTAGGGTTAGGGTTTCTAGCTAGGGTTAGGGTTTCAAGTTAGGGTTAGGGTTTCTAGCTAGGGTTTCAAACTAGGGTTAGGGTTTCAAATTAGGGTTAGGGTTTCAGACTAGGGTTAGGGTTTCAAATTAGGGTTAGGGTTTCAAACTAGGGTTAGTGTTTTAAATTAGGGTTAGGGTTTCTAGCTAGGGTTTCAAACTAGGGTTAGGGTTTGAAATTAGGGTTAGGGTTTCTAGCTAGGGTTTCAAACTAGGGTTAGGGTTTCAAATTAGGGTTAGGGTTTCAAACTAGGGTTAGGGTTTCAAACTAGGGCTAGGGTTTGAAATTAGGGTTAGGGTTTCTAGCTAGGGTTTCAAACTAGGGTTAGGGTTTCAAATTAGGGTTAGGGTTTCAGACTAGGGTTAGGGTCTCTAGCTAGGGTTTCAAACTAGGGTTAGGGTTTCAAACTAGGGTTAGGGTTTCAAATTAGGGTTAGGGTTTCTAGCTAGGGTTTAAAATTAGGGTTAGGGTTTCAAACTAGGGTTGGGGTTTCAGACTAGGGTTAGGGTTTCAAATTAGGGTTAGGGTTTCTAGCTAGGGTTTCAAACTAGGGTTAGGGTTTCAAACTAGGGTTAGGGTTTCAAATTAGGGTTAGAATTTCAGACTAGGGTTAGGGTTTCAAATTAGGGTTAGGGTTTCAAACTAGGGTTAGGGTTTGAAATTAGGGTTAGGGTTTCTAGCTAGGGTTTCAAACTAGGGTTAGGGTTTCAAACTAGGGTTAGGGTTTCAAATTAGGGTTAGGGTTTCTAGCTAGGGTTTCAAACTAGGGTTAGGGTTTCTAGCTAGGGTTAGGGTTTCAAGTTAGGGTTAGGGTTTCTAGCTAGGGTTTCAAACTAGGGTTAGGGTTTCAAATTAGGGTTAGGGTTTCAGACTAGGGTTAGGGTTTCAAATTAGGGTTAGGGTTTCAAACTAGGGTTAGTGTTTTAAATTAGGGTTAGGGTTTCTAGCTAGGGTTTCAAACTAGGGTTAGGGTTTGAAATTAGGGTTAGGGTTTCTAGCTAGGGTTTCAAACTAGGGTTAGGGTTTCAAATTAGGGTTAGGGTTTAAGACTAGGGTTAGGGTCTCTAGCTAGGGTTTCAAACTAGGGTTAGGGTTTCAAACTAGGGTTAGGGTTTCAAATTAGGGTTAGGGTTTCTAGCTGGGGTTTAAAATTAGGGTTAGGGTTTCTAGCTAGGGTTTCAAACTAGGGTTAGGGTTTCAAATTAGGGTTAGGGTTTAGAATTAGGGTTAGGGTTTCTACCTAGGGTTTCAAACTAGGGTTAGGGTTTCAAGTTAGGGTTTCAAACTAGGGTTAGGGTTTCAAATTTGGGTTTCAAACTAGGGTTAGGGTTTCAAATTAGGGTTAGGGTTTCTAGCTAGGGTTTCAAATTAGGGTTAGGGTTTCTAGCTAGGGTTTCAAACTAGGGTTAGGGTTTCTAGCTAGGGTTAGGGTTTCAAGTTAGGGTTTCAAACTAGCGTTAGGGTTTCAAGTTAAGGTTTAAAACTAGGGTTAGGGTTTCAAATTAGGGTTAGGGTTTCTAGCTAGGGTTTCAAACTAGGGTTAGGGTTTCAAGTTAAGGTTTCAAACTAGGGTTAGGGTTTCAAATAAGGGTTAGGGTTTCTAGCTAGGGTTTCAAACTAGGGTTAGGGTTTCAAGATAGGGTTTCAAACTAGGGTTAGGGTTTCAAACTAGGGTTAGGGTTTCAAATTAGGGTTAGGGTTTCTAGCTAGGGTTTCAAACTAGGGCTAGGGTTTCAAACTAGGATTAGGGTTTCAAGTTAGGGTTTCAAACTAGGGTTAGGGTTTCAAACTAGGGTTGGGGTTTCAGACTAGGGTTAGGGTTTCAAATTAGGGTTAGGGTTTCTAGCTAGGGTTTCAAACTAGGGTTAGGGTTTCAAACTAGGGTTAGGGTTTCAAATTAGGGTTAGGGTTTCAGACTAGAGTTAGGGTTTCATATTAGGGTTAGGGTTTCAAACTAGGGTTAGGGTTTGAAATTAGGGTTAGGGTTTCTAGCTAGGGTTTCAAACTAGGGTTAGGGTTTCAAACTAGGGTTAGGGTTTCAAATTAGGGTTAGGGTTTCTAGCTAGGGTTTCAAACTAGGGTTAGGGTTTCTAGCTAGGGTTAGGGTTTCAAGTTAGATTTAGGGTTTCTAGCTAGGGTTTCAAACTAGGGTTAGGGTTTCAAATTAGGGTTAGGGTTTCAGACTAGGGTTAGGGTTTCAAATTAGGGTTAGGGTTTCAAACTAGGGTTAGTGTTTTAAATTAGGGTTAGGGTTTCTAGCTAGGGTTTCAAACTAGGGTTAGGGTTTGAAATTAGGGTTAGGGTTTCTAGCTAGGGTTTCAAACTAGGGTTAGGGTTTCAAATTAGGGTTAGGGTTTCAGACTAGGGTTAGGGTTTATAATTAGGGTTAGGGTTTCAAACTAGGGTTAGGGTTTGAAATTAGGGTTAGGGTTTCAAACTAGGGTTAGGGTTTGAAATTAGGGTTAGGGTTTCTAGCTAGGGTTTCAAACTAGGGTTAGGGCTTCAAACTAGGGTTAGGGTTTCAAATTAGGGTTAGGGTTTCTAGCTAGGGTTTCAAACTAGGGTTAGGGTTTCTAGCTAGGGTTAGGGTTTCAAGTTAGGGAAAGGGTTTCTAGCTAGGGTTAGGGTTACAAGTTAGGGTTTCAAACTAAGGTTAGGGTTTCAAGTTAGGGTTTCAAACTAGGGTTAGGGTTTCAAATTAGGGTTAGGGTTTCTACCTAGGGTTAGGGTTTCAAGTTAGGGTTTCAAACTAGGGTTAGGGTTTCGAACTAGGATTAGGGTTTCAAACTAGGGTTAGGGTTTCTAGCTAGGCTTAGGGTTTCAAGTTAGGGTTTCAAACTAGGGTTAGGGTTTCAAACTAGGGTTAGGGTTTCAAATTAGGGTTAGGGTTTCTAGCTAGGGTTTCAAAATAGGGTTAGGGTTTCTAGCTAGGGTTTCAAACTAGGGTTAGGGTTTCAAACTAGGGTTAGGGTCTCTAGCTAGGGTTTCAAATTAGGGTTAGGGTTTCAAGTTAGGGTTTCAAACTAGGGTTAGGGTTTCTAGCTAGGGTTTCAAACTAGGGTTAGGGTTTCAAGTTAGGGTTTTAAACTAGGGTTAGGGTTTCAAATTAGGGTTAGGGTTTCCAGCTAGGGTTTCAAACTAGGGTTAGGGTTTCAAACTAAGGTTAGGGTTTCAAATTAGGGTTTCAAACTAGGGTTAGGGTTTTTAGCTAGGGTTAGGGTTTCAAGTTAGGGTTTCATACTAAGGTGAGGGTTTCAAGTTAGGGTTTCAAACTAGGGTTAGCGTTTCAAACTAGGGTTAGGGTTTCAAATTAGGGTTAGGGTTTCTAGCTAGGGTTTAAAATTAGGGTTAGGGTTTCTAGCTAGGGTTTCAAACTAGGGTTAGGGTTTCAAATTAGGGTTAGGGTTTAGAATTAGGGTTAGGGTTTCTACCTAGGGTTTCAAACTAGGGTTAGGGTTTCAAGTTAGGGTTTCAAACTAGGGTTAGGGTTTCAAATTAGGTTTAGGGTTTCTAGCTAGGGTTTCAAATTAGGGTTAGGGTTTCTAGCTAGGGTTTCAAACTAGGGTTAGGGTTTCTAGCTAGGGTTAGGGTTTCAAGTTAGGGATTCAAACTAGCGTTAGGGTTTCAAGTTAAGGTTTCAAACTAGGGTTAGGGTTTCAAATTAGGGTTAGGGTTTCTAGCTAGGGTTTCAAACTAGGGTTAGGGTTTCAAGTTAAGGTTTCAAACTAGGGTTAGGGTTTCAAATAAGGGTTAGGGTTTCTAGCTAGGGTTTCAAACTAGGGTTAGGGTTTCAAGATAGGGTTTCAAACTAGGGTTAGGGTTTCAAACTAGGGTTAGGGTTTCAAATTAGGGTTAGGGTTTCTAGCTAGGGTTTCAAACTAGGGCTAGGGTTTCAAACTAGGATTAGGGTTTCAAGTTAGGGTTTCAAACTAGGGTTAGGGTTTCAAACTAGGGTTGGGGTTTCAGACTAGGGTTAGGGTTTCAAATTAGGGTTAGGGTTTCTAGCTAGGGTTTCAAACTAGGGTTAGGGTTTCAAACTAGGGTTAGGGTTTCAAATTAGGGTTAGGGTTTCAGACTAGAGTTAGGGTTTCATATTAGGGTTAGGGTTTCAAACTAGGGTTAGGGTTTGAAATTAGGGTTAGGGTTTCTAGCTAGGGTTTCAAACTAGGGTTAGGGTTTCAAACTAGGGTTAGGGTTTCAAATTAGGGTTAGGGTTTCTAGCTAGGGTTTCAAACTAGGGTTAGGGTTTCTAGCTAGGGTTAGGGTTTCAAGTTAGGGTTAGGGTTTCTAGCTAGGGTTTCAAACTAGGGTTAGGGTTTCAAATTAGGGTTAGGGTTTCAGACTAGGGTTAGGGTTTCAAATTAGGGTTAGGGTTTCAAACTAGGGTTAGTGTTTTAAATTAGGGTTAGGGTTTCTAGCTAGGGTTTCAAACTAGGGTTAGGGTTTGAAATTAGGGTTAGGGTTTCTAGCTAGGGTTTCAAACTAGGGTTAGGGTTTCAAATTAGGGTTAGGGTTTCAGACTAGGGTTAGGGTTTATAATAAGGGTTAGGGTTTCAAACTAGGGTTAGGGTTTGAAATTAGGGTTAGGGTTTCAAACTAGGGTTAGGGTTTGAAATTAGGGTTAGGGTTTCTAGCTAGGGTTTCAAACTAGGGTTAGGGCTTCAAACTAGGGTTAGGGTTTCAAATTAGGGTTAGGGTTTCTAGCTAGGGTTTCAAACTAGGGTTAGGGTTTCTAGCTAGGGTTAGGGTTTCAAGTTAAGGAAAGGGTTTCTAGCTAGGGTTAGGGTTACAAGTTAGGGTTTCAAACTAAGGTTAGGGTTTCAAGTTAGGGTTTCAAAATAGGGTTAGGGTTTCAAACTAGGGTTAGGGTTTCAAATTAGGGTTAGGGTTTCTAGCTAGGGTTTCAAACTAGGGTTAGGGTTTCAAGTTTGGGGTTCAAACTAGGGTTAGGGTTTCAAACTAGGGTTAGGGTTTCAAATTAGGGTTAGGGTTTCTAGCTAGGGTTTCAAACTAGGGTTAGGAATTCTAGTTAGGGTTAGGGTTTCTAGCTAGGGTTAGGGTTTCAAATTAGGGTTAGGGTTTCTAGCTAGGGTTTCAAACTAGAGTTAGGGTTTCAAGTTAGGGTTTCAAACTAGGGTTGGGGTTTCAAATAAGGGTTAGGGTTTCTAGCTAGGGTTTCAAACTAGGGTTAGGGTTTCAAATTAGGGTTAGGGTTTCTAGCTAGGGTTTCAAACTAGGGTTAGGGTTTCAAGTTAGGGTTTCTAACTAGGGTTAGGGTTTCTAGCTAGGGTTTCAAACTAGGGTTAGGGTTTCAAGTTAGGGTTTCAAACTAGGGTTAGGGTTTCAAATTAGGGTTAGGGTTTCTAGCTAGGGTTTCAAACTAGGGTTAGGGTTTCAAATTAGGGTTAGGGTTTCTAGCTAGGGTTTCAAACTAGGGTTAGGGTTTCAAGTTAGGGTTTCTAACTAGGGTTAGGGTTTCTAGCTAGGGTTTCAAACTAGGGTTAGGGTTTCAAGTTAGGGTTTCAAACTAGGGTTAGGTTTTCAAATTAGGGTTAGGGTTTCTACCTAGGGTTTCAAACTAGGGTTAGGGTTTCAAGTTAGGGTTTCAAACTAGGGTTAGGGTTTCAAGTTAGGGTTTCTAACTAGGGTTAGGGTTTCTAGCTAGATTTTCAAACTTGGGTTAGGGTTTCAAGTTAGGGTTTCAAACTAGGGTTAGGGTTTCAAATTAGGGTTAGGGTTTCTACCTAGGGTTAGGGTTTCAAGTTAGGGTTTCAAACTAGGGTTAGGGTTTCGAACTAGGATTAGGGTTTCAAACTAGGGTTAGGGTTTCTAGCTAGGTTTAGGGTTTCAAGTTAGGGTTTCAAACAAGGGTTAGGGTTTCAAACTAGGGTTAGGGTTTCAAATTAGGGTTAGGGTTTCTAGCTAGGGTTTCAAACTAGGGTTAGGGTTTCTAGCTAGGGTTTCAAACTAGGGTTAGGGTTTCAAACTAGGGTTAGGGTCTCTAGCTAGGGTTTCAAATTAGGGTTAGGGTTTCAAGTTAGGGTTTCAAACTAGGGTTAGGGTTTCTAGCTAGGGTTTCAAACTAAGGTTAGGGTTTCAAGTTAGGGTTTCAAACTAGGGTTAGGGTTTCAAATTAGGGTTAGGGTTTCCAGCTAGGGTTTCAAACTAGGGTTAGGGTTTCAAACTAAAGTTAGGGTTTCAAATTAGGGTTTCAAACTAGGGTTAGGGTTTTTAGCTAGGGTTAGGGTTTCAAGTTAGGGTTTCATACTAAGGTGAGGGTTTCAAGTTAGGGTTTCAAACTAGGGTTAGCGTTTCAAACTAGGGTTAGGGTTTCAAATTAGGGTTAGGGTTTCTAGCTAGGGTTTCAATCTAGGGTTAGGGTTTCAAAATAGGGTTAGGGTTTCAAAGTAGGGTTAGGGTTTCCAGCTAGGGTTTCAAACTAGGGTTAGGGTTTCAAACTAGGGTTAGGATTTCAAACTAGGGTTAGGGTTTCAAATTAGGGTTAGGGTTTCTAGCTAGGGTTTCAAACTAGGGTTAGGGTTTCAAATTAGGGTTAGGGTTTCTAGCTAGGGTTTCAAACTAGGGTTAGGGTTTCAAGTTAGGGTTTCTAACTAGGGTTAGGGTTTCTAGCTAGGGTTTCAAACTAGGGTTAGGGTTTCAAGTTAGGGTTTCAAACTAGGGTTAGGGTTTCAAATTAGGGTTAGGGTTTCTACCTAGGGTTTCAAACTAGGGTTAGGGTTTCAAGTTAGGGTTTTAAACTAAGGTTAGGGTTTCAAGTTAGGGTTTCAAACTAGGGTTAGGGTTTCAAATTAGGGTTAGGGTTTCTACCTAGGGTTAGGGTTTCAAGTTAGGGTTTCAAACTAGGGTTAGGGTTTCGAACTAGGATTAGGGTTTCAAACTAGGGTTAGGGTTTCTAGCTAGGCTTAGGGTTTCAAGTTAGGGTTTCAAACTAGGGTTAGGGTTTCAAACTAGGGTTAGGGTTTCAAATTAGGGTTAGGGTTTCTAGCTAGGGTTTCAAACTAGGGTTAGGGTTTCAAGTTAAGGTTTCAAACTAGGGTTAGGGTTTCAAATAAGGGTTAGGGTTTCTAGCTAGGGTTTCAAACTAGGGTTAGGGTTTCAAGATAGGGTTTCAAACTAGGGTTAGGGTTTCAAACTAGGGTTAGGGTTTCAAATTAGGGTTAGGGTTTCTAGCTAGGGTTTCAAACTAGGGTTAGTGTTTCTAGCTAGGGTTAGGGTTTCAAGTTAGGGTTAGGGTTTCTAGCTAGGGTTTCAAACTAGGGTTAGGGTTTCAAATTAGGGTTAGGGTTTCAGACTAGGGTTAGGGTTTCAAATTAGGGTTAGGGTTTCAAACTAGGGTTAGTGTTTTAAATTAGGGTTAGGGTTTCTAGCTAGGGTTTCAAACTAGGGTTAGGGTTTGAAATTAGGGTTAGGGTTTCTAGCTAGGGTTTCAAACTAGGGTTAGGGTTTCAAATTAGGGTTAGGGTTTCAGACTAGGGTTAGGGTTTATAATTAGGGTTAGGGTTTCAAACTAGGGTTAGGGTTTGAAATTAGGGTTAGGGTTTCAAATTAGGGTTAGGGTTTCTAGCTAGGGTTTCAAACTAGGGTTAGGGTTTCTAGCTAGGGTTAGGGTTTCAAGTTAGGGAAAGGGTTTCTAGCTAGGGTTAGGGTTACAAGTTAGGGTTTCAAACTAAGGTTAGGGTTTCAAGTTAGGGTTTCAAAATAGGGTTAGGGTTTCAAACTAGGGTTAGGGTTTCAAATTAGGGTTAGGGTTTCTAGCTAGGGTTTCAAACTAGGGTTAGGGTTTCAAGTTTGGGGTTCAAACTAGGGTTAGGGTTTCAAACTAGGGTTAGGGTTTCAAATTAGGGTTAGGGTTTCTAGCTAGGGTTTCAAACTAGGGTTAGGAATTCTAGTTAGGGTTAGCGTTTCTAGCTAGGGTTAGGGTTTCAAATTAGGGTTAGGGTTTCTAGCTAGGGTTTCAAACTAGAGTTAGGGTTTCAAGTTAGGGTTTCAAACTAGGGTTAGGGTTTCAAATAAGGGTTAGGGTTTCTAGCTAGGGTTTCAAACTAGGGTTAGGGTTTCAAATTAGGGTTAGGGTTTCTAGCTAGGGTTTCAAACTAGGGTTAGGGTTTCAAGTTAGGGTTTCTAACTAGGGTTAGGGTTTCTAGCTAGGGTTTCAAACTAGGGTTAGGGTTTCAAGTTAGGGTTTCAAACTAGGGTTAGGGTTTCAAATTAGGGTTAGGGTTTCTAGCTAGGGTTTCAAACTAGGGTTAGGGTTTCAAATTAGGGTTAGGGTTTCTAGCTAGGGTTTCAAACTAGGGTTAGGGTTTCAAGTTAGGGTTTCTAACTAGGGTTAGGGTTTCTAGCTAGGGTTTCAAACTAGGGTTAGGGTTTCAAGTTAGGGTTTCAAACTAGGGTTAGGGTTTCAAATTAGGGTTAGGGTTTCTACCTAGGGTTTCAAACTAGGGTTAGGGTTTCAAGTTAGGGTTTCAAACTAGGGTTAGGGTTTCAAGTTAGGGTTTCTAACTAGGGTTAGGGTTTCTAGCTAGATTTTCAAACTTGGGTTAGGGTTTCAAGTTAGGGTTTCAAACTAGGGTTAGGGTTTCAAATTAGGGTTAGGGTTTCTACCTAGGGTTAGGGTTTCAAGTTAGGGTTTCAAACTAGGGTTAGGGTTTCGAACTAGGATTAGGGTTTCAAACTAGGGTTAGGGTTTCTAGCTAGGTTTAGGGTTTCAAGTTAGGGTTTCAAACAAGGGTTAGGGTTTCAAACTAGGGTTAGGGTTTCAAATTAGGGTTAGGGTTTCTAGCTAGGGTTTCAAACTAGGGTTAGGGTTTCTAGCTAGGGTTTCAAACTAGGGTTAGGGTTTCAAACTAGGGTTAGGGTCTCTAGCTAGGGTTTCAAATTAGGGTTAGGGTTTCAAGTTAAGGTTTCAAACTAGGGTTAGGGTTTCTAGCTGGGGTTTCAAACTGAGGTTAGGGTTTCAAGTTAGGGTTTCAAACTAGGGTTAGGGTTTCAAATTAGGGTTAGGGTTTCCAGCTAGGGTTTCAAACTAGGGTTAGGGTTTCAAACTAAAGTTAGGGTTTCAAATTAGGGTTTCAAACTAGGGTTAGGGTTTTTAGCTAGGGTTAGGGTTTCAAGTTAGGGTTTCATACTAAGGTGAGGGTTTCAAGTTAGGGTTTCAAACTAGGGTTAGCGTTTCAAACTAGGGTTAGGGTTTCAAATTAGGGTTAGGGTTTCTAGCTAGGGTTTCAATCTAGGGTTAGGGTTTCAAAATAGGGTTAGGGTTTCAAAGTAGGGTTAGGGTTTCCAGCTAGGGTTTCAAACTAGGGTTAGGGTTTCAAACTAGGGTTAGGATTTCAAACTAGGGTTAGGGTTTCAAATTAGGGTTAGGGTTTCTAGCTAGGGTTTCAAACTAGGGTTAGGGTTTCAAATTAGGGTTAGGGTTTCTAGCTAGGGTTTCAAACTAGGGTTAGGGTTTCAAGTTAGGGTTTCTAACTAGGGTTAGGGTTTCTAGCTAGGGTTTCAAACTAGGGTTAGGGTTTCAAGTTAGGGTTTCAAACTAGGGTTAGGGTTTCAAATTAGGGTTAGGGTTTCTACCTAGGGTTTCAAACTAGGGTTAGGGTTTCAAGTTAGGGTTTCAAACTAGGGTTAGGGTTTCAAGTTAGGGTTTCTAACTAGGGTTAGGGTTTCTAGCTAGGGTTTCAAACTTGGGTTAGGGTTTCAAGTTAGGGTTTCAAACTAGGGTTAGGGTTTCAAATTAGGGTTAGGGTTACAAGTTAGGGTTTCAAACTAAGGTTAGGGTTTCAAGTTAGGGTTTCAAACTAGGGTTAGGGTTTCAAATTAGGGTTAGGGTTTCTACCTAGGGTTAGGGTTTCAAGTTAGGGTTTCAAACTAGGGTTAGGGTTTCGAACTAGGATTAGGGTTTCAAAATAGGGTTAGGGTTTCTAGCTAGGCTTAGGGTTTCAAGTTAGGGTTTCAAACTAGGGTTAGGGTTTCAAACTAGGGTTAGGGTTTCAAATTAGGGTTAGGGTTTCTAGCTAGGGTTTCAAAATAGGGTTAGGGTTTCTAGCTAGGGTTTCAAACTAGGGTTAGGGTTTCAAACTAGGGTTAGGGTCTCTAGCTAGGGTTTCAAATTAGGGTTAGGGTTTCAAGTTAGGGTTTCAAACTAGGGTTAGGGTTTCTAGCTAGGGTTTCAAACTAGGGTTAGGGTTTCAAGTTAGGGTTTTAAACTAGGGTTAGGGTTTCAAATTAGGGTTAGGGTTTCCAGCTAGGGTTTCAAACTAGGGTTAGGGTTTCAAACTAAGGTTAGGGTTTCAAATTAGGGTTTCAAACTAGGGTTAGGGTTTTTAGCTAGGGTTAGGGTTTCAAGTTAGGGTTTCATACTAAGGTGAGGGTTTCAAGTTAGGGTTTCAAACTAGGGTTAGCGTTTCAAACTAGGGTTAGGGTTTCAAATTAGGGTTAGGGTTTCTAGCTAGGGTTTAAAATTAGGGTTAGGGTTTCTAGCTAGGGTTTCAAACTAGGGTTAGGGTTTCAAATTAGGGTTAGGGTTTAGAATTAGGGTTAGGGTTTCTACCTCGGGTTTCAAACTAGGGTTAGGGTTTCAAGTTAGGGTTTCAAACTAGGGTTAGGGTTTTAAATTTGGGTTTCAAACTAGGGTTAGGGTTTCAAATTAGGGTTAGGGTTTCTAGCTAGGGTTTCAAATTAGGGTTAGGGTTTCTAGCTAGGGTTTCAAACTAGGGTTAGGGTTTCTAGCTAGGGTTAGGGTTTCAAGTTAGGGATTCAAACTAGCGTTAGGGTTTCAAGTTAAGGTTTCAAACTAGGGTTAGGGTTTCAAATAATGGTTAGGGTTTCTAGCTAGGGTTTCAAACTAGGGTTAGGGTTTCAAGATAGGGTTTCAAACTAGGGTTAGGGTTTCAAACTAGGGTTAGGGTTTCAAATTAGGGTTAGGGTTTCTAGCTAGGGTTTCAAACTAGGGCTAGGGTTTCAAACTAGGATTAGGGTTTCAAGTTAGGGTTTCAAACTAGGGTTAGGGTTTCAAATTAGGGTTAGGGTTTCTAGCTAGGGTTTCAAACTAGGGTTAGGGTTTCAAACTAGGGTTAGGGTTTCAAATTAGGGTTAGGGTTTCAGACTAGAGTTAGGGTTTCATATTAGGGTTAGGGTTTCAAACTAGGGTTAGGGTTTGAAATTAGGGTTAGGGTTTCTAGCTAGGGTTTCAAACTAGGGTTAGGGTTTCAAACTAGGGTTAGGGTTTCAAATTAGGGTTAGGGTTTCTAGCTAGGGTTTCAAACTAGGGTTAGGGTTTCTAGCTAGGGTTAGGGTTTCAAGTTAGGGTTAGGGTTTCTAGCTAGGGTTTCAAACTAGGGTTAGGGTTTCAAATTAGGGTTAGGGTTTCAGACTAGGGTTAGGGTTTCAAATTAGGGTTAGGGTTTCAAACTAGGGTTAGTGTTTTAAATTAGGGTTAGGGTTTCTAGCTAGGGTTTCAAACTAGGGTTAGGGTTTGAAATTAGGGTTAGGGTTTCTAGCTAGGGTTTCAAACTAGGGTTAGGGTTTCAAATTAGGGTTAGGGTTTCAGACTAGGGTTAGGGTTTATAATTAGGGTTAGGGTTTCAAACTAGGGTTAGGGTTTGAAATTAGGGTTAGGGTTTCAAACTAGGGTTAGGGTTTGAAATTAGGGTTAGGGTTTCTAGCTAGGGTTTCAAACTAGGGTTAGGGCTTCAAACTAGGGTTAGGGTTTCAAATTAGGGTTAGGGTTTCTAGCTAGGGTTTCAAACTAGGGTTAGGGTTTCTAGCTAGGGTTAGGGTTTCAAGTTAGGGAAAGGGTTTCTAGCTAGGGTTAGGGTTACAAGTTAGGGTTTCAAACTAAGGTTAGGGTTTCAAGTTAGGGTTTCAAAATAGGGTTAGGGTTTCAAACTAGGGTTAGGGTTTCAAATTAGGGTTAGGGTTTCTAGCTAGGGTTTCAAACTAGGGTTAGGGTTTCAAGTTTGGGGTTCAAACTAGGGTTAGGGTTTCAAACTAGGGTTAGGGTTTCAAATTAGGGTTAGGGTTTCTAGCTAGGGTTTCAAACTAGGGTTAGGAATTCTAGTTAGGGTTAGGGTTTCTAGCTAGGGTTAGGGTTTCAAATTAGGGTTAGGGTTTCTAGCTAGGGTTTCAAACTAGAGTTAGGGTTTCAAATTAGGGTTAGGGTTTCTAGCTAGGGTTTCAAACTAGGGTTAGGGTTTCAAGTTAGGGTTTCTAACTAGGGTTAGGGTTTCTAGCTAGGGTTTCAAACTAGGGTTAGGGTTTCAAGTTAGGGTTTCAAACTAGGGTTATGGTTTCAAATTAGGGTTAGGGTTTCTAGCTAGGGTTTCAAACTAGGGTTAGGGTTTCAAATTAGGGTTAGGGTTTCTAGCTAGGGTTTCAAACTAGGGTTAGGGTTTCAAGTTAGGGTTTCTAACTAGGGTTAGGGTTTCTAGCTAGGGTTTCAAACTAGGGTTAGGGTTTCAAGTTAGGGTTTCAAACTAGGGTTAGGGTTTCAAATTAGGGTTAGGGTTTCTACCTAGGGTTTCAAACTAGGGTTAGGGTTTCAAGTTAGGGTTTCAAACTAGGGTTAGGGTTTCAAGTTAGGGTTTCTAACTAGGGTTAGGGTTTCTAGCTAGATTTTCAAACTTGGGTTAGGGTTTCAAGTTAGGGTTTCAAACTAGGGTTAGGGTTTCAAATTAGGGTTAGGGTTTCTACCTAGGGTTAGGGTTTCAAGTTAGGGTTTCAAACTAGGGTTAGGGTTTCGAACTAGGATTAGGGTTTCAAACTAGGGTTAGGGTTTCTAGCTAGGTTTAGGGTTTCAAGTTAGGGTTTCAAACAAGGGTTAGGGTTTCAAACTAGGGTTAGGGTTTCAAATTAGGGTTAGGGTTTCTAGCTAGGGTTTCAAACTAGGGTTAGGGTTTCTAGCTAGGGTTTCAAACTAGGGTTAGGGTTTCAAACTAGGGTTAGGGTCTCTAGCTAGGGTTTCAAATTAGGGTTAGGGTTTCAAGTTAGGTTTTCAAACTAGGGTTAGGGTTTCTAGCTAGGGTTTCAAACTAAGGTTAGGGTTTCAAGTTAGGGTTTCAAACTAGGGTTAGGGTTTCAAATTAGGGTTAGGGTTTCCAGCTAGGGTTTCAAACTAGGGTTAGGGTTTCAAACTAAAGTTAGGGTTTCAAATTAGGGTTTCAAACTAGGGTTAGGGTTTTTAGCTAGGGTTAGGGTTTCAAGTTAGGGTTTCATACTAAGGTGAGGGTTTCAAGTTAGGGTTTCAAACTAGGGTTAGCGTTTCAAACTAGGGTTAGGGTTTCAAATTAGGGTTAGGGTTTCTAGCTAGGGTTTCAATCTAGGGTTAGGGTTTCAAAATAGGGTTAGGGTTTCAAAGTAGGGTTAGGGTTTCCAGCTAGGGTTTCAAACTAGGGTTAGGGTTTCAAACTAGGGTTAGGATTTCAAACTAGGGTTAGGGTTTCAAATTAGGGTTAGGGTTTCTAGCTAGGGTTTCATACTAGGGTTAGGGTTTCAAATTAGGGTTAGGGTTTCTAGCTAGGGTTTCAAACTAGGGTTAGGGTTTCAAGTTAGGGTTTCTAACTAGGGTTAGGGTTTCTAGCTAGGGTTTCAAACTAGGGTTAGGGTTTCAAGTTAGGGTTTCAAACTAGGGTTAGGGTTTCAAATTAGGGTTAGGGTTTCTACCTAGGGTTTCAAACTAGGGTTAGGGTTTCAAGTTAGGGTTTCAAACTAGGGTTAGGGTTTCAAGTTAGGGTTTCTAACTAGGGTTAGGGTTTCTAGCTAGGGTTTCAAACTTGGGTTAGGGTTTCAAGTTAGGGTTTCAAACTAGGGTTAGGGTTTCAAATTAGGGTTAGGGTTTCTAACTAGGGTTAGGGTTTCAAGTTAGGGTTTCAAACTAGGGTTAGGGTTTCGAACTAGGATTAGGGTTTCAAACTAGGGTTAGGGTTTCTAGCTAGGCTTAGGGTTTCAAGTTAGGGTTTCAAACTAGGGTTAGGGTTTCAAACTAGGGTTAGGGTTTCAAATTAGGGTTAGGGTTTCTAGCTAGGGTTTCAAAATAGGGTTAGGGTTTCTAGCTAGGGTTTCAAACTAGGGTTAGGGTTTCAAACTAGGGTTAGGGTCTCTAGCTAGGGTTTCAAATTAGGGTTAGGGTTTCAAGTTAGGGTTTCAAACTAGGGTTAGGGTTTCTAGCTAGGGTTTCAAACTAGGGTTAGGGTTTCAAGTTAGGGTTTTAAACTAGGGTTAGGGTTTCAAATTAGGGTTAGGGTTTCCAGCTAGGGTTTCAAACTAGGGTTAGGGTTTCAAACTAAGGTTAGGGTTTCAAATTAGGGTTTCAAACTAGGGTTAGGGTTTTTAGCTAGGGTTAGGGTTTCAAGTTAGGGTTTCATACTAAGGTGAGGGTTTCAAGTTAGGGTTTCAAACTAGGGTTAGCGTTTCAAACTAGGGTTAGGGTTTCAAATTAGGGTTAGGGTTTCTAGCTAGGGTTTCAAACTAGTGTTAGGGTTTCTAGATAGGGTTAGGGTTTCAAGTTAGGGTTTCAAACTAGGGTTAGGGTTTCAAACTAGGGTTAGGGTTTCAAACTAGAATTAGGGTTTCAAAGTAGGGTTTCAAACTAGGGTAAGGGTTTCAAAATAGGGTTTCAAACTAGGGTTAGGGTTTGAAGCTAGGGTTAGGATTTCAAGTTAGGGTTTCAAACTAGGGTTAGGGTTTCAAATTAGGGTTAGGGTTTCTAGCTAGGGTTTCAATCTAGGGTTAGGGTTTCAAAATAGGGTTAGGGTTTCAAAGTAGGGTTAGGGTTTCCAGCTAGGGTTTCAAACTAGGGTTAGGGTTTCAAACTAGGGTTAGGATTTCAAACTAGGGTTAGGGTTTCAAATTAGGGTTAGGGTTTCTAGCTAGGGTTTCAAACTAGGGTTAGGGTTTCAAGCTAGGGTTAGGGTTTCAAGTTAGGGTTTAAAACTAGGGTTAAGGTTTCTAGCTAGGGTTAGGGTTTCAAATTAGGGTAAGGGTTTCCAGCTAGGGTTTCAAACTAGGGTTAGGGTTTCAAGTTAGGGTTACGGTTTCTAACTAGGTTTAGGGTTTCAAGTTAGGGTTTCAAACTAAGGTTAGGGTTTCAAGTTAGGGTTTCAAAATAGGGTAAGGGTTTCAAACTAGGGTTAGGGTTTCAAATTAGGGTTAGGGTTTCTAGCTAGGGTTTCAAACTAGGGTTAGGGTTTCAAACTAGGGTTAGGGTTTCAAATAAGGGTTAGGGTTTCTAGCTAGGGTTTCAAACTAGGGATAGGGTTTCTAGCTAGGGTTAGGGTTTCAAACTAGGGTTAGGGTTTCAAGTTAGGGTTAGGGTTTCTAGCTAGGGTTAGAGTTTCAAGTTAAGGTTTCAAACTAAGGTTAGGGTTTCAAGTTAGGGTTTCAAAATAGGGTTCGGGTTTCAAACTAGGGTTAGGGTTTCAAAATAGGGTTAGGGTTTCTAGCAAGGGTTTCAAATTAGGGTTAGGGTTTCTAGCTAGGGTTAGGGTTTCAAGTTAGGGTTTCAAACTAGGGTTAGGGTTTCAAGTTAGGGTTAGGGTTTCTAGCTAGGGTTTCAAACTAGGGTTAGGGTTTCTAGCTAGGGTTTCAAACTAGGGTTAGGGTTTCAAACTAGGGTTAGGGTTTCAAGTTAGGTTGAGGGTTTCTAGCTAGGGTTTCAGACTAGGGTTAGGGTTTCAAGTTAGGGTTTCAAATTAGGGTTGGGGTTTCTAGCTAGGGTTTCAAATTAGGGTTAGGGTTTCTAGCTAGGGTTTCAAACTAGGGTTAGGGTTTCAAACTAGGGTTAGGGTTTCAAGTTAGGGTGAGGGTTTCTAGCTAGGGTTTCAAACTAGGGTTAGGGTTTCAAGTTAGGGTTTCAAATTAGGGTTAGGTTTTCAAATTAGGGTTAGGGTTTCCAGCTAGGGTTTCAAAATAGGGTTAGGGTTTCAAACTAGGGTTAGGGTTTCAAATTAGGGTTAGGGTTTCTAGCAAGGGTTTCAAACTAGGGTTAGGGTTTCTAGTTAGGGTTAGGGTTTCAAGTTAGGGTTTCAAACTAGGGTTAGGGTTTCAAGTTAGGGTTAGGGTTTCTAGCTAGGGTTTCAAACTAGGGTTAGGGTTTCTAATTAGGGTTTCAAACTAGGGTTAGGGTTTCAAACTAGGGTTAGGGTTTCAAGTTAGGGTGAGGGTTTCTAGCTAGGGTTTCAAACTAGGGTAAGGGTTTCAAGTTAGGGTTTCAAATTAGGGTTAGGTTTTCAAATTAGGGTTAGGGTTTCCAGCTAGGGTTTCAAACTAGGGTTAGGGTTTCAAACTAGGGTTAGGGTTTCAAATTAGGGTTAGGGTTTCTAGCTAGGGTTTCAAACTAGGGTTAGGGTTTCAAATTAGGGTTAGGGTTTCTACCTAGGGTTTCAAACTAGGGTTAGGGTTTCAAGTTAGGGTTTCAAACTAGGGTTAGGGTATCAAGTTAGGGTTTCTAACTAGGGCTAGGGTTTCTAGCTAGGGTTTCAAACTTGGGTTAGGGTTTCAAGTTAGGGTTTCAAACTAGGGTTATGGTTTCAAATTAGGGTTAGGGTTTCTACCTAGGGTTAGGGTTTCAAGTTATGGTTTCAAACTAGGGTTAGGGTTTCAAACTAGGATTAGGGTTTCAAACTAGGGTTAGGGTTTCTAGCTAGGCTTAGGGTTTCAAGTTAGGGTTTCAAACTAGGGTTAGGGTTTCAAACTAGGGTTAGGGTTTCAAATTAGGGTTAGGGTTTCTAGCTAGGGTTTTAAACTAGGGTTAGGGTTTCTAGCTAGGGTTTCAAACTAGGGTTAGGGTTTCAAACTAGGGTTAGGGTTTCTAGCTAGGGTTTCAAATTAGGGTTAGGGTTTCAAGTTAGGGTTTCAAACTAGGGTTAGGGTTTCTAGCTAGGGTTTCAAACTAGGGTTAGGGTATCAAGTTAGGGTTTCAAACTAGGGTTAGGGTTTCAAATTAGGGTTAGGGTTTCCAGCTAGGGTTTCAAACTAGGGTTAGGGTTTCAAACTAAGGTTAGGGTTTCAAATTAGGGTTTCAAACTAGGGTTAGGGTTTTTAGCTAGGGTTAGGGTTTCAAGTTAGGGTTTCATACTAAGGTGAGGGTTTAAAGTTAGGGTTTCAAACGAGGGTTAGCGTTTCAAACTAGGGTTAGGGTTTCAAATTAGGGTTAGGGTTTCTAGCTAGGGTTTCAAACTAGGGTTAGGGTTTCTAGCTAGGGTTAGGGTTTCAAGTTAGGGTTTCAAACTAGGGTTAGGGTTTCTAGCTAGGGTTAGGGTTTCAAGTTAGGGTTTCAAACTAGGGTTAGGGTTTTAAGTTAGGGTTTCAAACTAGGGTTAGGGTTTCAAGTTAGGGTTTCAAATTAGGGTTAGGTTTTCAAATTAGGGTTAGGGTTTCCAGCTAGGGTTTCAAACTAGGGTTAGGGTTTCAAACTAGGGTTAGGGTTTCAAATTAGGGTTAGGGTTTCTAGCTAGGGTTTCAAACTAGGGTTAGGGTTTCAAATTAGGGTTAGGGTTTCTACCTAGGGTTTCAACTTAGGGTTAGGGTTTCAAGTTAGGGTTTCAAACTAGGGTTAGGGTTTCAAGTTATTGTTTCTAACTAGGGCTAGGGTTTCTAGCTAGGGTTTCAAACTTGGGTTAGGGTTTCAAGTTAGGGTTTCAAACTAGGGTTATGGTTTCAAACTAAGGTTAGGGTTTCAAATTAGGGTTTCAAACTAGGGTTAGGGTTTCAAGTTAGGGTTTCAAACTAGGGATAGGGTTTCAAGTTAGGGTTTCTAACTAGGGTTAGGGTTTCTAGCTAGGGTTTCAAACTTGGGTTAGGGTTTCAAGTTAGGGTTTCAAACTAGGGTTAGGGTTTCAAATTAGGGTTAGGGTTTCTACCTAGGGTTAGGGTTTCAAGTTAGGGTTTCAAACTAGGGTTAGGGTTTCAAACTAGGATTAGGGTTTCAAACTAGGGTTAGGGTTTCTAGCTAGGCTTAGGGTTTCAAGTTAGGGTTTCAAACTAGGGTTAGGGTTTCAAACTAGGGTTAGGGTTTCAAATTAGGGTTAGGGTTTCTAGCTAGGGTTTCAAACTAGGGTTAGGGTTTCTAGCTAGGGTTAGGGTTTCAAGTTAGGATTTCAAACTAGGGTTAGGGTTTCAAACTAGGGTTAGGGTTTCAAACTAGAATTAGGGTTTCAAAGTAGGGTTTCAAACTAGGGTAAGGGTTTCAAGATAGGGTTTCAAACTAGGGTTAGGGTTTGAAGCTAGGGTTAGGGTTTCAAGTTAGGGTTTCAAACTAGGGTTAGGGTTTCAAATTAGGGTTAGGGTTTCTAGCTAGGGTTTCAATCTAGGGTTAGGGTTTCAAAATAGGGTTAGGGTTTCAAAGTAGGGTTAGGGTTTCCAGCTAGGGTTTCAAACTAGGGTTAGGGTTTCAAACTAGGGTTAGGATTTCAAACTAGGGTTAGGGTTTCAAATTAGGGTTAGGGTTTCTAGCTAGGGTTTCAAACTAGGGTTAGGGTTTCAAGCTAGGGTTAGGGTTTCAAGTTAGGGTTTAAAACTAGGGTTAAGGTTTCTAGCTAGGGTTAGGGTTTCAAATTAGGGTAAGGGTTTCCAGCTAGGGTTTCGAACTAGGGTTAGGGTTTCAAGTTAGGGTTACGGTTTCTAACTAGGGTTAGGGTTTCAAGTTAGGGTTTCAAACTAAGGTTAGGGTTTCAAGTTAGGGTTTCAAAATAGGGTTAGGGTTTCAAACTAGGGTTAGGGTTTCAAATTAGGGTTAGGGTTTCTAGCTAGGGTTTCAAACTAGGGTTAGGGTTTCTAGCTAGGGTTAGGGTTTCAAACTAGGGTTAGGGTTTCAAGTTAGGGTTAGGGTTTCTAGCTAGGGTTAGAGTTTCAAGTTAGGGTTTCAAACTAAGGTTAGGGTTTCAAGTTAGGGTTTCAAAATAGGGTTAGGGTTTCAAACTAGGGTTAGGGTTTCAAATTAGGGTTAGGGTTTCTAGCAAGGGTTTCAAACTAGGGTTAGGGTTTCTAGCTAGGGTTAGGGTTTCAAGTTAGGGTTTCAAACTAGGGTTAGGGTTTCAAGTTAGGGTTAGGGTTTCTAGCTAGGGTTTCAAACTAGGGTTAGGGTTTCTAGCTAGGGTTTCAAACTAGGGTTAGGGTTTCAAACTAGGGTTAGGGTTTCAAGTTAGGGTGAGGGTTTCTAGCTAGGGTTTCAAACTAGTGTTAGGGTTTCAAGTTAGGGTTTCAAATGAGGGTTGGGGTTTCTAGCTAGGGTTTCAAACTAGGGTTAGGGTTTCTAGCTAGGGTTTCAAACTAGGGTTAGGGTTTCAAACTAGGGTTAGGGTTTCAAGTTAGGGTGAGGGTTTCCAGCTAGGGTTTCAAACTAGGGTTAGGGTTTCAAACTAGGGTTAGGGTTTGAAATTAGGGTTAGGGTTTCTAGCTAGGGTTTCAAACTAGGGTTAGGATTTCAAACTAGGGTTAGGGTTTCAAATTAGGGTTAGGGTTTCTAGCTAGGGTTTCAAACTAGGGTTAGGGTTTTTAAACTAGGGTTAGGATTTCAAACTAGGGTTAGGGTTTCAAATTAGGGTTAGGGTTTCTAGCTAGGGTTTCAAACTAGGGTTAGGGTTTCAAGCTAGGGTTAGGGTTTCAAGTTAGGGTTTAAAACTAGGGTTAGGGTTTCTAGCTAGGGTTAGGGTTTCAAATTAGGGTAAGGGTTTCCAGCTAGGGTTTCAAACTAGGGTTAGGGTTTCAAGTTAGGGTTACGGTTTCTAACTACGGTTAGGGTTTCAAGTTAGGGTTTCAAACTAAGGTTAGGGTTTCAAGTTAGGGTTTCAAAATAGGGTTAGGGTTTCAAACTAGGGTTAGGGTTTCAAATTAGGGTTAGGGTTTCTAGCTAGGGTTTCAAACTAGGGTTAGGGTTTCAAACTAGGGTTAGGGTTTCAAATTATGGTTAGGTTTTCTAGCTAGGGTTTCAAACTAGGGTTAGGGTTTCTAGCTAGGGTTAGGGTTTCAAACTAGGGTTAGGGTTTCAAGTTAGGGTTAGGGTTTCTAGCTAGGGTTAGAGTTTCAAGTTAGGGTTTCAAACTAAGGTTAGGGTTTCAAGTTGTCATGTCATGTCATTTTCCAAACCGCTTATCCTATACAGGGTCGCGGGGAGTTGCTGGAGCCTATCCCAGCCGTCAACGGGCGAAGGCAGACTACACCCCGGACTGGTCGCCAGCCAGTCGCAGGGCACACATAGACACTGTCACTGAGCGGGAATCGATCCCACGCTGCCCGCACACAACTCGGGCGTGTGTACCACTACACTATCAGCGGACTCGGGTTTCAAGTTATGGTTTCAAAATAGGGTTAGGGTTTCAAGTTAGGGTTAGGGTTTCTAGCTAGGGTTTCAAACTAGGGTTAGGGTTTCTAGCTAGGGTTTCAAACTAGGGTTAGGGTTTCAAACTAGGGTTAGGGTTTCAAGTTAGGGTGAGGGTTTCTAGCTAGGGTTTCAAACTAGGGTTAGGGTTTCAATTTAGGGTTTCAAATTAGGGTTAGGTTTTCAAATTAGGGTTAGGGTTTCCAGCTAGGGTTTCAAACTAGGGTTAGGGTTTCAAACTAGGGTTAGGGTTTCAAATTAGGGTTAGGGTTTCTACCTAGGGTTTCAAACTAGGGTTAGGGTTTCAAGTTAGGGTTTCAAATTAGGGTTAGGGTTTCTAGCTAGGGTTTCAAATTAGGGTTAGGGTTTCAAATTAGGGGTTTCAAACTAGGGTTAGGGTTTCAAGTTAGCGTTTCAAACTAGGGTTAGGGTTTCAAACTAGAGCTAGGGTTTCAAGTTACGGGTTTAAACTAGGGTTAATTTTTCTAGCTGGAAAATTGAAACCCTAACTCTAGTTTGAAACCCTAACCCTAGTTTGAAACCCTAGCTGGTAACCCTAACCCTAGTATGAAACCCTAATTTGAAACCCTAACCCTAGCCTGAAACCCTAGAATGAAACCCTAACCCTTTTTTGAGACCCTAGCCCTCGTTTGAAACCCTAACCCTAGTTGGAAACCCTAGCTGGAAACCCTAAACCTACTTTGAAACCCTAACGCTAGTTTGAAACCCTAGCCCTAGTTTTAAACCCTAACTTGAAACAGTAGCTAGATACCGTAACCCTCATTTGAAACCCTAACCCTAGTTGGAAACCCAAACAAAAGTTTGAAACCCCAACTTAAAACCCTAACCCTTGTTTGAAACCCTAACCCTAGATTGAAACCCTAACGCTAATTTTAAACCCTAACCCAAGTTTGAAACCCTAACCCTACTTTGAAACCCTAGCTTGAAACCATAACCCTAGTTTGAAACCCTAGCTGGAAACCCTAACCCTAGTTTGAAACCCTAACCCTAGTTTGAAACCCTAACAGGAAACCCTAACCGTAGTTTGAAACCCTAACCCTGGTTTGAAACCCTAACTTGAAACCCTAACCCTAGTTTGAAACCCTAACCCTACTTTGAAACCCTAGCAAGAAACCCTAACCCTAATTTGAAAAACTAGCTCGAAAGCCTAAACCTATTTTGAAACCCTAACCCTAGTTTGAAACCCTAGCTGGAAACCCTAACCCTAGCTTGAAACCCTAACCTTAGTTTGAAACCCTAGCTATAAACCCTAACCCCAATTTGAAACCCTAGCTTGAAACCATAACCCTAGTTTGAAACCCTAGCTAGAAACCCTTACCCTAATTTGAAACCCTAACCTTAGTTTGAAACCCCAACCCTAGTTTAAAACCCTAACTAGAAACCCTAACCCTAACTTGAAACCCTAACCCTAGTTTGCAACCCTAACCCTAGTTTGAAACCCTAACTTGAAACCCTAACCTTAGTTTGAAACCCTAACTTGAAACCCTTACCCTACTTTGAAACCCTAACCCTAATGTGAAACCCTAGCTAGAGACCCTAACCCTAGTTGGAAACCCTAGCTGGAAACCCTAACCCTAGTTTGAAACCCTAACCCTTGTTTGAAACCCTAACTTGAAACCCTAACCCTAGCTAGAAACCCTAACCCTAATTTCAAACCCTAAGCTTAGTTTGAAACCCTAACCCTAGTTTGAAATCCTAACCCTAGTTTGAAACCCTATCTAGAAACCCTAACCCTAATTTGAAACCCTAACCCTAGTTTGAAACCCTATCCCTAGTTTGAAACCCTAACCCTAGTTTGAAACCCTAACCCTAGTTTTAAACCCTAGCTGGAAACCCTAACCCTGATTTGAAACCTTAACTTGAAACCTAAACCCTAGCTAGAAACCCTAACACTAACTTGAAACCCTAACCCTGGTTTGAAACCCTAGTTAGACTCCCTAACCCTAATTTGAAACCCTAACTTGAAACCCTAACCCTTGTTTGAAACCCTAACCCTGGTTTGAAACCCTAGTTAAAAACCCTAACCCTAATTTGAAACCCTAACCCTGGTTTGAAACCCTAACTTGAAACCCTAACCCTAGTTTGAAACCCTAACCCTACTTTGAAACCCTAGCAAGAAACCCTAACCCTAATTTGAAAAACTAGCTCGAAAGCCTAAACCTATTTTGAAACCCTAACCCTAGTTTGAAACCCTAGCTGGAAACCCTAACCCTAGTTTGAAACCCTAACACTAGTTTGAAACACTAGCTGGAAACTCTAACCCTAGCTTGAAACCCTAACCTTAGTTTGAAACCCTAGCTAGAAACCCTAACCCCAATTTGAAACCCTAGCTTGAAACCATAACCCTAGTTTGAAACCCTAGCTAGAAACCCTTACCCTAATTTGAAACCCTAACCTTAGTTTGAAACCCCAACCCTAGTTTAAAACCCTAACTAGAAACCCTAACCCTAACTTGAAACCCTAACCCTAGTTTGCAACCCTAACCCTAGTTTGAAACCCTAACTTGAAACCCTAACCTTAGTTTGAAACCCTAACTTGAAACCCTAACCCTAGTTTGAAACCCTTGTTAGAAACCCTAACCCTAACTTGAAACGCTAACCCTAGTATGAAACCCTAACCCTGGTTTGAAACCCTAACCCTAGTTTGAAACCCTAATCCTAGTTTGAAACATTAACCCTAGTTTGAAACCCTAACTTGAAACCCTAACCCTAGCTAGAAACCCTAACCCTAATTTGAAACCCTAGCCCTAGGTTGAAATCCTAACTTGAAACCCTAACCTTAGTTTGAAACCCTAACTTGAAACCCTAACCCTAGTTTGAAACCCTTGTTAGAAACCCTAACCCTAGTTTGAAACCCTAACCCTAGTTTGAAACCCTAATCCTAGTTTGAAACATTAACCCTAGTTTGAAACCCTAACTTGAAACCCTAACCCTAGCTAGAAACCCTAACCCTAATTTGAAACCCTAGCCCTAGGTTGAAATCCTAACTTGAAACCCTAACCCTAGTTTGAAACCCTAGCTTGAAACCCTAACCCTAATTTGAAAACCTAACCCTAATTTGAAACCCTAACTTGAAACCCTAACCCTAGTTTGAAACCCTTGTTAGAAACCCTAACCCTAACTTGAAACGCTAACCCTAGTATGAAACCCTAACCCTGGTTTTAAACCCTAGTTAGAAACCCTGACCCTAATTTGAAACCCTAACTTGAAACCCTAACCCTAGTTTAAAACCCTAGTTAGAAACCCTAACCCTGGTTTGAAACCCTAGTTAGAAACCCTAACCCTAATTTGAAACCCTAACTTGAAACCCTAACCATATTTGGAAACCCTAGTTAGAAACCCTTACCCTAACTTGAAACCCTAACCCTTGTTTGAAACCCTAACCCTGGTTTGAAACCCTAGTTAGAAACCCTAACCCTAATTTGAAACCCTAACCCTAGTTTGAAACCCTAACCCTAGTTTGAAACCCTAACCTTAGTTTGAAACCCTAGCTAGAAACCCTAACCCTAGCGAGAAACCCTAACCCCAACTTGAAACCTTAACCCTAGCTAGAAACCCTAACCCTAGTTTGAAACCCTAGCTAGAAACCTTAACCCTAATTTGAATCCATAACCCTAGTTAGAAACCCTAACCCTAGTTTGAAACCCTAACCCTGGTTTGAAACCCTAGTTAGAAACCCTAACCCTAATTTGAAACCCTAACTTGAAACCCTAACCCTAATTTAAATCCATAACCCTAGTTAGAAACCTTAACCCTAGCTAGAAACCCTAACCCTAGTTTGAAACCCTAGCTAGAAACCCTAACCCTAATTTGAATCCATAACCCTAGTTAGAAACCCTAACCCTAGTTTGAAACCCTAACCCTGGTTGGAAACCCTAGTTAGAAACCCTAACCCTAACTTGAAACCCTAACCCTTGTTTGAAACCCTAACCCTGGTTTGAAACCCTAGTTAGAAACCCTAACCCTAATTTGAAACCCTAACCCTAGTTTGAAACCCTAACCCTAGTTTGAAACCCTAACTTGAAACCCTAAACTTAGTTTGAAACCCTAGCTAGAAACCCTAACCCTAGCGAGAAACCCTAACCCCAACTTGAAACCTTAACCCTAGCTAGAAACCCTAACACTAGTTTGAAACCCTAGCTAGAAACCCTAACCCTAATTTGAATCCATAACCTTAGTTTGAAACCCTAGCTAGAAACCCTAACCCTAATTTGAATCCATAACCCTAGTTTGAAACCCTAACCCTAGTTTGAAACCCTAACTTGAAACCCTAACCCTAGTTTGAAACCCTACCTTGAAACCCTAATCCTAGCTAGAAACCCTAACCCTAACTTGAAACCCTAACCCTAGTTTGAAACCCTAACTTGAAACCTTAACCCTAGTTTGAAACCCTAACATGAAACCCTAACCCTAGCTAGAAACCCTAACCCTAACTAGTATTCCTAACCCTAATTTGAAACCCTAGCTAGAAACCCTAACCCTAATTTAAAACCCTAACCCTAGTTTAAAACCTTAACCTTAGTTTGAAACCCTAACCCTAGTTTGAAACCCTAGCTAGAAACCCTAACCCTAATTTGAAACCCTAACCCTAGTTTGAAACCCTAACCCTAGTTTGAAACCCTAAATTGAAACCCTAACCTTAGTTTAAAACCCTAGCTAGAAACCCTAACCCTAGCGAGAAACCCTAACCCCAACTTGAAACCTTTACCCTAGCTAGAAACCCTAACCCTAGTTTGAAACCCTAGCTAGAAACCCTAACCCTAATTTGAATCCATAACCCATGTTTGAAACCCTAGCTAGAAAACCTAACCCTAATTTGAATCCATAACCCTAGTTTGAAACCCTAACCCTAGTTTGAAACCCTAACTTGAAACCCTAACCCTATTTTGAAACCCTAACTTGAAACCCTAACCCTAGCTAGAAACCCTAACCCTAACTTGAAACCCTAACCCTAGTTTGAAACCCTAGCTAGAAACCCTAACCCTATTTTGAAACCCTAACCCTAGTTTAAAACCCTTACCCTAGTTTGAAACCCTAACTTGAAACCTTAACCTTAGTTTGAAACCCTAACCCTAGTTTGAAACCCTAGCTGGAAACCCTAACCCTAGTTTGAAACCCTCAACCTAGTTTGAAACCCTAACCCTAGTCATGTCATCTTCCAAACCGCTTATCCTATATAGGGTCGCGGGGACTTGCTGGAGCCTATCCCAGCCGTCAATAGGCGAAGGCAGACTACACCCCGAGCTGGTCGCCAGCCAGTCGCAGGGCACACCTAACCCTAGTTTGAAACCCTAACCTGAAACCCTAACCTTAGTTTGAAACCCTAACTTGAAACCCTAACCCTACCTAGAAACCCTAACCCTAACTTGAAACCCTAACCCTAGTTTGAAACCCTAGCTGGAAACCCTAACCCTAATATGAAACCCTAACCCTAGTTTGAAACCCTAACCCTAGTTAGAAACCCTAGCTGGAAACCCTAACCCTAATTTAAAACCCTAACCCTAGTTTAAAACCTTAACCTTAGTTTGAAACCCTAACCCTAGTTTGAAACCCTAGCTAGAAACCCTAACCCTAATTTGAAACCCTAACCCTAGTTTGAAACCCTAACCCTAGTTTGAAACCCTAAATTGAAACCCTAACCTTAGTTTAAAACCCTAGCTAGAAACCCTAACCCTAGCGAGAAACCCTAACCCCAACTTGAAACCTTAACCCTAGCTAGAAACCCTAACCCTAGTTTGAAACCCTAGCTAGAAACCCTAACCCTAATTTGAATCCATAACCCATGTTTGAAACCCTAGCTAGAAAACCTAACCCTAATTTGAATCCATAACCCTAGTTTGAAACCCTAACCCTAGTTTGAAACCCTAACTTGAAACCCTAACCCTATTTTGAAACCCTAACTTGAAACCCTAACCCTAGCTAGAAACCCTAACCCTAACTTGAAACCCTAACCCTAGTTTGAAACCCTAGCTAGAAACCCTAACCCTATTTTGAAACCCTAACCCTAGTTTAAAACCCTAACCCTAGTTTGAAACCCTAACTTGAAACCTTAACCTTAGTTTGAAACCCTAACCCTAGTTTGAAACCCTAGCTGGAAACCCTAACCCTAGTTTGAAACCCTCAACCTAGTTTGAAACCCTAACCCTAGTCATGTCATCTTCCAAACCGCTTATCCTATATAGGGTCGCGGGGACTTGCTGGAGCCTATCCCAGCCGTCAATAGGCGAAGGCAGACTACACCCCGAGCTGGTCGCCAGCCAGTCGCAGGGCACACCTAACCCTAGTTTGAAACCCTAACCTGAAACCCTAACCTTAGTTTGAAACCCTAACTTGAAACCCTAACCCTACCTAGAAACCCTAACCCTAACTTGAAACCCTAACCCTAGTTTGAAACCCTAACCCTAGTTTGAAACCCTAGCTAGAAACCTTAACCCTAGTTTGAAACCCTAGCTAGAAACCCTAACCCTAATTTGAAACCCTAACCCTACCTAGAAACCCTAACCCTAACTTGAAACCCTAACCCTAGTTTGAAACCCTAGCTAGAAACCCTCACCCTAACTTGAAACCCTAACCCTAGTTTGAAACCCTAGCTAGAAACCCTAACCCTAGCTAGAAACCCTAAACCTAGTTTGAAACCCTTGCTAGAAACCCTAACCCTAATTTGAAACCCTAATCCTAGTTTGACCCCGCGACCCTTGTGAGGAGAAGCGGTACAGATAATGGATGGATGGAACCCTAGTTTGAAACCCTAACTTGAAACTCTAACCCTAGCTAGAAACCCTAACCCTAACTTGAAACCCTAACCCTAGTTTGAAACCCTAACCCTAGCTAGAAACCCTAACCCTAGTTTGAAACCATAGCTAGAAACCCTAACCCTAATTTGAAGCCCTAACCCTAGTTTGAAACCCTAACCCTAGTTTGAAACCCTAGCTAGAAACTCTAACCCTAGCTAGAAACCCTAACCCTAACTTGAAACCCTAACCCTAGTTTGAAACCCTAACCCTAGCTAGAAACCCTAACCCTAGTTTGAAACCCTAGCTAGAAACCCTAACCCTAATTTGAAACCCTAACCCTAGTTTGAAACCCTAACCCTAGTTTGAAACCCTAGCTAGAAACCCTAACCCTAATTTGAAACCCTAACCCTAGTTTGAAACCCTAACCTTAGTTTGAAACCCTAACTTGAAACCCTAACCCTAGTTAGAAACCGTAACCCTAACTTGAAACCCTAACCCTAGTTTGAAACCCTAGCTGGAAACCCTTACCCTAATTTGAAACCCTAACCCTAGTTTGAAACCCTAGCTAGAAACCCTAACCCTGATTTGAAACCCTAACCCCAGTTTGAAATCCTAACCCTAGTTTGAAACCCTAACCCTAGTTTGAAACCCTAGCTGGAAACCCTAACCCTACTTTGAAACCCTAACCCTATTTTGAAACCCTAACCCTAGATTGAAACCCTAGCTAGAAACCCTAACCCTAATTTGAAACCCTAACCCTAGTTTGAAACCCTAACTTGAAACCCTATCCCTAGCTTCAAACCCTAACCCTAGTTTGAAACACTATCTTGAAACCCTTACCCTAGTTTGAAACCCTACATTGAAACCCTAATTCTAGTTTGAAACCCTAACCCTAGTTTGAAACGCTAACCCTAGTTTGAAACCCTAACTTGAAACCCTCACCTTAGTATGAAACCCTAACTTGAAACCCTAAGCCTAGCTAGAAACCCTAACCCTAGTTTGAAACCCTAACTTGAAACCCTAACCCTAGGTAGAAACCCTAACCCTAATTTGAAACCATAACCCTAGTTTGAAACCCTAACTTGAAACCCTAACCCAAGTTTGAAACCCTAGCTAGAAAACCTAGCCCTAGTTAGAAACCCTAACTTGAAACCCTAACCCTAGTTTGAAACCCTAACTTGAAACCCTAACCCTAATTTGAAACCCTAGGTAGAAACCCTAACCTTAATTTAAAACCCTAACCCTAGTTTGAATCCCTAGCTAGAAACCCTAACCCTAATTTGAAGCCCTAACCCTAGTTTGAAACCCTAATCCTAGTTTGAAACCCTAACCCTAGTTTGAAACCCTAGCTGGAAACCCTAACCCTACTTTGAAACCCTAACCCTATTTTGAAACCCTAACCCTAGATTGAAACCCTAGCTAGAAACCCTAACCCTAATTTGAAACCCTAACCCTAGTTTGAAACCCTAACTTGAAACCCTAACCCTAGCTAGAAACCCTAACCCTAGTTTGAAACCCTAGCTAGAAACCCTAACCCTAATTTGAAACCCTAACCCTAGTTTGAAACGCTAACCCTAGTTTGAAACCCTAACTTGAAACCCTCACCTTAGTATGAAACCCTAACTTGAAACCCTAACCCTAGCTAAAAACCCTAACCCTAGTTTGAAACCCTAATTTGAAACCCTAACCTTAGTTTGAAACCCTAACCCTAGTTTGAAACCCTAGCTGGAAACCCTAACCCTAATTTGAAACCCTAACCCTAGTTTGAAACCCTAACTTGAAACCCTAACCCTAGTTTGAAACCCTAGCTAGAAATCCTAACCCTAGTTTGAAACCCTAACTTGAAACCCTAACCCTAATTTGAAACCCTAGCTAGAAACCCTAACCCTAGTTTGAAACCCTAACCCTAGTTTGAAACCCTAGCTAGAAACCCTAACCCTAGTTTGAAACCCTAGCTAGAAACCCTAACCCTAATTTGAAACCCTAACCCTAGTTTGAAACCCTAACCCTAGTTTGAAACCCTAACTTGAAACCCTAACCCTAGTTTGAAACCCTAGGTAGAAACCCTAACCCTAATTTGAAACCCTAACCCTAGTTTGAAACCCTAGCTAGAAACCCTAACCCTAGTTTGAAACCCTCAACCTAGTTTGAAACCCTAACCCTAGTCATGTCATCTTCCAAACCGTTTATCCTATATAGGGTCGCGGGGACTTGCTGGAGCCTATCCCAGCCGTCAATAGGCGAAGGCAGACTACACCCCGAGCTGGTCGCCAGCCAGTCGCAGGGCACACCTAACCCTAGTTTGAAACCCTAACCTGAAACCCTAACCTTAGTTTGAAACCCTAACTTGAAACCCTAACCCTACCTAGAAACCCTAACCCTAACTTGAAACCCTAACCCTAGTTTGAAACCCTAGCTGGAAACCCTAACCCTAATATGAAACCCTAACCCTAGTTTGAAACCCTAACCCTAGTTAGAAACCCTAGCTGGAAACCCTAACCCTAATTTAAAACCCTAACCCTAGTTTAAAACCTTAACCTTAGTTTGAAACCCTAACCCTAGTTTGAAACCCTAGCTAGAAACCCTAACCCTAATTTGAAACCCTAACCCTAGTTTGAAACCCTAACCCTAGTTTGAAACCCTAAATTGAAACCCTAACCTTAGTTTAAAACCCTAGCTAGAAACCCTAACCCTAGCGAGAAACCCTAACCCCAACTTGAAACCTTAACCCTAGCTAGAAACCCTAACCCTAGTTTGAAACCCTAGCTAGAAACCCTAACCCTAATTTGAATCCATAACCCATGTTTGAAACCCTAGCTAGAAAACCTAACCCTAATTTGAATCCATAACCCTAGTTTGAAACCCTAACCCTAGTTTGAAACCCTAACTTGAAACCCTAACCCTATTTTGAAACCCTAACTTGAAACCCTAACCCTAGCTAGAAACCCTAACCCTAACTTGAAACCCTAACCCTAGTTTGAAACCCTAGCTAGAAACCCTAACCCTATTTTGAAACCCTAACCCTAGTTTAAAACCCTAACCCTAGTTTGAAACCCTAACTTGAAACCTTAACCTTAGTTTGAAACCCTAACCCTAGTTTGAAACCCTAGCTGGAAACCCTAACCCTAGTTTGAAACCCTCAACCTAGTTTGAAACCCTAACCCTAGTCAGGTCATCTTCCAAACCGCTTATCCTATATAGGGTCGCGGGGACTTGCTGGAGCCTATCCCAGCCGTCAATAGGCGAAGGCAGACTACACCCCGAGCTGGTCGCCAGCCAGTCGCAGGGCACACCTAACCCTAGTTTGAAACCCTAACCTGAAACCCTAACCTTAGTTTGAAACCCTAACTTGAAACCCTAACCCTACCTAGAAACCCTAACCCTAACTTGAAACCCTAACCCTAGTTTGAAACCCTAACCCTAGTTTGAAACCCTAGCTAGAAACCTTAACCCTAGTTTGAAACCCTAGCTAGAAACCCTAACCCTAATTTGAAACCCTAACCCTACCTAGAAACCCTAACCCTAACTTGAAACCCTAACCCTAGTTTGAAACCCTAGCTAGAAACCCTCACCCTAACTTGAAACCCTAACCCTAGTTTGAAACCCTAGCTAGAAACCCTAACCCTAGCTAGAAACCCTAAACCTAGTTTGAAACCCTTGCTAGAAACCCTAACCCTAATTTGAAACCCTAACCCTAGTTTGACCCCGCGACCCTTGTGAGGAGAAGCGGTACAGATAATGGATGGATGGAACCCTAGTTTGAAACCCTAACTTGAAACTCTAACCCTAGCTAGAAACCCTAACCCTAACTTGAAACCCTAACCCTAGTTTGAAACCCTAACCCTAGCTAGAAACCCTAACCCTAGTTTGAAACCCTAGCTAGAAACCCTAACCCTAATTTGAAGCCCTAACCCTAGTTTGAAACCCTAACCCTAGTTTGAAACCCTAGCTAGAAACTCTAACCCTAGCTAGAAACCCTAACCCTAACTTGAAACCCTAACCCTAGTTTGAAACCCTAACCCTAGCTAGAAACCCTAACCCTAGTTTGAAACCCTAGCTAGAAACCCTAACCCTAATTTGAAACCCTAACCCTAGTTTGAAACCCTAACCCTAGTTTGAAACCCTAGCTAGAAACCCTAACCCTAATTTGAAACCCTAACCCTAGTTTGAAACCCTAACCTTAGTTTGAAACCCTAACTTGAAACCCTAACCCTAGTTAGAAACCGTAACCCTAACTTGAAACCCTAACCCTAGTTTGAAACCCTAGCTGGAAACCCTTACCCTAATTTGAAACCCTAACCCTAGTTTGAAACCCTAGCTAGAAACCCTAACCCTGATTTGAAACCCTAACCCCAGTTTGAAATCCTAACCCTAGTTTGAAACCCTAACCCTAGTTTGAAACCCTAGCTGGAAACCCTAACCCTACTTTGAAACCCTAACCCTATTTTGAAACCCTAACCCTAGATTGAAACCCTAGCTAGAAACCCTAACCCTAATTTGAAACCCTAACCCTAGTTTGAAACCCTAACTTGAAACCCTATCCCTAGCTTCAAACCCTAACCCTAGTTTGAAACACTATCTTGAAACCCTTACCCTAGTTTGAAACCCTACATTGAAACCCTAATTCTAGTTTGAAACCCTAACCCTAGTTTGAAACGCTAACCCTAGTTTGAAACCCTAACTTGAAACCCTCACCTTAGTATGAAACCCTAACTTGAAACCCTAAGCCTAGCTAGAAACCCTAACCCTAGTTTGAAACCCTAACTTGAAACCCTAACCCTAGGTAGAAACCCTAACCCTAATTTGAAACCATAACCCTAGTTTGAAACCCTAACTTGAAACCCTAACCCAAGTTTGAAACCCTAGCTAGAAAACCTAGCCCTAGTTAGAAACCCTAACTTGAAACCCTAACCCTAGTTTGAAACCCTAACTTGAAACCCTAACCCTAATTTGAAACCCTAGGTAGAAACCCTAACCTTAATTTAAAACCCTAACCCTAGTTTGAATCCCTAGCTAGAAACCCTAACCCTAATTTGAAGCCCTAACCCTAGTTTGAAACCCTAATCCTAGTTTGAAACCCTAACCCTAGTTTGAAACCCTAGCTGGAAACCCTAACCCTACTTTGAAACCCTAACCCTATTTTGAAACCCTAACCCTAGATTGAAACCCTAGCTAGAAACCCTAACCCTAATTTGAAACCCTAACCCTAGTTTGAAACCCTAACTTGAAACCCTAACCCTAGCTAGAAACCCTAACCCTAGTTTGAAACCCTAGCTAGAAACCCTAACCCTAATTTGAAACCCTAACCCTAGTTTGAAACGCTAACCCTAGTTTGAAACCCTAACTTGAAACCCTCACCTTAGTATGAAACCCTAACTTGAAACCCTAACCCTAGCTAAAAACCCTAACCCTAGTGTGAAACCCTAATTTGAAACCCTAACCTTAGTTTGAAACCCTAACCCTAGTTTGAAACCCTAGCTGGAAACCCTAACCCTAATTTGAAACCCTAACCCTAGTTTGAAACCCTAACTTGAAACCCTAACCCTAGTTTGAAACCCTAGCTAGAAATCCTAACCCTAGTTTGAAACCCTAACTTGAAACCCTAACCCTAATTTGAAACCCTAGCTAGAAACCCTAACCCTAGTTTGAAACCCTAACCCTAGTTTGAAACCCTAGCTAGAAACCCTAACCCTAGTTTGAAACCCTAGCTAGAAACCCTAACCCTAATTTGAAACCCTAACCCTAGTTTGAAACCCTAACCCTAGTTTGAAACCCTAACTTGAAACCCTAACCCTAGTTTGAAACCCTAGGTAGAAACCCTAACCCTAATTTGAAACCCTAACCCTAGTTTGAAACCCTAGCTAGAAACCCTAACCCTAATTTGAAACCCTAACCCTAGTTTGAAACCCTAACCCTAGTTTGAAACCCTAGCTGGAAACCCTAACCCTAATTTGAAAACCTAACCCTAATTTGAAACCCTAACTTGAAACCCTAACCCTAGTTTGAAACCCTAGCTAGAAACCCTCACCCTAACTTGAAACCCTAACCCTAGTTTGAAACCCTAACCTGAAACCCTAACCTTAGTTTGAAACCCTAACTTGAAACCCTAACCCTAGCTAGAAACCCTAACCCTAACTTGAAACCCTAACCCTAGTTTGAAACCCTAGCTGGAAACCCTAACCCTAATATGAAACCCGAACCCTAGTTTGAAACCCTAACCCTAGTTAGAAACCCTAACTTGAAACCCTAAACTTAGTTTGAAACCCTAACCCTAGCTTGAAACCCTAGCTGGAAACCCTAACCCTAATTTGAAAACCTAACCCTAATTTGAAACCCTAACTTGAAACCCTAACCCTAGTTTGAAACCCTAGCTAGAAACCCTCACCCTAACTTGAAACCCTAACCCTAGTTTGAAACCCTAACCCTAATTTGAAACCCTAACTTGAAACCCTAACCCTAGTTTGAAACCCTAGCTAGAAACCCTCACCCTAACTTGAAACCCTAACCCTAGTTTGAAATCCTAACCCTAGTTTGAAAACCTAGCTTGAAACCCTAGCTGGAAACCCTAACCCTAATTTGAAAACCTAACCCTAATTTGAAACCCTAACTTGAAACCCTAACCCTAGTTTGAAACCCTAGCTAGAAACCCTAACCCTAGTTAGAAACGCTAACTTGAAACCCTAACCCTAGTTTGAAACCCTAGCTAGAAACCCTAACCCTAATTTGAAACCCTAACCCTAGTTTGAAACCCTAACTTGAAACCCTAACCCTAGCTAGAAACCCTAACCCTAATTTGAAACCCTGACCCTAGTTTGAAACCCTAACCCTAGTTTGAAACCCTAACTTGAAACCCTTTCCCTAGCTAGAAACCCTAACCCTAGCTAGAAACCCTAACCCTAGTTTGAAACCCTAGCTAGAAACCCTAACCCTAATTTGAAACCCTAACCCTAGTTTGAAACCCTAACCCTAGTTTGAAACCCTAACCTGAAACCCTAACCTTAGTTTGAAACCCTAACTTGAAACCCTAACCCTAGCTAGAAACCCTAACCCTAACTTGAAACCCTAACCCTAGTTTGAAACCCTAGCTGGAAACCCTAACCCTAATATGAAACCCGAACCCTAGTTTGAAACCCTAACCCTAGTTAGAAACCCTAACTTGAAACCCTAACCTTAGTTTGAAACCCTAACCCTAGCTTGAAACCCTAGCTGGAAACCCTAACCCTAATTTGAAAACCTAACCCTAATTTGAAACCCTAACTTGAAACCCTAACCCTAGTTTGAAACCCTAGCTAGAAACCCTCACCCTAACTTGAAACTCTAACCCTAGTTTGAAATCCTAACCCTAGTTTGAAAACCTAGCTTGAAACCCTAGCTGGAAACCCTAACCCTAATTTGAAAACCTAACCCTAGTTTGAAACCCTAACCCTAGTTTGAAACCCTAGCTAGAAACCCTAACCCTAATTTGAAACCCTAACCCTAGTTTGAAACCCTAACCCTATTTTGAAACCCTAACTTGAAACCCTAACCTTAGTTTGAAACCCTAACTTGAAACCCTAACCCTAGTTAGAAAGCGTAACCCTAACTTGAAACCCTAACCCTAGTTTGAAACCCTAGCTGGAAACCCTTACCCTAATTTGAAACCCTAACCCTAGTTTGAAACCCTAACCCTTGTTTGAAACCCTAGCTAGAAACCTTAACCCTAGTTTGAAACCCTAGCTAGAAACCCTAACCCTAATTTGAAACCTTAACCCTACCTAGAAACCCTAACCCTAGCTTCAAACCCTAACCCTAGTTTGAAACCCTACTTTGAAACCCTAATTCTAGTTTGAAACCCTAACCCTAGTTTGAAACCCTAACCCTAGTTTGAAACCCTAACTTGAAACCCTAACCCTAGCTAGAAACCCTAACCCTAGTTTGGAACCCTAGCTAGAAACCCTAACCCTAATTTGAAACCCTAACCCTAGTTTGAAACGCTAACCCTAGTTTGAAACCCTAACTTGAAACCCTCACCTTAGTATGAAACCCTAACTTCAAACCCTAACCCTAGCTAAAAACCCTAACCCTAGTTTGAAACCCTAATTTGAAACCCTAACCTTAGTTTGAAACCCTAACCCTAGTTTGAAACCCCAGCTGGAAACCCTAACCCTAATTTGAAACCCTAACCCTAGTTTGAAACCCTAACTTGAAACCCTAACCCTAGTTTGAAACCCTAGCTAGAAATCCTAACCCTAGTTTGAAACCCTAACTTGAAACCCTAACCCTAATTTGAAACCCTAGCTAGAAACCCTAACCCTAGTTTGAAACCCTAACCCTAGTTTGAAACCCTAGCTAGAAACCCTAACCCTAGTTTGAAACCCTAGCTAGAAACCCTAACCCTAATTTGAAACCCTAACCCTAGTTTGAAACCCTAACTTGAAACCCTAAGCCTAGGTAGAAACCCTAACCCTAGTTTGAAACCCTAATCCTAGTTTGAAACCCTAACCCTAGTTTGAAACCCTAACTTGAAACCCTAACCCTAGGTAGAAACCCTAACCCTAATTTGAAACCATAACCCTAGTTTGAAACCCTAACTTGAAACCCTAACCCAAGTTTGAAACCCTAGGTAGAAACCCTAGCCCTAGTTAGAAACCCTAACTTGAAACCCTAACCCTAGTTTGAAACCCTAACTTGAAACCCTAACCCTAGTTTGAAACCCTAGGTAGAAACCCTAACCCTAATTTGAAACCCTAACCCTAGTTTGAAACCCTAGCTAGAAACCCTAACCCTAATTTGAAACCCTAACCCTAGTTTGAAACCCTAACCCTAGTTTGAAACCCTAGCTGGAAACCCTAACCCTAATTTGAAAACCTAACCCTAATTTGAAACCCTAACCCTAGTTTGAAACCCTAACCCTAGTTTGAAACCCTAACTTGAAACCCTAACCCTAATTTGAAACCCTAGCTAGAGACCCTAACCCTAGTTTGAAACCCTAACCCTAGTTTGAAACCCTAGCTAGAAACCCTAACCCTATTTTGAAACCCTAGCTAGAAACCCTAACCCTAATTTGAAACCCTAACCCTAGTTTGAAACCCTAACCCTAGTTTGAAACCCTAACTTGAAACCCTAAGCCTAGCTAGAAACCCTAACCCTAGTTTGAAACCCTAATCCTAGTTCGAAACCCTAACCCTAGTTTGAAACCCTAACTTGAAACCCTAACCCTAGGTAGAAACCCTTACCCTAATTTGAAACCTTAACCCTAGTTTGAAACCCTAACTTGAAACCCTAACCCAAGTTTGAAACCCTAGCTAGAAACCCTAACCCTAGTTAGAAACCCTAACTTGAAACCCTAACCCTAGTTTGAAACCCTAACTTGAAACCCTAACCCTAGTTTGAAACCCTAGGTAGAAACCCTAACCCTAATTTGAAACCCTAACCCTAGTTTGAAACCCTAACTTGAAACCCTAACCCTAGTTTGAAACCCTAGATAGAAACCCTAACCCTAGTTAGAAACCCTAACTTGAAACCCTAACCCTAGTTTGAAACCCTAGCTAGAAACCCTAACCCTAATTTGAAACCCTAACCCTAGTTTGAAACCCTAGCTAGAAACCCTCACCCTAACTTAAAACTCTAACCCTAGTTTGAAATCCTAACCCTAGTTTGAAAACCTAACCCTAATTTGAAACCCTAACTTGAAACCCTAACCCTAGTTTGAAACCCTAGCTAGAAACCCTCACCCTAACTTAAAACTCTAACCCTAGTTTGAAATCCTAACCCTAGTTTGAAAACCTAGCTTGAAACCCTAGCTGGAAACCCTAACCCTAATTTGAAAACCTAACCCTAATTTGAAACCCTAACTTGAAACCCTAACCCTAGTTTGAAACCCTAGCTAGAAACCCTCACCCTAACTTGAAACCCTAACCCTAGTTTGAAACCCTAACCCTAGTTTGAAACCCTAGCTAGAAACCTTAACCCTAGTTTGAAACCCTAGCTAGAAACCCTAACCCTAATTTGAAACCCTAACCCTACCTAGAAACCCTAACCCTAGCTTCAAACCCTAACCCTAGTTTGAAACCCTACTTTGAAACCCTAATTCTAGTTTGAAACCCTAACCCTAGTTTGAAACCCTAACCCTAGTTTGAAACCCTAACTTAAAACCCTAACCCTAGCTAGAAACCCTAACCCTAGTTTGGAACCCTAGCTAGAAACCCTAACCCTAATTTGAAACCCTAACCCTAGTTTGAAACGCTAACCCTAGTTTGAAACCCTAACTTGAAACCCTCACCTTAGTATGAAACCCTAACTTCAAACCCTAACCCTAGCTAAAAACCCTAACCCTAGTTTGAAACCCTAATTTGAAACCCTAACCTTAGTTTGAAACCCTAACCCTAGTTTGAAACCCTAGCTGGAAACCCTAACCCTAATTTGAAACCCTAACCCTAGTTTGAAACCCTAACTTGAAACCCTAACCCTAGTTTGAAACCCTAGCTAGAAATCCTAACCCTAGTTTGAAACCCTAACTTGAAACCCTAACCCTAATTTGAAACCCTAGCTAGAAACCCTAACCCTAGTTTGAAACCCTAACCCTAGTTTGAAACGCTAGCTAGAAACCCTAACCCTAGTTTAAAACCCTAGCTAGAAACCCTAACCCTAATTTGAAACCCTAACTTGAAACCCTAAGCCTAGGTAGAAACCCTAACCCTAGTTTGAAACCCTAATCCTAGTTTGAAACCCTAACCCTAGTTTGAAACCCTAACTTGAAACCCTAACCCTAGGTAGAAACCCTAACCCTAATTTGAAACCATAACCCTAGTTTGAAACCCTAACTTGAAACCCTAACCCAAGTTTGAAACCCTAGGTAGAAACCCTAGCCCTAGTTAGAAACCCTAACTTGAAACCCTAACCCTAGTTTGAAACCCTAACTTGAAACCCTAACCCTAGTTTGAAACCCTAGGTAGAAACCCTAACCCTAATTTGAAACCCTAACCCTAGTTTGAAACCCTAACTTGAAACCCTAACCCTAGTTTGAAACCCTAGCTAGAAACCCTAACCCTAGTTAGAAACCCTAACTTGAAACCCTAACCCTAGTTTGAAACCCTAGCTAGAAACCCTAACCCTAATTTGAAACCCTAACCCTAGTTTGAAACCCTAGCTAGAAACCCTAACCCTAATTTGAAACCCTAACCCTAGTTTGAAATCCTAACCCTAGTTTGAAACCCTAACCCTAGTTTGAAACCCTAGCTGGAAACCCTAACCCTACTTTGAAACCCTAACCCTTGTTTGAAACCCTAACCCTAGATTGAAACCCTAGCTAGAAACCCTAACCCTAATTTGAAACCCTAACCCTAGTTTGAAACCCTAACTTGAAACCCTCACCTTAGTATGAAACCCTAACTTGAAACCCTAACCCTAGCTAAAAACCCTAACCCTAGTTTGAAACACTAATTTGAAACCCTAACCTTAGTTTGAAACCCTAACCCTAGTTTGAAACCCTAGCTGGAAACCCTAACCCTAATTTGAAACCCTAACCCTAGTTTGAAACCCTAACTTGAAACCCTAACCTTAGTTTGAAACCCTAGCTAGAAACCCTAACCCTAGTTTGAAACCCTAACCCTAGTTTGAAACCCTAGCTAGAAACCCTAACCCTAATTTGAAACCCTAACCCTAGTTTGAAACCCTAACTTGAAAACCTAACCCTAGTTTGAAACCCTAGCTAGAAACCCTAACCCTAGTTAGAAACCCTAACTTGAAACCCTAACCCTAGTTTGAAACCCTAATCCTAGTTCGAAACCCTAACCCTAGTTTGAAACCCTAACTTGAAAACCTAACCCTAGTTTGAAACCCTAGCTAGAAACCCTAACCCTAGTTAGAAACCCTAACTTGAAACCCTAACCCTAGTTTGAAACCCTAACTTGAAACCCTAACCCTAATTTGAAACCCTAGCTAGAAACCCTAACCCTAGTTTGAAACCCTAACCCTAGTTTGAAACCCTAGCTAGAAACCCTAACCCTAGTTTGAAACCCTAACCCTAGTTTGAAACCCTAACCCTAGTTTGAAACCCTAGCTAGAAACCCTAACCCTAGTTAGAAACCCTAACTTGAAACCCTAACCCTAGTTTGAAACCCTAGCTAGAAACCCTAACCCTAATTTGAAACCCTAACCCTAGTTTGAAACCCTAGCTAGAAACCCTAACCCTAATTTGAAACCCTAACCCTAGTTTGAAACCCTAACTTGAAAACCTAACCCTAGTTTGAAACCCTAGCTAGAAACCCTAACCCTAGTTAGAAACCCTAACTTGAAACCCTAACCCTAGTTTGAAACCCTAATCCTAGTTCGAAACCCTAACCCTAGTTTGAAACCCTAACTTGAAACCCTAACCCTAGGTAGAAACCCTAACCCTAATTTGAAACCCTAACCCTAGTTTGAAACCCTAACTTGAAACCCTAACCCAAGTTTGAAACCCTAGCTAGAAACCCTAACCCTAGTTAGAAACCCTAACTTGAAACCCTAACCCTAGTTTGAAACCCTAACTTGAAACCCTAACCCTAATTTGAAACCCTAGCTAGAAACCCTAACCCTAGTTTGAAACCCTAACCCTAGTTTGAAACCCTAGCTAGAAACCCTAACCCTAGTTTGAAACCCTAGCTAGAAACCCTAACCCTAATTTGAAACCCTAACCCTAGTTTGAAACACTAACCCTAGTTTGAAACCCTAACCCTAGTTTGAAACCCTAGCTAGAAACCCTAACCCTAGTTAGAAACCCTAACTTGAAACCCTAACCCTAGTTTGAAACCCTAGCTAGAAACCCTAACCCTAATTTGAAACCCTAACCCTAGTTTGAAACCCTAGCTAGAAACCCTAACCCTAATTTGAAACCCTAACCCTAGTTTGAAACCCTAACTTGAAACCCTAACCCTAGTTTGAAACCCTAGCTAGAAACCCTAACCCTAGTTAGAAACCCTAACTTGAAACCCTAACCCTAGTTTGAAACCCTAGCTAGAAACCCTAACCCTAATTTGAAACCCTAACCCTAGTTTGAAACCCTAGCTAGAAACCCTAACCCTTATTTGAAACCCTAACCCTAGTTTGAAACCCTAACTTGAAACCCTAACTCTAGTTTGAAACCCTAGCTAGAAACCCTAACCCTAATTTGAAACCCTAACCCTAGCTAGAAACCCTAACCCTAACTAGAATTCCTAACCCTAGTTTGAAACCCTAGCTAGAAACCCTAACCCTAATTTGAAACCCTAACCCTAGTTTGAAACCCTAACCCTAGTTTGAAACCCTAATTTGAAACCCTAACCTTAGTTTGAAACCCTAACCCGTCTTTGACACCCTAGCTGGAAACCCTAACCCTAATTTGAAACCCTAACCCTTCTTTGAAACCCTAACCCTAGTTTGAAACCCAAACTTGAAACCCTAACCCTAGTTTGAAACCCTAGCTAGAAACCCTAACCCTAATTTGAAACCCTAACCCTAGTTTGAAACCCTAACCCTATTTTGAAACCCTAACTTGAAACCCTAACCTTAGTTTGAAACCATAACTTGTAACCCTAACCCTAGCTAGAAACCCTTTCCCTAACTTGAAACCCTAACCCTAGCTAGAAACCCTAGCTAGAAACCCTAACCCTAATTTCAAACCCTAACCCTAGTTTGAAACCCTAACCCTAATTTCAAACCCTAACCCTAGTTTGAAACCCTAACCCTAATTATAAACCCTAACCCTAGTCTGAAACCCTAACCCTAATTTGAAACCCTAACCCTATTTTGAAACCCTAGCTAGAAACCCTAACCCTAACTTCAAACCCTAAACCTAGTTTGAAACCCTAACTTGAAACCCTAACCCTAATTTGAAACCCTAGCTAGAGACCCTAACCCTAGTTTGAAACCCTAACCCTAGTTTGAAACCCTAGCTAGAAACCCTAACCCTAGTTTGAAACCCTAGCTAGAAACCCTAACCTTAATTTGAAACCCTAACCCTAGTTTGAAACCCTAACCCTAGTTTGAAACCCTAACTTGAAACCCTAAACCTAGCTAGAAACCCTAACCCTAGTTTGAAACCCTAATCCTAGTTCGAAACCCTAACCCTAGTTTGAAACCCTAACTTGAAACCCTAACCCTAGGTAGAAACCCTAACCCTAATTTGAAACCCTAACCCTAGTTTGAAACCCTAACTTGAAACCCTAACCCAAGTTTGAAACCCTAGCTAGAAACCCTAACCCTAGTTAGAAACCCTAACTTGAAACCCTAACCCTAGTTTGAAACCCTAACTTGTAACCCTAACCCTAATTTGAAACCCTAGCTAGAAACCCTAACCCTAGTTTGAAACCCTAACCCTAGTTTGAAACCCTAGCTAGAAACCCTAACCCTAGTTTGAAACCCTAGCTAGAAACCCTAACCCTAATTTGAAACCCTAACCCTAGTTTGAAACCCTAACCCTAGTTTGAAACCCTAACCCTAGTTTGAAACCCTAGCTAGAAACCCTAACCCTAGTTAGAAACCCTAACTTGAAACCCTAACCCTAGTTTGAAACCCTAGCTAGAAACCCTAACCCTAATTTGAAACCCTAACCCTAGTTTGAAACCCTAGCTAGAAACCCTAACCCTAATTTGAAACCCTAACCCTAGTTTGAAACCCGAACTTGAAACCCTAACCCTAGTTTGAAACCCTAGCTAGAAACCCTAACCCTAGTTAGAAACCCTAACTTGAAACCCTAACCCTAGTTTGAAACCCTAGCTAGAAACCCTAACCCTTATTTGAAACCCTAACCCTAGTTTGAAACCCTAACTTGAAACCCTAACTCTAGTTTGAAACCCTAGCTAGAAACCCTAACCCTAATTTGAAACCCTAACCCTAGCTAGAAACCCTAATCCTAACTAGAATTCCTAACCCTAGTTTGAAACCCTAGCTAGAAACCCTAACCCTAATTTGAAACCCTAACCCTAGTTTGAAACCGTAACCCTAGTTTGAAACCCTAATTTGAAACCCTAACCTTAGTTTGAAACCCTAACCCTAGTTTGAAACCCTAGCTAGAAACCCTAACCCTAGTTAGAAACCCTAACTTGAAACCCTAACCCTAGTTTGAAACCCTAGCTAGAAACCCTAACCCTAATTTGAAACCCTAACCCTAGTTTGAAACCCTAGCTAGAAACCCTAACCCTTATTTGAAACCCTAACCCTAGTTTGAAACCCTAACTTGAAACCCTAACTCTAGTTTGAAACCCTAGCTAGAAACCCTAACCCTAATTTGAAACCCTAACCCTAGCTAGAAACCCTAACCCTAACTAGAATTCCTAACCCTAGTTTGAAACCCTAGCTAGAAACCCTAACCCTAATTTGAAACCCTAACCCTAGTTTGAAACCCTAAACCTAGTTTGGAACCCTAATTTGAAACCCTAACCTTAGTTTGAAACCCTAACCCGTCTTTGACACCCTAGCTGGAAACCCTAACCCTAATTTAAAACCCTAACCCTTCTTTGAAACCCTAACCCTAGTTTGAAACCCAAACTTGAAACCCTAACCCTAGTTTGAAACCCTAGCTAGAAACCCTAACCCTAATTTGAAACCCTAACCCTAGTTTGAAACCCTAACCCTAGTTTGAAACCCTAATTTGAAACCCTAACCTTAGTTTGAAACCCTAACCCGTCTTTGACACCCTAGCTGGAAACCCTAACCCTAATTTGAAACCCTAACCCTTCTTTGAAACCCTAACCCTAGTTTGAAACCCAAACTTGAAACCCTAACCCTAGTTTGAAACCCTAGCTAGAAACCCTAACCCTAATTTGAAACCCTAACCCTAGTTTGAAACCCTAACCCTATTTTGAAACCCTAACTTGAAACCCTAACCTTAGTTTGAAACCCTAACTTGTAACCCTAACCCTAGCTAGAAACCCTTTCCCTAACTTGAAACCCTAACCCTAGCTAGAAACCCTAACCCTAGTTTGAAACACTAGCTAGAAACCCTAACCCTAATTTGAAACCCTAACCCTAGTTTGAAGCCCTAACCCTAGTTTGAAACCCTAGCTAGAAACCCTAACCCTAATTTCAAACCCTAACCCTAGTTTGAAACCCTAACCCTAATTTCAAACCCTAACCCTAGTTTGAAACCCTAACCCTAATTATAAACCCTAACCCTAGTCTGAAACCCTAACCCTAATTTGAAACCCTAACCCTAGTTTGAAACCCTAGCTAGAAACCCTAACCCTAATTTCAAACCCTAACCCTAGTTTGAAACCCTAGCTAGAAACCCTAACCCTAATTTAAAACACTAACCCTAGTTTGAAACCCTAACCCTAATTTGAAACCCTAACCCTAGTCTGAAACCCTAACCCTAATTTGAAACCCTAACCCTAGTTTGAAACCCTAGCTAGAAACCCTAACCCTAACTTGAAACCCTAACCCTAGCTAGAAACCCTAACCCTAGTTTGAAACCCTAACTCTAGTCTGAAACCCTAACCCTAATTTGAAACCCTAACCCTAGTTTGAAACCCTAACCCTAGTTTGAAACCCTAGCTAGAAACCCTAACCCTAATTTGAAACCCTAACCCTAGTCTGAAACCCTAACCCTAATTTGAAACCCTAACCCTAGTTTGAAACCCTAGCTAGAAACCCTAACCCTAACTTGAAACCCTAACCCTAGCTAGAAACCCTAACCCTAGTTTGAAACCCTAACCCTAGTCTGAAACCCTAACCCTAATTTGAAACCCTAACCCTAGTTTGAAACCCTAACCCTAGTTTGAAACCCTATCTTGAAACCCTAACCCTAGTTTGAAACCCTAGCTAGAAACCCTAACCCTAATTTCAAACCCTAACCCTAGTTTGAAACCCTAACCCTAATATGAAACCCTAACTCTAGTCTGAAACCCTAACCCTAATTTGAAACCCTAACCCTAGTTTGAAACCCTAACCCTAGTTTGAAACCCTAGCTAGAAACCCTAACCCTAATTTGAAACCCTAACCCTAGTCTGAAACCCCAACCCTAGTTTGAAACCCTAACCCTAGTTTGAAACCCTAACTTGAAACCCTAATCCTAGTTTGAAACCCTAGCCCTAGTTTGAAACCCTAGCTAGAAACCCTAACCCTAATTTGAAACCCTAACCCTAGTTTGAAACCCTAACCCTAGTTTGAAACCCTATCTTGAAACCCTAACCCTAGTTTGAAACCCTAGCTAGAAACCCTAACCCTTATTTGAAACCCTAACCCTAGTTTGAAACCTTAACTTGAAACCCTAACCCTAGTTTGAAACCCTAGCTAGAAACCCTAACCCTAATTTGAAACCCTAACCCTAGTTTGAAACCTTAACTTGAAACCCTAACGCTAGTTTGAAACCCTAACTTGAAACCCTAACCCTAGCTAGAAACCCTAACCCTAGTTTGAAACCCTAGCTAGAAACCCTAACCCTAATTTGAAACCCTAGCTAGAAACCCTAACCCTAATTTGAAACCCTAACCCTAGTTTGAAACCCAAATTTGAAACCCTAACCCTAGTTTGAAACCCTAACTTGAAACCCTAACCCTAGTTTGAAACCCTAGGTAGAAACCCTAACCCTAATTCTAAACCCTAACCCTAATTTGAAACCCTAACCCTAGTTTGAAACCCTAGCTAGAAACCCTAACCCTAATTTTAAACCCTAGCTAGAAACCCTAACCCTAATTTGAAACCCTTACCCTAGTTTGAAACCCTAACCCTAGTTTGAAACACTAGCTAGAGACCCTAACCCTAGTCTGAAACCCTAACCCTAATTTGAAACCCTAACCCTAGTTTGAAACCCTAGCTAGAAACCCTAACCCTAATTTCAAACCCTAACCCTAGTTTGAAACCCTAGCTAGAAACCCTAACCCTAATTTAAAACACTAACCCTAGTTTGAAACCCTAACCCTAATTTGAAACCCTAACCCTAGTCTGAAACCCTAACCCTAATTTGAAACCCTAACCCTAGTTTGAAACCCTAGCTAGAAACCCTAACCCTAACTTGAAACCCTAACCCTAGCTAGAAACCCTAACCCTAGTTTGAAACCCTAGCTAGAAACCCTAACCCTAATTTGAAACCCTAACCCTAGTTTGAAACCCTAACCCTAGTTTGAAACCCTAGCTAGAAACCCTAACCCTAATTTCAAACCCTAACCCTAGTTTGAAACCCTAACCCTAATTTGAAACCCTAACCCTAGTCTGAAACCCTAACCCTAATTTGAAACCCTAACCCTAGTTTGAAACCCTAACCCTAGTTTGAAACCCTAGCTAGAAACCCTAACCCTAATTTGAAACCCTAACCTTAGTCTGAAACCCCAACCCTAGTTTGAAACCCTAACCCTAATTTTAAACCCTAGCTAGAAACCCTAACCCTAATTTGAAACCCTAACCCTAGTTTGAAACCCTAACCCTAGTTTGAAACCCTAGCTAGAGACCCTAACCCTAGTCTGAAACCCTAACCCTAATTTGAAAACCTAACCCTAGTTTGAAACCCTAGCTAGAAACCCTAACCCTAATTTCAAACCCTAGCCCTAGTTTGAAACCCTAGCTAGAAACCCTAACCCTAATTTGAAACCCTAACCCTAGTTTGAAACCCTAACCCTAATTTGAAACCCTAACCCTAGTTTGAAACCCTAGCTAGAAACCCTAACCCTAATTTCAAACCCTAACCCTAGTTTGAAACCCTAGCTAGAAACCCTAACCCTAATTTAAAACACTAACCCTAGTTTGAAACCCTAACCCTAATTTGAAACCCTAACCTTAGTCTGAAACCCTAACCCTAATTTGAAACCCTAACCCTAGTTTGAAACCCTAGCTAGAAACCCTAACCCTAACTTGAAACCCTAACCCTAGTTTGAAACCCTAACCCTAGTTTGAAACCCTAGCTAGAAACCCTAACCCTAATTTCAAACCCTAACCCTAGTTTGAAACCCTAACCCTAATATGAAACCCTAACTCTAGTCTGAAACCCTAACCCTAATTTGAAACCCTAACCCTAGTTTGAAACCCTAACCCTAATATGAAACCCTAACTCTAGTCTGAAACCCTAACCCTAATTTGAAACCCTAACCCTAGTTTGAAACCCTAACCCTAGTTTGAAACCCTAGCTAGAAACCCTAACCCTAATTTGAAACCCTAACCCTAGTCTGAAACCCCAACCCTAGTTTGAAACCCTAACCCTAGTTTGAAACCCTAACTTGAAACCCTAATCCTAGTTTGAAACCCTAGCCCTAGTTTGAAACCTTAGCTAGAAACCCTAACCCTAATTTGAAACCCTAACCCTAGTTTGCAACCCTAACCCTAGTTTGAAACCCTATCTTGAAACCCTAACCCTAGTTTGAAACCCTAGCTAGAAACCCTAACCCTTATTTGAAACCCTAACCCTAGTTTGAAAGCTTAACTTGAAACCCTAACCCTAGTTTGAAACCCTAGCTAGAAACCCTAACCTTAGTTTGAAACCCTAACCCTAGTTTGAAACCCTAGCTGGAAACCCTAACCCTAATTTGAAACCCTAACCCTAGTTTGAAACCCTAACTTGAAACCCTAACCCTAGTTTGAAACCCTAGCTAGAAATCCTAACCCTAGTTTGAAACCCTAACTTGAAACCCTAACCCTAATTTGAAACCCTAGCTAGAAACCCTAACCCTAGTTTGAAACCCTAACCCTAGTTTGAAACCCTTGCTAGAAACCCTAACCCTAATTTGAAACCCTAACCCTAGTTTGAAACCCTAACCCTAGTTTGAAACCCTAGCTAGAAACCCTAACCCTAATTTGAAACCCTAACCCTAGTTTGAAACCCTAGCTAGAAACCCTAACCCTAATTTGAAACCCTAACCCTAGTTTGAAACCCTAACTTGAAACCCTAACCTTAGTTTGAAACCCTAACTTGAAACCCTAACCCTAGTTAGAAACCTTAACCCTAACTTGAAACCCTAACCCTAGTTTGAAACAATAGCTGGAAACCCTTACCCTAATTTGAAACCCTAACCCTAGCTAGAAACCTTAACCCTAGTTTTAAACCCTAGCTTGAAACCCTAACCCTAGCTTGAAACCCTAACCCTAGTTTGAAACCCTAGCTAGAAACCCTAACCCTAATTTGAAACCCTAACCCTAGTTTGAAATCCTAACCCTAGTTTGAAACCCTAACCCTAGTTTGAAACCCTAGCTGGAAACCCTAACCCTACTTTGAAACCCTAACCCTATTTTGAAACCCTAACCCTAGATTGAAACCCTAGCTAGAAACCCTAACCCTAATTTGAAACCCTAACCCTAGTTTGAAACCCTAACTTGAAACCCTAACCCTAGCTTCAAACCCTAACCCTAGTTTGAAACCCTATCTTGAAACCCTTACCCTAGTTTGAAACCCTACTTTGAAACCCTAATTCTAGTTTGAAACCCTAACCCTAGTTTGAAACCCTAACCCTAGTTTGAAACCCTAACTTGAAACCGTAACCCTAGCTAGAAACCCTAACCCTAGTTTGAAACCCTAGCTAGAAACCCTAACCCTAATTTGAAACCCTAACCCTAGTTTGAAACCCTAACCCTAGTTTGAAACCCTAACTTGAAACCCTAAGCCTAGCTAGAAACCCTAACCCTAGTTTGAAACCCTAATCCTAGTTTGAAACCCTAACCCTAGTTTGAAACCCTAACTTGAAACCCTAACCCTAGGTAGAAACCCTAACCCTTATTTGAAACCCTAACCCTAGTTTGAAACCCTAACTTGAAACCCTAACCCAAGTTTGAAACCCTAGCTAGAAACCCTAACCCTAGTTAGAAACCCTAACTTGAAACCCTAACCCTAGTTTGAAACCCTAACTTGAAACCCTAACCCTAGTTTGAAACCCTAAGTAGAAACCCTAACCCTAATTTGAAACCCTAACCCTAGTTTGAAACCCTAACTTGAAACCCTAACCCTAGTTTGAAACCCTAGCTAGAAACCCTAACCCTAGTTAGAAACCCTAACTTGAAACCCTAACCCTAGTTTGAAACCCTAGCTAGAAACCCTAACCCTAATTTGAAACCCTAACCCTAGTTTGAAACCCTAGCTAGAAACCCTAACCCTAATTTGAAACCCTAACCCTAGTTTGAAACCCTAACTTGAAACCCTAACCCTAGTTTGAAACCCTAGCTAGAAACCCTAACCCTAGTTAGAAACCCTAACTTGAAACCCTAACCCTAGTTTGAAACCCTAGCTAGAAACCCTAACCCTAATTTAAAACCCTAACCCTAGTTTGAAACCCTAGCTAGAAACCCTAACCCTAATTTGAAACCCTAACCCTAGTTTGAAACCCTAACTTGAAACCCTAACTCTAGTTTGAAACCCTAGCTAGAAACCCTAACCCTAATTTGAAACCCTAACCCTAGCTAGAAACCCTAACCCTAACTAGAATTCCTAACCCTAGTTTGAAACCCTAGCTAGAAACCCTAACCCTAATTTGAAACCCTAACCCTAGTTTGAAACCCTAACCCTAGTTTGAAACCCTAATTTGAAACCCTAACCTTAGTTTGAAACTCTAACCCGTCTTTGACACCCTAGCTGGAAACCCTAACCCTAATTTGAAACCCTAACCCTTCTTTGAAACCCTAACCCTAGTTTGAAACCCAAACTTGAAACCCTAACCCTAGTTTGAAACCCTAACTTGAAACCCTAACCCTAGTTTGAAACCCTAGGTAGAAACCCTAACCCTAACTTGAAACCCTAACCCTAGTTTGAAACCCTAACTTGAAACCCTAACCCTAGTTTGAAACCCTAGCTAGAAACCCTCACCCTAACTTGAAACCCTAACCCTAGTTTGAAATCCTAACCCTAGTTTGAAACCCTAGCTTGAAACCCTAGCTGGAAACCCTAACCCTAATTTGAAAACCTAACCCTAATTTGAAACCCTAACTTGAAACCCTAACCCTAGTTTGAAACCCTAGCTAGAAACCCTAACCCTAACTTGAAACCCTAACCCTAGTTTGAAACCCTAACCCTAGTTTGAAACCCTAGCTAGAAACCCTAACCCTAGTTTGAAACCCTAGCTAGAAACCCTAACCCTAACTTGAAACCCTAACCCTAGTTTGAAACCCTAACTTGAAACCCTAACCCTAGCTAGAAACCCTAACCCTAGTTTGAAACCCTTGCTAGAAACCCTAACCCTAATTTGAAACCCTAACCCTAGTTTGAAACCCTAACTTGAAACTCTAACCCTAACTTGAAACCCTAACCCTAGCTAGAAACCCTAACCCTAGTTTGAAACCCTAACCCTAGTTTGAAACCCTAACTTGAAACCCTAAGCCTAGTTTGAAACCCTAGCTAGAAACCCTAACCTTAACTTGAAACCCTAACCCTAGTTTGAAACCCTAGCTAGAAACCCTAACCCTAGTTTGAAACCCTAGCTAGAAACCCTAACCCTAATTTGAAACACTAACCCTAGTTTGAAACCCTAACCCTAGTTTGAAACCCTAACTTGAAACCCTAAGCCTAGTTTGAAACCCTAGCTAGAAACCCTAACCTTAACTTGAAACCCTAACCCTAGTTTGAAACCCTAGCTAGAAACCCTAACCCTAGTTTGAAACCCTAACCCTACTTTGAAACCCTAACCCTAATTTGAAACCCTAACCCTTGTTTGAAACCCTAACCCTAGTTTTAAACCCTAACTTGAAACCCTAACCCTAGTTTGAAACCCTAGCTAGAAACCCTAACCCTAATTTGAAACCCTAACCCTAATTTGAAACCCTAACTTGAAAACCTAACCCTAGTTTGAAACCCTAATTTGAAAACCTAACCCTAGTTTGAAACCCTAACCCGAGTTTGAAACCCTAGCTAAAAACCCTAACCCTAATTTGAAACCCTAACCCTAGTTTGAAACCCTATTTTGAAACACAAACCCTAACTTGAAACCCTAACCCTAGTTTGAAACCCTAGCTAGAAACCCTAACCCTAGTTTGAAACCCTAGCTAGAAACCCTAACCCTAGTTTGAAACCCTAGCTAGAAACCCTAACCCTAATTTGAAACCCTAACCCTAGTTTGAAACGCTAACCCTACTTTGAAACCCTAACCCTAATTTGAAACCCTAACCCTTGTTTGAAACCCTAACCCTAGTTTTAAACCCTAACTTGAAACCCTAACCCTAGTTTGAAACCCTAGCTAGAAACCCTAACCCTAATTTGAAACCCTAACCCTAATTTGAAACCCTAACTTGAAAACCTAACCCTAGTTTGAAACCCTAATTTGAAAACCTAACCCTAGTTTGAAACCCTAACCCGAGTTTGAAACCCTAGCTAAAAACCCTAACCCTAATTTGAAACCCTAACCCTAGTTTGAAACCCTATTTTGAAACACAAACCCTAACTTGAAACCCTAACCCTAGTTTGAAACCCTAGCTAGAAACCCTAACCCTAGTTTGAAACCCTAGCTAGAAACCCTAACCCTAGTTTGAAACCCTAGCTAGAAACCCTAACCCTAATTTGAAACCCTAACCCTAGTTTGAAACGCTAACCCTACTTTGAAACCCTAACCCTAATTTGAAACCCTTACCCTTGTTTGAAACCCTAACCCTAGTTTTAAACCCTAACTTGAAACCCTAACCCTAGTTTGAAACCCTAGCTAGAAACCCTAACCCTAATTTGAAACCCTAACCCTAATTTGAAACCCTAACTTGAAAACCTAACCCTAGTTTGAAACCCTAATTTGAAAACCTAACCCTAGTTTGAAACCCTAACCCGAGTTTGAAACCCTAGCTAAAAACCCTAACCCTAATTTGAAACCCTAACCCTAGTTTGAAACCCTATTTTGAAACACAAACCCTAACTTGAAACCCTAACCCTAGTTTGAAACCCTAGCTAGAAACCCTAACCCTAGTTTGAAACCCTAGCTAGAAACCCTAACCCTAATTTGAAACCCTAACCCTAGTTTGAAACGCTAACCCTAGTTTGAAACCCTAATTTGAAACCCTAACCTTAGTTTGAAACCCTAACCCTAGTTTGAAACCCTAGCTGGAAACCCTAACCCTAATTTGAAACCCTAGCCCTAGTTTGAAACCCTAATTTGAAACCCTAGCCCTAGTTTGAAACCCTAACTTGAAACCCTAACCCTAGTTTGAAACCCTAGCTAGAAACCCTAACCCTAGTTTGAAACCCTAACTTGAAACCCTAACCCTAGTTTGAAACCCTAGCTAGAAACCCTAACCCTAGTTTGAAACCCTAACCCTAGATTGAAACCCTAGCTAGAAACCCTAACCCTAATTTGAAACCCTAACCCTAGTTTGAAACCCTAACTTGAAACCCTAACCGTAGTTTGAAACCCTAGCTAGGAACCCTAACCCTAGCTAGAAACCCTAACCCTAACTAGAATTCCTAACCCTAGTTTGAAACCCTAGCTAGAAACCCTAACCCTAATTTGAAACCCTAACCCTAGTTTGAAACCCTAACTTGAAACCCTAACCCTAGCTAGAAACCGTAATTTGAAACCCTAACCCTAATTTGAAAACCTAACCCTAGTTTGAAACCCTAACCCTAGTTTGAAACCCTATTTAGGGTTAGGGTTTCAAGTTAGGGTATTAAAATAGGGTTAGGGTTTTCTGCTAGGGTTTCAAACTAGGGTTAGGGTTTCAAGTTAGGGTTTCAAATTAGGGTTAGGGTTTTTAGCTAGGGTTTCAAACTGGGGTTGGGGTTTCAAAGTAGGGTTAGGGTTTCCAGCTAGGTTTTCAAACTCGGGTAAGGATTTCGAACTAGGGTTAGGGTTTCAAACTAGGGTTAGGGTTTCAAATTACGGTTTCAAACTCGGTTTTGGGTTTCAAAGTAGGGTTTCAAACTAGGGTTAGAGTTTCAAAGTAGGGTTTCAAACTAGGGTTAGGGTTTCAAATTAGGGTTTCAAACATTTTAGGGTTTCCAAGTAGGGTTTCAAACCAGGGTTAGGGTTTCAAGTTAGGATTTCAAACGAGGGTTAGGGTTTCAAACTAGGGTTAGGGTTTCAAGTTAGGGTTTCAAACTAGGGTTAGGGTTTCAAACTAGGGTTAGGGTTTCAAACTAGGGTTAGGGTTTGAAATTAGGGTTAGGGTTTCTAGCTAGGGTTTCAAACTAGGGTTAGGGTTTCAAACTAGGGTTAGGGTTTCAAGTTAGGGTTAGGGTTTCTAGCTAGGGTTTCAAACTAGGGTTAGGGTTTCTAGCTAGGGTTAGGGTTTCAAGTTAGGGTTTCAAACTAGGGTTAGGGTTTCAAGTTAGGGTTTCAAACTAGGGTTAGGGTTTCAAGTTAGGGTTTCAAACTAGGGTTAGGGTTTCAAACTAGGGTTAGGGTTTCAAGTTAGGGTTTCAAAATAGGGTTAGGGTTTCAAACTAGGGTTAGGGTTTCAAACTAGAATTAGGGTTTCAAAGTAGGGTTTCAAACTAGGGTAAGGGTTTCTACCTAGGGTTTCAAACTAGGGTTAGGGTTTCAAACTAGGGTTAGGGTTTCAAACTAGGGTTAGGGTTTCAAGTTAGGGTTTCAAACTAGGGTTAGGGTTTCAAACTAGGGTTAGGGTTTCAAGTTAGGGTTTCAAACTAGGGTTAGGGTTTCAAACTAGGGTTAGGGTTTCAAACTAGGGTTAGGGTTTGAAATTAGGGTTAGGGTTTCTAGCTAGGGTTTCAAACTAGGGTTAGGGTTTCAAACTAGGGTTAGGGTTTCAAGTTAGGGTTAGGGTTTCTAGCTAGGGTTTCAAACTAGGGTTAGGGTTTCTAGCTAGGGTTAGGGTTTCAAGTTAGGGTTTCAAACTAGGGTTAGGGTTTTAAGTTAGGGTTTCAAACTAGGGTTAGGGTTTCAAGTTAGGGTTTCAAACTAGGGTTAGGGTTTCAAACTAGGGTTAGGGTTTCAATTTAGGGTTTCAAAATAGGGTTAGGGTTTCAAACTAGGGTTAGGGTTTCAAACTTGAATTAGGGTTTCAAAGTAGGGTTTCAAACTAGGGTAAGGGTTTCTAGCTAGGGTTTCAAACTAGGGTTAGGGTTTCAAACTAGGGTTAGGGTTTCAAACTAGGGTTAGGGTTTCAAGTTAGGGTTTCAAACTAGGGTTAGGGTTTCAAACTAGGGTTAGGGTTTCAAATTAGGGTTAGGGTTTCCAGATAGGTTTCAAACAAGGGCTAGGGTTTCAAACTAGGATTAGGGTTTCAAGTTAGGGTTTCAAACTAGGGTTAGGGTTTCAAACTAGGGTTAGGGTTTCAGACTAGGGTTAGGGTTTCAAATTAGGGTTAGGGTTTCTAGCTAGGGTTTCAAACTAGGGTTAGGGTTTCAAACTAGGGTTAGGGTTTGAAATTAGGGTTAGGGTTTCTAGCTAGGGTTTCAAACAAGGGTTAGGGTTTCAAACTAGGGTTAGGGTTTGAAATTAGGGTTAGGGTTTCTAGCTAGGGTTTCAAACTAGGGTTAGGGTTTCAAACTAGGGTTAGGGTTTCAAACTAGGGTTAGGGTTTCAAGTTAGGGTTTCAAACTAGGGTTAGGGTTTCAAACTAGGGTTAGGGTTTCAAATTAGGGTTAGGGTTTCTAGCTAGGGTTTCAAACTAGGGTTAGGGTTTCTAGCTAGGGTTAGGGTTTCAAGTTAGGGTTTCAAACTAGGGTTAGGGTTTCAAACTAGGGTTAGGGTTTCAAACTAGGGTTAGGGTTTGAAATCAGGGTTAGGGTTTCTAGCTAGGGTTTCAAACTAGGGTTAGGGTTTCAAACTAGGGTTAGGGTTTTACGTTAGGGTTTCAAACTAGGGTTAGGGTTTCAAACTAGGGTTAGGGTTTGAAATTAGGGTTAGGGTTTCTAGCTAGGGTTTTAAACAAGGGTTAGGGTTTCAAACTAGGGTTAGGGTTTTAAATTAGGGTTAGGGTTTCTAGCTAGGGTTTCAAACTAGGGTTAGGGTTTCTAGCTAGGGTTAGGGTTTCAAACTAGGGTTAGAGTTTCCAACTAGGGTTTCAAACCAGGGTTAGGGTTTGTAAGTAGGATTTTAAACTAGGGCTAGGTTTTCCAACTAGGGTTTCAAACTAAGATTAGGCTTTGTAAATAAGGTTTCAAACTAGGGTTAGGGTTTCCAACTGTGGTTTCAAACCAGGGTTATTGTTTCCAACTAGGGTTTCAAACTAGGGTTAGGGTTTCAAAGTAGAGTTTCAACCTAGGGATAGTGTTTCGGACTAGGGTTTCAAACTAGGGTTAGGGTTTTAAACTAGGGTTTCCAACTAGGGTTTCAAACCAGGGTTTGGGTTTCCATCTAGGGTTTCAAACTGGATTTATTTTTTCCAACTAGGGTTTCAAACTAGGGTTAAGGTTTCAAAGTAGGGTTTCAAACTAAGGTTAGGGTTTCCAACTCGTGTTAGGGTTTACACACCACCAAGTCTTCCTTGTGCTCACCATACAATCCCAAAAGCTTCCGTCGTTCAACTGTTTATAGTACAGGTGTCAAACTCGAGTCCTAGGGGCCAGATCCGCCCTGCAACATCTTTTTATGTGGCCCGCGAAGGCAAATCATGCGTGTTTACTTGACATGTTTCTTTCAAATTGTTTTCACTTTTAGCACTGCATATGACATTTCTTACCAATCCCTCCTTTAAAATACATTGAAAAACAGTTGAACAAACTATTTACTGGCTTTTGATTTCAAAGCTTGTTAGCCATCAATTTGTTGTGTATATGTGATAATATAAGGCGATCATACATTCAGATGGGTTGATAGTAGTAACGGCCCTCCGAGGGACACCATAACTTGGATGTGGCCCGCGACAACAATGAGTTTGACAGCTCAGGTTTACAGGTTTCGGATTTTGGGACAAGCGCATGCTGCACATGAGGGTGAATTCGGCATTTCTATGGCTCACACTGCAAATTAGCAGCACACCTCCTGCACCAGGACGATAGAATGAACGAGGTCATTAAACGATTTCATTGTGTGAGGCTTGACGGAGCAATGAATATAAATTCTTCTGTCCTGGGAGGCTGCGAGCCACCTTTGATTGCATTCTTGATCAATATCAGCCACTCAGTGCCAAGAGCTGAATGGCTTTTTAAACTCTTGACTCTTAGTCATCCAGACCCATTATAATATAATTTATATTTCACTGGGTTAATGGGCCAAACTGAGCTTTTGCTCGCTTCCAGGTCCTCAAACCTAGAATGTTGTTATGTTGCTGCATTGTGTACATTTCTAGAAGCTAAGTGAGTGAAAAAGTGCGATAGTGGTGTATGTTAGACACTGAGTTGTCGACGTTTTCCTTGTTTCGTTACACTTACGATAAATTCCGATGCGATGATCCCATCCACGATGGCGCAGAAGAAGGACGCAATAACTCCAATGCTGGTGAAGATAATGGCAGCCATCAGCTTGGAGAGAACCGATGTACAGAGACGGAAGTGTATCAAGTTACGGAAGCAACACTTTTATTTCATTGGTCAGTAAAACGTACTATGCACACACAGATATGATAGAGTATAGTTCTCTGCTGTGTGTTCTCAAAGAGTAATAACGCACACGCACACATGCTACACACTTTTGTTTTTACTAGACTTACTTAATATTCATTTTAATATTTCTAAATGTACATACACATATCATATTTGATTTACCATCATCTTCAACCATCTCTTGTATCATGCGAAACAATGACACAAGTGGATGACTGTTGTTTGAATGAAAACACAGTGGTGCAAAAAGAACAACAATTTTCCGGGTGGGTTTTTATCTGCCCCCAGCCCAGACTCTCCACTTCATTAGCTGTTTAAATGCCTCGACTTTTATGGGCTCCAAGCGGAAGATGAGGCCAGCAGCACAGACAATAGAGCCTGGCAAATGGCTGACTTCACATGAGCTTAGCACCATCTGTCAGGACATAAAACACTTTCACGCACTCCAAACAGAGCCTCTAATCTGCTCTCATGTGCATAGATGAGCGATGCAAAACAGCATGTAAAAAAGAAGGAAGAAAGGCAAGCTGCCTTGGGGAAAGGATGTCTTTTACGCTGTGTAACTAAAGTCACTGCAAGGTCTTTTTGCAGTGCTCACTGGTCCAGTGACAGAGCACCACAGCACTGGTAATAAGAAGTGAACATCCCATTGCCTGTAGGTTAAAATACGATAATGCTCTTCAGGCTGCAAGGTGACCGGGAAGAATTTTGTCTGTGAAATATAGTGAGGATGTGGACAAGAGGCTTTTAGAGGTGAGAACAGAACACCCGTTTGGTGAAGCGTTTACTCATAAAGTAAAAGCCATTGTGTCGAAAAGGAGCCAGCAGCGTGAGTAAAAATGGAGGGCCAGTTTCCTCTCACTTTTTCTTTTGTTCTTTTAGTCGACATTTTCGAAGCTTTTGAAGGTCCTTATCCGACTTCATAAATGTAATAAAGTGCGTCAAAAATTGGTGGATGAGTGTGAAACAATAACTCCATATCTGGGGAAAAAAAAAAGGTTATTTTAAAGAGAAACTAGGACTACTTTAAAGAAAAGGCATATAAGACACGTTGATGAACTGGGTTAAATATTTTTAAATCTTTATTAACGTATTGATATTTAACTTATATTATACTCCTCCAGTGATTTGACGAATGTTTTCGAGGATTACATTACATTCATTCATTCAGGTTCTTTTCGAGTCCCCAAAAGGTTTGGCAGTGCGGACGTTAAACACATCACTGCTGTTCGTAGTTCACCAAAACAAGGTCAGACATGCATGAAGATGCTCCACGCTGCACATCTTTGATGAGGTGTTCTTTACAGAGCAACCTGACAGCTATCCTCTTACAGTGAAAGCCGTGGCTCGGTAGGGAAGTGGACACCTGCACGAAGCCATTTTAGCCTGAGACAGCGTCATTAAAGTTTCAAACACATGCACAGCAAATGACGGAAAAGAAGGGTAAACACCCCCATGACATACAGCATTTAAGCTTTGAGAAACAACTGTGTATTTCGCATTCGGGTGATGATTAAAAACTTTGAATTTACTAAGAATTTATCTACTTCTTTCTACTCCCTTTGAACATGTTAACTATGCTGAACTAAGACAGCTATGGAAGATATTTCCTTTCTTTCTATATATTTTTTATATCATTATGTGTTAACATGTTCAATTGATCAATCAATCAAGCAAACAAGCAATCAATCAATCAATAAATCAATCAAAAATAATAGTATTTATCATCAACCTTAAAAACGATCATCTTGGAGACAATGCAAAAACCGCTGTGACAATTTTGGTTTTGTCCATCCATTTTCTACACTTTCTGTCCTCATTATGGGCCCAAAACTGAATTACATCGTTAGATGACTTGAAGCAAGAAGCTGGGTACTCTGGACTGACTGAAGGATATTACGGGCAATTTGGAGTCTTGATTTAAGCTTAGAAGCATCTTTTTGGGGATAGGGGAGAACATACACACCACACAGAGATGTTGCAATAGAGATTCATATGAGCATCTCCTGACTGTGAAGGAGACGTGCGAACCACTCAACCACCTTGCTGCTACTTTGGGGTTTGAGTTTGTTGAAATTTTGTGTACGTCCATTTTTTCACATCCACCAGCACCAGCTGATGATTCATTCTTAAGAAATTTGAAGGCCATCTGCGTAGTGAAAAGAGATGCCAACGTCTTTTTGTTTTGTTTGGGTGGTCTGGAAAAGATACCGCATTACAGATTCAGCGGAAAGACCGAAAGCAGTATGATATATCATTCTGTCAACAAAAAGAAACTTGAAAATGTTTTCAAAGGAAAACCCCAAAAAGTCATCAAAGAAGGATTTGTGACCAAACTTATACTGTATTCATATAATGAAACACGAGGCCTTTGTTAATCTTGTGTGTTGAGTTTTGCGTTAAAAGCCCTTGATGGGCAGATATGTATTCAAAAACGCTTGCAATTCATCTTACTCCTATTGCTCAGCTTTTAAAATCAAACACTCAACACCGACAAGCGGATCCGTGCTGCCACACGACACCGTCAAGTCCACATGAAAAATTCACTACAGACACACTTGGTCGCCTTCACTAGCCATGACGGCAGAGGGAATGTCTAATAAATACATATCTAAATTTTGTCAGTCTATTTAGACCTGTTCAAGCATCTCGGTGAAGGTCTCGAAGTAGAAACTGAAATAATGTTCAACTATGATCAACAGTAATTAAGGAAATATACATACCGTTACAGTATGTAATGAATAATAATATCAGAACTGTCTCAGAAACATAACCTTTACAGTGATTAATACATGGATGGTTACTTTTACATGAGTGTGGAAAAATATTAAACACAGACTCAGTACAATGCAGTGTAGTTCTACAAGCGCTGCAAACTAAAATTTCATACAAGATTTCAGTCAATCGTGCAGGCGGGATGTTATGTAATGTATCATTTCAAAATCAATCCAAAAAAAAAAAAAAATTCCCCCTAGCGTTTGTTGCCCAGTTGGGAATGCAGCCCCACAGCCTGGTGCAAATTGTACGCCGGTCCCGGGCCCGGGTGAATGCAGAAGGTTGCATCAGGAAGTGCATCCATCTTAAAACTTTGTCAAAAATTTCATACACCATTAACCTACTTGGCACAAGTGGAAATCCAGCTACTGTGGGTCAAAAGATAGATAGAAATGTGCAGTGGAGAAAAGAAAGAGTAGAAGAGGCCATTGTGGTGGACCAGGGAGGAACAATGATTAGCATTGGGAAAGTTTCAAAAGATGAACAAGGAAAGTCAGTTGGGCCTGATGACAGACCTGTGGAGGTATGCAAGCATCTAAGATATGTGGCTGTGAAGTTTTTGACCATGTTGTTCAATAGAATTCTAAAATGTGAGAGGATAAATGAGGAATGGACGAAACATGTTATGGTGCCCATCTTTAAGAATAAGGGTGCCGTGCAGAGTCACCACACAGTGAAGTTAGAGGAAAGAGTAGTGGAGGCTCGACAGAAGTGAGTATTTGTGAGAAACGGTATGGTCTCATGTAGTGATGTGAAAATGAAGCTTCAAAATGATTCATGAACCAGTTGTTGTGTTTATTGAGCCATCTGGATGGTACTCTTTGTTCAACATAGGGCTGAAAGCACACTGACATGCCATTTCTTCAACGCCTTTCTTAACACTAGGACTACCTGGGTTTTGAAACCATGAGAACTACGAGGGGCAGGAGGACTTTTTTTTTACTCTGACTCACTGTGTGCCAGCCAAGCAATTCATCCTCGGACTCGTCAATAGTTTGAAGCAGATGTAATGCCTTCTCAACTACTATGTAAGATTCTTTTATCCATCATGGTGACTAGCAGCGTTTCTCAATACAGCCGCTGGTTGCTATAGAAACCATCCCAGCCATCCCAGCGCTAAGTGCATAAGATTAAATAGAGCAGTCAAATGGACTGGCACGCCGTAGATAAAGGAGTAATTGCTCATAAATTTTTTTATATTGTTTAATACCATAAAATTGCACCATGGTAATGAAATAAAGACAGAATTAGGAAAAGTCAAGAGGCCAGGAGCAACTTATAACTATATACGCACATCAAAGTTTGAAAACGGTCAAAATGACTGCTCTCATAGTCCTAGTGTTAAACCAACAGTGCCATCTAGAGGAGTCAAAAAAATACAACAACTGGTTCATGAAGCAAATTTGAAGCTTCACTTTCCCAGCACTAGTCTCATATCTATGAAGAGTACCAGTCATGTATGAGCACAGAAGTATAGTGGTGCAGTGTGCTGGAAGTGTGACAGAGTAGTTTAAGGCGGAGGTGTGACAGCATCAGGGACCAGCTCTAAGCCCCTTCCTATTTGCAATAGTGAAGGATAGGCTGACAGATGAGGTCGGACTGGAATCCCCATGCATCATGACATTTGCAGATGATAGAAGACGGAATATACAGTATAGTATGAGCATGAATGAAGGGGGGATGGGAGGCAGTTTATTGTATTTCATTTGCATTGTGAGATTTTTGATCATATTAATATCACACAAAAGCGTTCAGTAATCTGCATATATTTTTTGTAGCCTACTCAAGCAATAGCTGCAAAAACTCAGGACACGATTACAGGATTGATTTGTAAAACAAATTCTTCAACACAATTTGATTGTGTGTTGGTACATTATCATAAAATTAATGTTGACAGTGTTTTTCTCTACTCGTTTTTGTGCCTCTGGTGGTCTCTTCAGACCTTGTAGCACGTCGCACAATGTGAATGAGATACTGAGAATGCTACCTCCATGACAACAAAACTCCTGAATGACATTTGTGTCATGTTCGTCCGATTGTCATATTATCGAGATTATTATGAAAAAATAAAATCACAAATCCTTGAGAACAGATGCTAAAACAAAAGTAAGCATTTCAGGTCTGAAATGGGCAACACGATCACTTTGGCTGTGTGGCTGCCTCAAATAAGCGAGGCCCCTCAGCAAACAACCAATGCTAATTCATTTTCTGCTTTGGCCACTGAAATACACAGCCAATCAGAATCTCTTTGACTGACCACAAATGCACTCATGAACAGCAACCAGCGCCCAGAGAGCAAGAACGCATAACTTAGGTACAGAGTAATCAGATTTTTCCGCATGTCAATAATTTCCTGTAAAACGCACAGGTAATGACAGTAACACAATCTTTTATATATGGCACATGTATCCATTTTCCATTGCTCTGTTGCTCTATCACATTTTGTCATTGTGTTTGGATTATACATTAGTGTCTAAAGAAGGCCAAAACTGTGTCATGTGACTGTCCATCCCAATCATTATTTATAGTTGTTGGGTAGATGTATATCTATTATAGTTAAGGAACGCAAATTCCTTAACTATTGAACTAATCGAACATAAAATTGGAAAGATATTTGTAATAATACAAATAAAAACGAAAATTCTTTAAAGAAACAACAACCCAAAACTAAGTGAAACTTCAAACTACATCTATGTTTATAAAACTAATTCAAACTAGCTATAATTGTAACAAAAATGTCCTTTGTTTTTGTCTTTGTCAGTTAGCTTTATACATGAGCTTTCGGGATTCATTTAAATACATTTATTTCTGTATAGCTGTAAATCCGTACAGAAGAAGGGAGGTCAAACAATCGTTTGGGAACTGCAGTTTACCTTAATTTATTACACAATACTGAGTGACCTTTTTTGTTTTCATCTTGCACTAGACAAATACTCCCCGTATAAAAAAAGGAAAACTAACACAAAACGAATAAAATCTAAACTAAAGCAAGGCGTTTTTGAAAAAAAAAACAAAATACAAAACTAACACCCACTAACAAACCTGATTTTAAAATTAATTAAAACTAACTGAATTTAAAAAGTCCAAAACAAAAGATAACTATAATGAAAAACGGAAAGATTTTATAACCCTGGTCCCATGGGATTGTTTAGCCAAATGTATAACAACACTTACCATAGGCCTGCGGTTTTCTACCAGGTGGATGCCAACGATGCCCAGAAATGCCCCAAAACTCAACTGATTGAGAACAGAAAGCAAAGTTGAAATTATTCTACAAACACAGGCAGGACTTGACCGTAAAAGTAGAGGTATGAGCAGGGAGGTGCTTGCCACTCACAGTGATTCCCGGGTAATATCCAGCCACTGGAACATTGTCCGTGCGAGTGGCAGAGATCAAACCCACAGCCAGCACCACCAGAGACAACGTCAGTAGAGCCGCAGTTACCCACAGAGCAGTTTTCTTCCTCCGCACATACGCAACTGTAAATGGGAGATGCTCTCAAACAGGCGCCGCAATAGGGACAAAAGTGCAGATGATTCTAAGGGCCCAAGACAAGGGGCCCAAAAAAAAAAAAATGTTCAATTTGTGGCACTGAAACAGTGAGGCCCGCTCTCAACTAATTCCTACCCATCCATCCATTTTTTATAACCTTAACCCAATCGCAGGGCACATAGAGACATTCACACTCTCATTCACATCGAAGGACAATTTAGAGTCTTCAACGACGAGGTTTAGGAATGTGGGAGGGAAAACGTGCAAACACAAGAACGCAAGACTCAGGATTTAAACGCTCAAGCTCAGAACTGTGAGGAGGATGTGCTAACCACTACTATGCTCAATTAAACTAGTCTTCATTCTTCTGTCGTTCTTTTACGTTGCTTTTTGTGGGACAGAAACAGAGACAGCAACAAAGCAATATACGTACTGTAATCACATAAAATACAAGCCGAAATAATGGATCCAAGCGTTGCAGCGTAATAAATCCGCCTGTGTTTTTCCAATTTTACCTTCTAAGCGTGCTTCCTAAATGATCATTTAACTTTGTTGCGCTTCCATTTTGGTCATGTCAACACATTTGCTTTCAGCAAAACTCCTGACCAGTGCAAAGAGATGAGAACATATTACGCCAGTCCTAAAGGCTTTACTCTGGCTCCCAGTCAGTTGTCAAATATATTTCTAGATTCTGCTACTGGTGTGTGAATCACTTCTTCAATCTTCAATCACTCTTGAATAAATTACCAAAATGCTAATTGAAAAGCAAACATGGTGAAGCGGAATTTTGCTGTTATGTTGCACGCAAATTTAATAAGTTGCTTTTTTCCACATTTCTTCGATGAAAGGCTTTTAAGCATTTCAAAAATGAGTTTCACTATATGATACTTTAGTAATTTCAGAAAGCTACTTTATTTTATGTCAATGTACAATCTTTTAGTCATTTTATTAAGATTCTTTTGTTTTCTTTGCCTTTGAATAACTTTATTCTTTTTGTTATTGCTTGTGGTTGAGTTGCCCCTTGTATGAAATGTGCTATGTTAATAAAGTTGCCTTGCCTGATAAAAATGATTTCAATCTTCTTAGTCACTCAGAGGATGACCCAAAATAAGTAGATTTAATAAAAACACAATCCCAATCAAGTAAGATTATTATAACATTAGCGCAAGTTTCTTTCCCTATATGTGAGTAGAACTATATTTTGTTTAGGGAAGCATTTTCTGTTGAGATTCAATGAAATGGGAAAATATTACACAGTACCTTCTGGGTCCAGGATCTCTGTGTCTGGTGGCTGAGTGGTCTGGCGAGCTTCTGGCTGTTGCATTTTGACTCAGACAAGATGAATGAATAAATGGGGGAAAATATGATCTCAATAAGCTCGCTGGTAGTTTTTAGGCGGTTTTTGTCCCTGTTGGTCCACCACAGCTAGTGCATCCTCCAAGGTGCCTGCTCACAATCGACACATGATACAACATTCAAACATCTTTGGGGGCAAAAGAAATGTTCACCATAGCTGAACCTGAGCTCAGACGTCTCAACTTTGCCTCGAGGAGCGAGAGAGAGAGAGAGAGAGAGAGAGAGAGAGAGAGAGGCAGGGAGGGAGAGAGAGAAAGATAGTGTGCGAGAGAGCGAGAGAGAGACAGAGAGAGAGAGAGAGAGAGAGAGAGAGAGAGCATCCACAGTTCCATCTCAGCGTTCACTTCTTCATGCATCTTACATGAGCTTGACTCAGCAGGTTGGTTTTATATGACTGCTCATGATGCTGTTGGGTTGAAGAGGACGTTTGAGTTTACAGCGCCCTCCGATGGTCAATTCATCCAAAATACACATTTTGTGATTCCAGATTAGCGACAACTGCGTCCTTTATTTGAAATCTGTATTTATACAGTACATCTGATATACATTTATTTTCTTAGAAGAGGAAGGAACAAGGACAAATAATGTAAAAAATATAAATAGTGGAAAAATATTAATAGCTTTGATTTACAGAACACATTTCAACGGCCACGAGGACGCTTAAATGTATTTTTACAAATTATTTTATTTTATTTTTAAAATTTACACAGTATTGTACAAGTGATGTTGACTCATCATTGTATTTGCAAAAGTCAAAACCATAAAGTAGTGGTTATTATTACAGATGCGGATTCTAATGAATTCATTCATTAAAAAGATTGATTGAGAAAAATTATGGATTCAATGGATTACTCTTTGGGCAATTGATACAAACAAAATGGGGTGCAACCAGGAATAGGGTGCAAGCCATTCATTCTGCAGTTCTTAGAGGAAGATGGTTGGCGATAGAAAGTTGAGCTACACCGAACTCTGCAATGGGAACTACTTTGGGTCGATTTATTGTGCTCAATAAAAGACTGGCATCAAAAATGGAACTCAGAACATTCATAGAGACAATTTAATTTCTCATTAAAAAAAAAGGAAAAAAAGGAAATTGTATCACTTAATAGTCAGTGAAGGAGATGTAGTCAAATGTGACGCTAACTCTCTTCTTCTAAAACAAGTACTGTATTTTGTTACTACATTAACCCTTTCATGCACAGTGGTCACTACAGTGGACAGCTATTTAAAAGTTGCTTTCGCCTATATTTAGTAATCTAAAAAATATATTTATATTTTAAATAATTACATCACATCATAATTAATGCATGAAAGGGTTAAAAGATTTTTTTTAAATTAGATTAATTAATATAGGCGAAAAAACTTTTAAATAGCTGTCCACTGTAGTGACCACTGTGCATGAAAGGGTTAATGCATATTTGAACATATGCCTAGATTTTTAGAATACCAGTGAAATACAGTATTAGGAAAATAAAGACACATTTAAAAAAATATATATAAATATCTTGCACTGATGAAGACAAAAACAAATCTCAAACGGCTCACTTCATTATTAAAAAAAAAACCCTTACATTTTGTAAATTGTACAAAGGAACTGACATGGGACTGCAAAAAAGAAATAATTAGTGTTGAATTTGAAACAAACCATCAAACATCTGTCTAGAATTTTTGCATGAAAAAATTGCAAGCAGAGCTGGGCAGTTTACTATAAATTTGCCGTCCATTTATCGCCTTCCGTCAACAGCCGGATTACCCATCCGCTGTCCATTTATCCGCCATTATGTCCAGCCGGACCAAATAGTAATTGCCTACAGGCCGGTCCGACTAGCATTTTAAACTAGCGTTTCCGACGACCAACGTCACTGCAAAAGTAGACGATTACAAAGACGGGAAAAATGGGCTTCCGATTATGCTTAGTCCGACTATTTTTTTAAGTTTGCCGTCCATCGTTTATCCCCTACAAAATGGGCGTCCGTCATAGGCGGAATACCAAGCTCTGATGAAAAGTATCAACGGTTCAAAGGAGGCTATTCCCTCATGACACTGAGCAGGTGGAAGAGCGGGCCGGTTGTTCCAGTATCGATTCACGCCGCAGGTCATTGGGTAAGGTGCCAGCGGGACCCCACAAGGTCAGCTCCCCATAGATTCCCGTCTCAATCATCTCTTCTTGCCATGGGACGCACACGTTCCCAGATGCAAACTCGTCAAAAAAATCTGTGTCTTTGTCTTCCAGTTGGACGCCTTTAACTGTAGAAAAGGCTCCGACGTCATCGATGTCTTTGGCGTAAACGGTCTTGGAGTCTGGCACAAAAGGGGGCAGAAGAATCCCTGAGGAGAATTTAAGGGAAAGTTGAGGAAATCTGAAATGACATGTTTGACCTCGATGAGCAACGTGTTTGGCTTGAACTTGTGTCCTACACACCTGCATTGAGCTTTCTCCAATTCATGTCACCAAAGAAAGGGTGCGCCCTGATATCGTCACACGAGCCGTTCTTGAAGCCGAGCCTCTTGTCCACCTCTTTAAGCAGCAGACCCTCGCAGATGGACCTGGCCTTCTCACTGAACCTCTCCGGGTAGACCACGGGGTCATTCAAAATACGCATCTTCACGACCTTGTTTTCCACCTGGCAGGAGCGCATTTTTTTTTTTACAGGTTTACCTGAACTCATTCACTGCCATCCATTTTCAAAGTCGTTTCCCATATTGCCAACCGTTTCACCATTTTGACTGATCTTTAGAGACCCACAGAATATTGTGTTCTGTGACAATATAAGCAACAAACTCGCAAAGGAATAAGCTCACGACACACTTTCTCCTGACCACTTCAACACATATTCTGTTTATACAAATACGTAAACAGTAACACTCTGTTGTTAGTGCCTAAACTTGTCCGACTTCCATCATGGTAGCATTTCTTTCCTTCATCATCGACGTGAAAAGCTGAGACTCCTTAAAAGAGAACATATAATTACAAAGAATATGTTGGGGTTGATTTTACTTTAAGATTTCTCTTCAACTGAAAATCTGTGCTGACCTCAAATCCAAAGTGATGCAACGTCACCATCTATAGGAATCTTTGTCAGTCATTAAAGTGGTTTATGTGGTTTATAAATGTGAATTTTTGGTGATACTATCTTCCACTCTACCCATTGAAAAAACCTACTTGACAAATACCGTATATGTTTAGGTGGCAGTAAATGTTGGATTCCAGTTGCCGAATATAAATGTCCACGGCAGAGCATGCATTAGTTAACACCCATTTGTCGGGATGCATTGCTTCCCGTTCCTTCTCAAGATTTCGGGAACAACAACATATTGGTTATAGAAATAAAACCTGGATTTTCAAATAAAGAGCAGCATTAACAAATTGTTAGAATGTTTGCCTCACACTTGAGGGATCCCGAGGGAGGATCAATGAAAATCAATTTCTGTACATCCACAGATATAGACAGTAATCTCCATATGGCTCTCAATGAACTTTCAAAAGCAAGGACAAAGATGCTTTTATGACTCTGCTTACCTTTTCTCCTCTGCTCCTAAAAGGCCCTTTTGCAGCCAAAAATTCAAATAGAGTGACACCCAGAGCAAAGTAATCCACAGAGTAGTCATATTTTTCTCCTTTGAGCAGCTCGGGTGCCATGAAGCCTGCGGGTGGACGAACATTGACAATTAAGACAGAAAGCTCGGACGAGATAACGCTTGGTGTAATTGCTTAACTGTACCTGGAGTGCCTGCATAACCTTTTATTTTGAACTGATCATCAGCCAGCTCCACAGCCAGACCCAGGTCAGAGATGCGGACATTACCTACAAGAATAAACATGTGTTTAGGCCCTGTGTACGGCACAGATGTCAACAGTGACCAGATCAATTACCTCGCCAAACAGCATTTGACATTGTGTGCAGCGAAAGTACGGTTTGCGTATACAGAACAACCATTTTGTGAAGGCTGCATCTGACCTTGATTGTCCAGCAGCACATTCTCTGGCTTGAGGTCTCTGTAGATGATCCTCTTCTGGTGGAGATGCTCCATGCCCTGGATGATCTGCGCAGCATAGTAGCAAGCCCGTGGTTCGTCAAAGCCTGGATTGTTCTCATCCACGTTGTATATGTGATACCTGATAGAGAAATACAATGTGGCAAACGTAGGAGTCACCTTGGAGAAATTCGATTTCACTTACTCTCCAAACATGCAGAGAAAACAAAACCAGAATGGAAACACTTAGTGAAGGGCAACACAACAGTCTCAACCAGGGATGTCCAAACTTACCCTGAGAATGGCTCATGGCAAACATTTCAATGTGTACCTCGCCTACCACCCAAAATACAGCTGGGATAAGCTCCAGCACACAAGTGACCCATAAACAGTTCAGAAAATGGATAAATGGACGGATGGGTATCCCAAATTTTTCTTCTGAGGGTCACAGACAAAAATCAAAGGATGCAAGGGCCACTTTGATTTTTTTTTTTTAACTTCAAGCACACCAAAACCAGTCAATCAAGCAACTGCATATTATCTATACCTGTTTTTCCTGTTTTTTTTTAAAAAAACTGCTACTTTAACAGTTTTCTGCTCATCAGCAAGCTTTGCAGAAGCCTGATAACCATACTGATCATTTGAAACAGGTGTGTTGCAGCAGGGAGGGATGGAAAACATGCAGGATAGGTGCTCTTGAAGACCGGACTTGGTGACCCCTGCTCTAAAGTTTAGGGTATTCTCTTAATCTTTCAACTTTTTTTTCTTGTAAGTATGGCAAAGTGGGGACAGGCTCACCTCAGGTCTCCTCCATTCATGATGGTCATAACCAGACACAGCTCTGTTTTGGACTGGAAGGCGTAGGCCAAGGAGACAATGAATCTGCTGTGAACACGTGCCAGGATCCTCTTCTCCACCATGGCTCCCTGCAGGGTTCAAGAATCAACATTCAGCAGCCGCCATTTCACATCTATTTTTGACCCCTTATCCTGTTCAGGGTCATGGGTGGGTTCCGGCCTACTGCAGATGACTGAAGGCGTAAGACATGAAACCCTGGATTGGTTACCAGTCAGTCGCAGACAATCATCCACACTAAGTCACTGAAAAGAGCAGGGGCGGAGCCAGAATGTGGCTAATGGGCGGGCCTGGAAAAATCATGGTGGGCCTGAATATTTCTCTCACTGAGCACAATCCTCCTCCATCGTACATTCAAATAAAATGACAAACTGAATAATATGAAGTTCAGATCTTGATTAGACATCCACAATTATGCCATAAAATAAAAAAACACAACAAAACACACACTCAAAAATTATTTAATCATTTCCTGAAAATTTAAAAGTATATATTTTTTCATGAATCTCACTGGGTGGGCAGTCTGTCAATCTGGGTGGGCCTGTGCACACCCAGGCCCACCCATGGCTCCGCCCCTGGAGCAGAGAATGAAAAAAAAAGATGTGAACCACTACTATAATCTACATTCCCCATGAATACGGGTAATTCTTTACTTCATAGCCCTTTCTCTTCTTCAGTCTCTTTTTGTTGAGCTTTTTACAGGCGTACAATTTCCCCGTGGCCTTCATCTGACAAGCGGACACCTCCCCAAAACCCCCTTTGCCCAGCACACGGAAATCCAGAAACCAGTCTTCTCCTACTGGCTGCACCTCCAGCCACTTCCACTGCAGAAACCTCTTGAGATACATGCTCTCCAAGAAGAAAGTGAACGGTACTTCCTTGAGAAAGTCCATCACATTATCCAGTGTCTCACCGAAGAGATCATCCCCAGCTTGCTGGTGTTTGTCTTTGACCTTTGTAATGGCATTTTCTGGCACGAAGGGGCAGAAATACTTGACGCCAGGCTCCATGTAGCGCAACAAAATCTTGTTTGCTTTTTTCACTCTGTCCTCATCCTCTGCCAAGTTGTAATCGTCGATGTCCTTCCACAGGCGGCAAGGACCCTTGTACTCAGTGTGGGAGTCTAGAAACTCCTGAAAAAGACGTTTGCCGATGGGCTGCTCCACGCAGACGCTCTGGAAGCCCAAATCTAAAGTCTCCCGGAGGCCCTCACACACAGTGATGTGGGGCAGCTTGAGGCGGGAGTGGTATTTCTTGTCTCGGTTGGTTGCAGGGTTGGCGGTGCCATCAAAACTCCCGCGGGCTGAGATGTAGGCCGAGTTGGCGACCACTGTTGTCAGCCCGCCAATATCCATGTTGACGACGGTCGACGGGAAGAAAACAGATTGTGTCTGTAAAGTAGATGCAAGCAAATAAGAAAGACGGGGGAGCGGAAATCAACGATGGAGCAAACAACAGGGTTTGGATGCCACAGTGAGGCAGGCTAAACCTGAGAGTCCTTCCTCACACACATTCGTTTCTGGCTGCCTCATCGTTTTCCCAAAGGGCTTTAGCCACTCTGGTTTTATCCTTCACCAACCTACAATGTGTGAAGGACAGGATGGGACAACTGACCTAATAACGGACAATAAGAGTACATTTATATGACATTATATTTTTTATTAATAGTAACAATAAAAACGTGCTAGTTAAACAATGTAAACGTGAATTTGTTACATATGCAGTGAGTAAAAAACTCCACTGAGTACAAGAGTAATCAAGTATTAATGTTACACAATACAAAGAAATGTAAACAGTCATCTAGGTTTAAATTTAAGGTGCTCCTAATCGCTCCAACCACTCGTAGATACACGCTGATTAGGATAGTTTCTGACACATCTAGCTGTGACGCTAAAAAAAATTTTGAGAGCAGCAATTATCTATTGCCTATTCCCTTCTTCTAAAGCTACCATCTTCTAAAGTGTACCATGTGGAATTATACATTATATTGTGCTGCTCAATGTTTATTTTCAGTTGACTTTAATGGAACTAGATCTGCTATGTTTAATTGCAGAAGCAGTCTCACATCCATGTTCTATTTAAGAACATTGCTGCTAATAGGATGATGGCGCTTCTAAATAAATCTGCTGAGAGAAGAGTTTAGGGGTTATCAGCTTATAGCTACACGTGCACAAGAACACACACTCCGGCACGCGCAAACACACACAATATCATTTAGTGATCGTAGACTTGAGACATCTTAGGACAGTGACAATGTTTGCTAATAAGTTTAACACTACAAGTGGAGATTCATTTTGGCCAGATCATCATGTGAAGCTGCACATTCATGTATCACCTACCATCTTAGTAGCCCCAAAAATAGAAAGCCTTGAAACATATTTATACCCCTTGAACTTCATTATTGACTTAAAATTGCTGTTCGCAGACACGCTCTATCCAATCTGGCTGCGTTTGGGTTATTTTGAAAAGAAATTGCAAAAAATTCAATGTCTAGATATGCAAAGCTGGTTGACATAACCCAAAAGAAGCGAACGATGGCTCTACAAAGTACTGACGAGGGGCTGAACACAAATGCGCACCATCTTTTTCAGATTTGTATTTGCTTAAAATTTATGAAACTACATATCATTCATTTCCCTTCCAATTTGAATTTATGTTCTACGTTGTGTTGGTTGATCATATAGTATCTCAATTACAAAAAAATATTTTTACTCCAGGTAGTGTAAAAGAAAAAAATGTGCTAAGTGTCTTTCGTGAAATACATGCTACAAGTCCCATTCTTAGTGTGTGTTAATGAGAAAAAAAATGCAGAACTGGAGGATGACTAAATGTTGCCACTGAAAAAATATACAGAACATATTTTTTTTCATCGGTTTAATAAATAAAACAAAAAATATATATTTCCATTGGAAGGCTAACACTAAAATGTACATTATAGAAACAGAAATCAAATTTCAATACATAAGTACATACTGTACATTCATTTAGACAGCATACGTAATGCCCCAGAAGAGCTGACGAGCAGCATGTAGAGCAGCAAGTAGAGTAGACACAGTCATTTAGAATGCAATAGTAACTTGTAAAATAATATAATGTTTTTTCCCATGTAGAATAACAACCAGTTGCAAGAAAAATATATGTGAGCCATTTGGAATGACCTGTAACCTTGCATAAAGTGCTCAGTGAAAAGATGGAGACATAAACTTGTTTGTGTGATATTAAAGTGCAAGTAAACCCAAACATATTTTTTTTCAAGAATATGTTCAATGATGGCTCATGAGTTGAAATAAGTCATTCTGATTAATATTGTGTTAGTTAATCAGCAAAATCCGCCTGTTTTTAGCTATCTCTAGGGGTGGCCATTTTGTCACTTCTGTCGACTGAAAACTACATCACAGTTTCTCAGGGCTCGGGGAACGACCAATCATGGCTCAACTTCAGAAAACAGGTGAGCCGTGATTGGTCGTTACCTGAGCCCTGAGCAACTTTGATGTGATTTTCAGTCGACAGAAGTGACAAAATGGCCGCCCCCAGACATGGCTAAAAACAGGTGGATTAACTCTTATTCCACAAAAACAATAGTTATCAGAATGCCTTGTTTCAACTCGTGGGACTGCATAGAACATATTCTTGAAAAAAAAAATGTTTGGGTTGACTCATAGTCCCCCTTTAAGATAACTGTCTAATATTATGACTTAGATCAAGATCAGATCACATTTTATGGCCAATTTATGCAGAGACCAATGTAATTCCAAAAAGATCACATTCATGTTTTTGCAACTGTATGTATAAAAGTAAAATGGGTACAACAACAACTACAAAAGTAGCACACAATGTTGTTTAACCTCATTATAAAACAAAAAAGGAAGTTACAATATTTGGTAGTATTCATTCATCAGTATTACACTAATGGTAAAAGAGTAACATGTTGGAAGAAAGTTGGAGTACTTTGGAAGGTCAGTTCTTAACATAACTTGAAGCAAGGTGAGCAAAAAATGTCTTTTGTGCAGCCCGCATCTGATGAGATGACATTTTTACTTTACTCTCCTGCCAAATGGATGCAAAATGTGCTGATGCTGGTGGATTTCCCACCTCCCAGTAACGTCTCTTCTGCAAACCGAGTCTGGTCATGTGACACCGGAAGTTCTTTGTAATACCCATTTGTGTGTCGTCACTCTCCACAGGATTGGTGCCAGCAGCAAGCTGAGGGTGCTGACACTGAGAACCAGTAGGTACACCTGAGTAGAACGACATACATTGGAAACTCCATGAAATACTTACATAACATGCTTACTTTCCACAGCCTCGTATGAACAGAAATTCACACGTTCAGATCGAAAATCGTTTTGTGGTAGTTAAGAGAGTAAACTACACAGACTATCCACAACATTAGGGGCAAATCTCTCACCTGTGATGCAGTGCAGCAACAACATTCACAATAAAGCAACCATTATACATCTCTTGTTCCATTTCCCATTGGGTCGTGTATGTGGATAAAATGTTGTGCCGCTTATGTCCGTGGTGTACGCCGTCAATGTTCAAGACCCCACTGACCTCTCTGGAGATGATGCCGGCACGACGAGCGCGGCTGCTGAGGACAAAGGAGAACTCGCTGACCTGCGCCAGGCCAGCGGAGACGATCCAGCGAATGTGACGAGAGCTGGGCGGCAAGATCACATACAGCACCAGCACAGCCATCATGAACTGAGATAGAAAGAGAAATAAAGACGGAGGAGGCCTTAGGAACAGGTAGCAAAGCGAAGACAAGAACTGGACATCAAATGTTATTACCTTCAAGATGACAAGTGTGAGTGTGAGTGCCACCAGAATGGTGAGTTCATACAGTACAAATGAAGGGAACACATGGAGACCTGCAGCATTAAACAAATCCCTGTTACTATCGACGTCGTCGTCATCATGAAGTCTTAAATTGATGAAGGGTATCTGACCGACTGAAGCAAAGAAGATGATGGCAAGGAAATCTTGAATTGGCTCAAAGCATCCCTTAACTTCTGCGGTGACCATGTGACCCTGGGAGGACAGTAACGCTCCGGCCAGGAAACAGCCTAACTCCATTGAAACATCCAGAAACTCTGTAACCTTAACACACAAGCATAGAAACAATAAATAAACACAGTGGCCACTTCATTATGAACAATCTTGGGATCAACCACTCAGATTCACATTTAAGCTGAATTGGTCTGCCTGTCTATGCATTTCTTAACATTTGTGGTAAACTGTAAACAGCTTTCACATATGCAAATACAGGAGCACAACAAACCGTTAGCATGAAAAAAACAAAAGCTGCTATCCCCAGCACCAGGATCTCCTTGTTGCCTTTGCTCTCGGTATGCAGTTTCTTGTAAAAGGGGCCAACCACAAAGGATTTGAGCAACACACAGAGGAACATCACGACAGCCAGAGACATCAGGACCTGCACCAGCAGTTTCAGTACATGGAGGCTTTCGAACAGGAAGCTGCAGTGCGCAGAAGGGAGATACTGGTTTTAAAAACGCAGCGCTCGGTGGAGGAAAAACTTGAGGTAGAGGTAGAAAATTACCTGTCTGCGTTTTCACTTTGCGCCTGGATCATAGTGGGCATAACGGCAATGATTAGGCCGAGCTGAACGTCTTGCATCACTAATGTCCCAAGGAGTACACTGCTGTAGTCAAGGTCACCTGGATCACACGCAGACGCACACGCAACAAGTCACATGACACTTCCAAAATGCTAACCACATGACCAGGTCCAAGCTGTTTTTAAAATGAGTGACTATTTGCACATAAACATTCAAGTTTATGAATTTGAACATTAAATATTTGTCTTTGCAGTGTATTCAATTGAATATAGGGTAAAAAGTATTTGCACATCATTTGATTCTGTTTTTAAGTGACTAACTCGGTTAAGTCGACTAGTGATAGACCGATGTGTCTTTTTCTGGGCCAATACCGATACCCATTATTAGTAGTCGAGGGAGGGCGATAACCGATATTTGGAGCTGATATTCATTTGCTGTAAAAGTGAAAATATGACCATCAAAATTATAAATCTTAACTTTATTGAAATGCCATTAAACATGTTTGTTAAAACAACTTTTCAACTTGTTGAGGTTTTGTTAATTTTAAACATATACAGAACAGGTTGCTTTGGGTTAAAAATCTTAACAAAAAGTTCAGGGAGCTTTCATCTGCATGTCTTGAGATAAATGAAAAACTAAGAAACTAAATAGCTTTTCTACAGTAAATAGTTTTCCAAAATTTCAAAACAACTGAAATGTTAAACTTTAACTTATTTTTGTTCTAATTTCTAACAAAAAAACAAGTGCAAGTAGTTTCCAGTATCAGCAGCAAAATTATAAAGCTAAGGTGAACATTTAAATAAATACATAAATAAAAAGTACCCTTAAGTTAACCCTGTTTTAAATTGATCTCTTAAGCGGTATCTCACTGAGCGGTGAATGTAGCGAATTTGGGTTTTTTTTCGTTAGGGTTCATCAAATGTTACAAAATGTGGCAAAGATGTTCACAGACAGTAAAAAAAAATTGTCTGAACATGTTCAAGATTTCTTTACAACAAGAAAGACTAACAAGCAACAACTGTCCGCGCAAGTCTTTGCAACCTCTTGCAACATTTTACTAACCCTGACAGAAACCCAAAATTTGCTATGTTAGTAAGCGTTGGCCGCTCAGTGAGACACCAGCTATATGTTTCCTCTCAAATTGCCATGACAGTTTGGTCGAATTTAAAACATTTTAGGTCAGATTGACACACTAACCTTCCTTCTCTCCTCTGCTCCCTCCTGCTAAGAAACGAGACACTAATGGGGTGCTGGACAGGGACAGACACGTGGCTATGAAGACAGTCTGGATGGGTTGAATGTGCAGCACTTGTCCCCATAACAAACCGCTAACAACCATAAGCAGACACAGGTAGCAGGAACCCTGAACTGATGTCTTCCATACCTGCACACAGCATGGACACATATACTGTCATATTATTACACATTACATTGCACATCCTTGAAAAAAACAAACTGAAGTCCCAGTTTGTGTTTACCTTACGAAGGCGCTCAGGTGAGAACTCCAGTCCTACCACAAAGAGGGTAAAGAACACCCCGAGTTCTCCCAAAGTCTCCACTTGGACCATAGACTGTTGTACATAAAAATCAGCATTTTCAATGAACGTAGTGCAAAACTTGTAGTGGCAGACACACGGCCACAAACGCACACCTTGATGCTGTTGAGACCAGATGGTCCAAGCAGGACCCCACAGACGATGTATCCAAACATGGGAGGAAGACCCACCAGGGTGCACATCCAGCCACAAGGTAGCGACAACATTACCACAGAAACCAAATCCTACACACACACAGATTCAAACATAAAGGAATAAAAACATTTATAATACACACTCAGAGCACTGGATTTATCCTGAACAATGCAGGACTTTGTATACCCACGTAAAGTGACATATCAGGTATATTAAGATAACAAAAAACTTGATTTCTTTTGTTTGCATTGGACTTGGCACAGGAGTGCCAACAATATTTTGGCCATGACTGATACATCTGCTGTTCCTTTGATGGAATTCACCAGTTTTGCTATTTCCGCCTTTGACAAATTTGAAAATAGGGATGTCCACTTTTGAACAATTCCTCTGGAAGAAAAAGGGCTTACCTTGATAAAATGATGGTCTGCTCTTGGCATTGTGGAATCCCGGGGTTTGGTCAGCACATACTGGTTGTTTTGCGAGTCAATGAGCATGCTCAGGCCCAAGTCGTCTTCCACTTCCCTCTGACTTGATTTGTTTTTTCTTTTGCCACCATTCTCGTCATCATCCTCCACTCTCAGCACCGCTTCTACGTTCACCCCTTGCATCTTATATAGCAAAGAGTGGAAGGAGGAAACATCGCAGCCGTCCAATTATATTACCTTGAAACTGAATTCTGTTCATATTGAAAATTAGAATTTATCTGGAGAAAGATATATGATCTGATTTGTATTTTGGTTGCTTTGGAGATTCCAGGGACACTTTCTAAATGAGAAGTCCCACAGTAGAATTAATTCTTAACCTGCTTGTTGTTGTCAAAGGCATGTTCTTCAATCTCCTCTTCGAGTCGGTCTGCTGCCTTCCTGACATCCTCCAGGATCCCATCGACCATGGACAGAGTCTTATTCCGGGCAAGGATGCTCTTTACAGCCTCCTGGTGGTGCTTCTCCGCAGCTACCAGTTCAACATACTCCTCCTCCTCCTGGACGATTAAGTCAAAGACAGGAGCACAACATGATAGATGACGATAGACATCCTAAAGGTCATTACAGAAAACAAGCAAGAATTGTGGTGTAAAAGTATAAGTCAAAAAGTCAAGAGGCACAAGACAAACAGGAAACATGATTTCTCAGACTATGGTGTAAAGCCTGAACGTATACATAGGTCAGAATTAAGCAATCGAGAAAAATGCCACATTTCACATTCGATACTTGATAAACTCTCACCTGACACTTTACAAGATACATTTGTACAGCATTGATGAGCTCTAATACAAAAGCCGTCTCAATAATTCACAATTTTAAAGATAACAAGTACAATAAACTGTGTTTTTAATTGAGATTGTCAGAGAGGTTTTGCTTTAAAAAACATTATAATCGTGGTAGTTGGCAGGGATGGAGAATTGCCCTGTATTATATATCATTAAAATGTGCAAAAATAACGTAAAATACCCTGTATTATATATCATTAAAAGGTGCAAAAATAACATCAAATATGTGCACTGAGCAGTGTCCCTACTGTTGTGGTTGTCACTTTTCCAGATGGACCATTGATTGAGATGAAGTAATAATATGTCAACTTTTATAGATTGATAGAAAGTCCACATTGTTTAGGTACTTGCAGTTATTTAATGCATTGGTGGGGGGTTTTCTGTCCGAGTTTGAAACGTCCTACTGTGTAAACGGTCTTTGAATCCACCACGTCTTGTGCTGAAGCGCGTCATGTCAATGTTTACTTCTTACTCTGTCTCTGTTTGAACCACAATGGTTGTGTCACAAGCCAAGAACATGTCACAGGTGAGCCAAGAAGTGATCCACCCACTTTTGCTGTAATAAATGCATTCTCGGGTTTTAAGCTTGCGATCGCTTGATAGTTCGAGTCCCTACTGGCATATTAGATTTTACAAGAGTATTTATAATTCCATTTGTACCACTGGATGCAATAGATAAGTGCGCAGTCTTCGGTGAATGTTCGACAAGCCGGCTCAAAATGTGCACACACAGTCGTTTGTAAAAAGCAAATAGTTATAGATAAATTACATAGCTGTTACGTGGCAAAGTACACATCCAAACTCTTATTTATTTATCAAAATCAAGCCAGTCCCTAAGGGAAGGATTTGAGCGCGGGGGGGTTTCGCATTCGTTACGACGGCAACCCGTCAGAGTTGAACGGTTTTTGCTGCTTGCTATAACTTCATGATGTGATCACCTGTATGGCTGCTTCCCTGAGTGCCTCCAACCTCTGCTTGCTACTCTCCTTCATGTTCACCACGTCCCTGTAGTCTCCCTGCAGCACCCGTTGCAGACTTTGCACCGCCTGGAATACCATGTGCTCGCTTTCGTTCAACTCCTTCTGGAAAACTTGCATTGTGTGCAGCTGAAGGAAGTCAGAGATGCACTTAGCTCAGCAGAACAAAAACAAATTACAAAAAACTACCGGTAATCACATTGTTTGTAAGAGGGTACTGTATCTAGAATTTTGAAGGTAAAAATAATTTCAACAATATAATACAATTAGGCACAGTCTTCTACCTGAAAGTGACGCTCAGATTCTGAAAGGGTTTGGTTTTTCTTAACAGAAGATGCGGCTGCTGCCAGCTTATTTACGACCACGTTCTTTCGGCGGAGGAGGCCACCCAACCACAGGCAGTTGTTGGCCAACCAGGCTTTGTCCCGCGAGGCCACGCGACTACGCTGCCTCTTGACGGCATGTTGGGCCTTCTGGTCTGCCCGCTGCACAGCAGATACCACAGGCAGGCCAAGGCACAGAAACAAACAAACAATCTGCATCCAAAGAGGCTATTCACTCCTGACTAGTGTGTGTTGAGGAGATGAGAGGAACAGGCCTGGAAATGGGGAAAGACACAATTAAGAGAAAGTTTCAAGAACATGTCTGTCATGTCACTTGAAATAATCATTTTTTTGTTCCACAGTGAAACCAAAATCCTGGAATGAAGTAATGACACTAACAATGTTCGTCCTGCAACCTGAAACGGTCCTTCATTGCTCCAGAGTGACCACTGGTCTGTTTTGGGGTTGTTTTGTACAAAACTACCCAGACAGTTGGGTCAAATTCACCCAAGTAGTGGATCGGTCCATTTTTGATCCAAAATTGTGTTACTTTTAACCCAACTGTTTCTAGAGTGTACAAAACAATGAATATTTAAGTAAGGTGTGGTTACAGCTGCTCAGGTTAAACAACAGCTGTTTGTACAGCTGATGTTGGCTTTCATGACAGCACCACCCAGGTATTAGGTGCATTTGACATGAGTGGAAATGGCAAGTGTTTGGATTCCTGTACATGATGTACATTTTAATACAGTGGATTAAACTGTCAAGATCATCCATTGACTGTCCAGTAATACTGCACATAACCCTTCAGCATTCCACCATATCTAATAAGTTGAACTCATTGCACAAGCTGCTTCATACCTTAGTGAGCATTAGCAAAGCTAAGTGATGTTAACTTTCCAAAGTGCAGCCACGTCCTTCCTCCAGTGGCTGGAATGCTGTTTGGGTACTGCTGCTGGTTCTGGAGATCAATAGCACCACTGTCCACAGGCTGTAGTGACAACACGTCATGTAAATATCTTGCCGTCTGCAAAATTAACTGGTCCAATGTATAATGTCACATTTTGAGGACATATATCAAACATATGTAGTCATTCGGTCACAATCCTTTGTACGGACTGCATCGTATGAAAATCATTACAGTATGTCAAAAGTGACTTGTTCAGAAAGACTTGCTCATTTTGTTGGGATAGTGGAAGAGGAAGAGGAAGAGGAAGGAAGGTATTACAATGTACCGGTTCTTTAAAAATGTTGAGAGAGGCAGTGACCAAAAATTAATTTATGTCGATCGAGAGAAAAGAAAGGACCATGGATATGACTGCGGTGTGGAGAATTTTGAATGTGAATTACAATATTAACACGAAAACACGCAATGACAAATAATGTAATTTGCTATAAATCATTTGTTCTCAGCGTGTTTGGTGGACATCAAGTGGCCCAGGAGCGAAACCATTGACGTAGCAACGATTCCGTATGTTCAGCGAGTATGAGCGAAAAAAACATGCAATTAAATAAAATGGGAATAAATCGTGACAGATCGTACCATCATGCAATGATGACCATGGAGCACGGGAGCCGGTGAAAACACATCCCATTTGACCAATATCCAGTCTAAACACATACATAAGGCAACAGCTACCTGCGAAATCTTTTGCACCACGACTGCTGTATAAGCCGGGAACAATCAGCTTGTTGTATCGCACCGATGGCTCCCCCCCCGTCCAGTCGTGCCACATTACTCAATGCATGCAGCCTTCCAGCAACTCACTTGGCCACCAACTTTAACGTTTACTTCCGTCCACCAGCCTCAAGGAAAAAAACAACAGGGGTGCTGGCAAAGAAAGGACAATCGCTCGATCAGTCATCCGGGTAGGTATACATTTTCCCCCCACGACAAGGTTTTGACTTTTGAGACCTCATTATTATTTGATACGTGGTTATACAGTTGTACCTGTTCCCTTCTCGGGGGCTGTCAGACCAGCACGATCTAGCTGAGTCAACTCACATTTAGTGTCCTGACACACGAAGCTAAAGCTAACCGAACTGCCGTTAGCATCCATCAATACAAATGAACTTTTTAGAGAGTGCGTCATTAGTCCATCGCTTTAATGCGATAATGGAGCAAAGAAATGGCCCAAACCCACGTTACTCTCGAATTCGGGTGTGTTGTTTAACTTTGAGCCATCTCATAATACTTCCGAAACAGTTTTCTGCTTCGGTGGGTATGGGAGTTGTAGTTTTGGTTTTCTCCCCGGGCAAGTCAAGTGCCTGAAACTGGTACGACCACATTCACGTGGGTTTATCTTGTGCATTGTATATAACTTCAAACTTCATTTGAAGAATAGTTGTCGAATCGTAACATTAACTAAAACCGAATAAGACAACCTACCCCAAATCTGTTCTTTTATTATTAACGTATTAACGACAGCTGCAGATTCTCTCTTCAGTGGGTGTTACTAACAAATATTATATATACAGTATATATGAATAAATAGAGGTTCCCATTCTACTGAGGTAAGTTTTATGTGAATACGGTCCATTAGGTTAGCGCAAAACTAGACGTCAAGTCACACAGCATCTGGACTACACATCCCATGAATCCACTGTAAACAGTAGTGCAGTTCTTTGGAGCATGCGCAGCAAGACTAAATAGATATGTTGGCCAAAACAGCGGGTGATAAAATGGTAGGTACAATTCAAAACGCGATACCAGAACAAGTGCTTCAAAATGCATATGCTGCAAATGCCCGTTCTTTATAATGTGAGGTTTTGCTAAAGAGTTGACTGTTATGTCTTTAGCCTTGTGTCGCATTGGATGGAATATGATGGAAAGGGAAGGTCAGTGGTTGGTATATTTGGAACGCGCACAACAGCACTTGTGGCACGTACCTTTCCCATTTTTGGTAGCTGATGCCCCCTAAGCCGCTCCTCCGGGTCAGGAGACCACTCGAGGGAGCCATTTGATTGTGTCACAGTGAATGTGCCGTTCGATCCCCGCGTGGGTCGTGTCGGCAATTGTGCAAGACTTGTAGTGGATGACCTTCTAGGTTAATTTAGCACAGTGTAATAATTCTGCAAATCATCGGGACGTTGTGTTGACGCTTTTGGAACTCCTTCAACCTTTAACGCGCACAACCCTGCGCTGTATGACTAGTTTATATGAAGCAAACTTTGCTTGTAATCAAACAAATTTGTAGCCGTATGCCACATCCTTAAAGTAGGTTTTCCCACTGTTTGTTGAACTCATTAATGTTGCATTCATCTGGCTTTGTGGTTACTCAATTGTCCTTGGTGTGGATTGTTCTTCCAGCACAAGTTAAAGTCATCACAGAGAGACAAGGTTCGGCAGTTCATGTCCTTCACACAGGCAGGAGAGAGAACTGCTGTGTACTGCTTGTCACAGAATGACTGGAAACTAGAAGTCGCAACGGACAATTACTTCCAGAATCCAGACCTTTACTATAAAGAGTCCATGAAAAATTCAGTAGACCGCAAGAAGCTGGAACAGCTCTATAACAGATATAAAGGTGAGCATTAGGATCCATGCGGTGACATTCTCAAGGTCTGTTTACAGTGGTTTGATCACACTTCTGTTCTTTTTTTTTTTTTTTTGCAGATCCCCAGGATGAAAATAAGATTGGCATTGATGGAATCCAGCAGTTTTGCGATGACCTGACCCTGGACCCGGCGAGTATGAGCATATTGGTGGTAGCATGGAAGTTCAGAGCAGCTACACAGTGCGAGTTTAGCAAGAAAGAGTTCCTGGATGGAATGACAGACCTTGGGTAAGTAATAATGAAATGCGTATTAAATAATGATTGAGTAATGTTAGTTAATTACTCTGTTTCAGGGCCTTACTAATGTTTAGATTTAGGGCTGTTCGATTTGGCATAACAAGAAAATTCCGATTATTTTCTCTCAAACCCGATTTTACGATTATGATTACGATTTCTTTGTAAAATAAAAATAATGAAAAATTAAGTATTTTGAATGTCTTTTATTTAAACTGAATTTTTCTTTCTTTGAACTCAGAATGCCAGTCAATTTAACTTAATACACACAGAACATTGGGATTGACAGCATTTTACTTACACAATAGATTTCAGATCTGTTCTTAATTAAACCAATAATGAAAGAAGAAAGTGCATATACCATCTGAAACGAAATCATCAACATGAGAGAAGGTAGACAGTCAAGTCTGTAAACCAAACAGTCTGTCAGCAAGTCATTTTGCCAACCATTTGCCAAATCATTTATTAACTAAACGCTCACTTGCCTGAGCAAATATCAAAATCGCCGGTAGCCATGGATGTTGTTGTTATCGGACTGCGCGCTCGGAGCAGCGGAAATGCAGAGGAAACTACGGTGGCTTAGATACACCAAAAATAAAAAAATCGAATGTGCAGATTTGAACGTTTTTAACATTGTTTTTATCCAGAAAATTCGGTTTCGGTTCAAAATCGCTTAATCGAGCAGCCCTATTTAGATTACAATACTTCTATTGGCAAAATCTATTATTTGTCTTTATTCTTTGCAGCTGTGACACTCCTGACAAACTGAAGGCCATCCTTCCCAGACTAGAGCAGGAGCTGAAAGACAGCGGGAAGTTTAAAGACTTTTACCAGTTTACCTTTAATTTTGCCAAGAATCCTGGGCAGAAAGGTTTAGGTAAGACCAAAAGCAAAATGATTTTTATCGAGGTATCTGTTCAGACAGATTTCATCCCTCATTATTAATGTTTTAGAGTTAGAGATGGCTGTGGCGTACTGGAATCTAGTCCTCACGGGTCGTTTCAAGTTTTTGGATCTTTGGAACAGATTCCTGCAGGTGAGTGGAGAAAGTTGTCATCCTTTTTTTTTTTTTTCTCCACATCAGCAATTCAAATTCACTTATGTTGAATGAAACATCAGATATTTTTTCCCCTGTTTGGTTACTGGCTGCATTCAGGAGCATCACAAGCGTTCTATCCCCAAAGACACATGGAATCTCCTTCTGGACTTTGGCAATATGATTGCAGACGACATGTCAAACTATGACGAAGAAGGTGAGATGATGAAGTTGAGATATTTAACATGCACGCCGATGTCCTGACTGCTCCTCTTGTAATATATTATTTTCTTCAAGGGGGGTGATTCACAGGGCATGCCTTTGAATAAATTACATCGAAAATTGGCACATAAGCTTAGGCTAGATGTAGCTAACTTTTTTTTTTTTTCTCTCCTCAGGGGCTTGGCCTGTTCTCATAGATGATTTTGTGGAGTTTGCACGACCAATTGTATTGGGGGGCAAGAGCGGCATGACATAGTATTTGATTCATGCTTTGAATGGACTTTATTTTCTCAGTTTTGCTTTTTTTGTGAATGATACTTTTTTAACACATAAGCCAAAAAGACATCCTCAGTAGTCTGGTCTGCAGAGTTGCCGAACGTTGAGCCTGCATAAGATGCCTGGTTGTTCGTGGATGAAGCTGCACCAAGATGTTTTTTATGTCGACTTCAAGTGGACTTCAGAAGTGATGGTCATCCGGTACTTGGCATTTATGGATAAACATTCATCATGCTGCTGCGGACTTGGCTCACTGACCTAAAGCTTTTGCACAACAAGGGGGGACAGCAAGAGTGAGCTTTTGGTGCAGCATCAGGTGCCGTCTTCCTTTTTTCAGTGAACGGAACAGGACATTGACTCATGCATGATTCTGTGGAGTGAGACAGTGCCATTGACCATCTCACTGACAATCACAGTGAGAGCTGAGCAAAATGTGCACTTGCTGTCAGTGTACGAGTGTTTTGGGTCATGGTGATTATTTTAATTTGCTTTTACAATTAGTAAAATGGTGATTCACGTCTCAATGCGGGACGAGTTAAATATCCAGCTCTGAATTTTGTACTTGAATTTGACAGTTGGTCAAAAGAGTATGCATTTCGAGAGCAATACCAGCAAAATTACAGTAATTGTCGTACTGTATCTAATAATTAGTATTTGTTCCTCAATTGCATCCCCTTTAAGCACAACTGCTTTTTATTTTGCAGTAATTTAAGCAGTGTGTAAGTCGGCACATGAACCGTTTTCTAATGCCCTGAATGATGACTTGCCAACTACAAATTGCACTGATTTACTCTATTTTGCAAACTTTGATCACACCAAGCTGCTACATGTACATCAACATACAATCCGTCAGTATTTTTAAATGTATTTTGTTTACACTGTTTGAGGTTTTAGTTTGATACTAAAAAGGCATTTCAGAAAAAGGTCACACTGACATTTTTGCTGCCATCTAGGGGTGGCTGTGAACAGTACAATGCCTCGACTGGTCTGTACAACGCCTGTTCGGAAAGGATAATGTCACCCCTAGTTGTTTCCCACCTGTATAAGTTATTTTATTTTACTGCAATATTGCACTGCTGTCCTCACAAAGCTGACAACTTGTATGATCTGTAAACCTGCATTGAATGTAAATGCTATAAAATTAATTTTATTCACAGTGAGTGACGCCCATGTTTCACAGCACCAGGTTGTTTGTGTACTTTGGTACACAATGTGTACTTTTGGTACACCGTAGACTCATGCACATAATTGTCCTTGTCAAAATATGCAGATGATGTGAAACCTTATGTAACTGATTGCTGGTGACCTCATTGCATGACTGTGTCTCTAGAACAGGAAAATGACATCCTAAAGATGGGCGATGCTGTTACATTTGGTACCTGTCATCTGTTTCTGGTTACCCGAACAAGTTTTACATGGCAAAGGAAAGAGATTGTTACGTCCCAAAGGTGAAATTGTTTTACAAAAGAATGTTAATAAAGCATGTGTGTGAACTGGATTAAGACATTACATTTAGTGGTGGTCAGTTCTACTATGTTTGATATGACTGAAATGAGCATGTAAGGCACAAATGTCAAACTCAAGGCTCGGGGGGGGCCCCCTCCACATCATTTCATGGGGCCCGCGAAAGCAAATTATTTGTATCAACTTCATGTTTCTTGCTAAAATAGCAAATTGTCTTCACTTTTACAAATGTTGATATAGTTCAAGGATATTTATTTACCAATCCCACTTTTTAAAATACAGTAAATGTATAGTAATAATCAGAGCTGGGCATTTTACAAAAAAATTGCGGTCCGTTTATCGCCTTCGGGCGTCCGTTTATCCGCCATTTTGTCGAGGGAGACGGCCACTCAGCCATGCCGCCATCTTTACTCTTATTTTATGTTGTATTACAGCTGCGTCTGTTGCATTAACATGATATCATTGTTACGAGCTAAAAGGAACTTAACGCAATCGCTTGACGTCAGTCAAAGTCATTATTTGATTTACACGCAGTGATGATGAATAGATAGATTGAAATTTCTGAGTGAAATACCTGACTTGACTGATCTCTGATGAATGTGTCCAATAGCAGTCATTTACAGTGTGTTCTCAGTAAATGTTCTAAAACTATTTATCCTTTATCAGACAGCAACGCTATGCAAATATTTAGCATAGTCTCTGCAATGTCATCTGATAACACATTCCTAAACTTTACTGTACTAGCATACAGACAAAAAAAAAAAAGACTATCAAACCTGTTTATTACAAAAAGGGCATCATATTATCGTATCAGCTGTCATCGGGCCAAAACTTTGTACCCCCCCAAATAGTCACTTTTCAGGAAACCCCAAAAATGGCAAGTTTGTTCAACCATTGGCATTGCATCGTGAAAGAGAGCAAGCCATTTTCAACACTTTGGATTGGGCAATGCGTAGAATAACTCCCATGCATATGGACTGACCAATAATATAGATTTTTGAAAAAACATGAAATTCACCAAAATGTGACTTATGAGGTTTTGACCCGACCCGACATTGGACTGACATGATTATTTCCTGTCCCTACATTTTCCTAGAATTTGTTTCTGTGTAAGCATTTCAACATTTTGCATTCATTTTCAGTTTTGCAATTTCTTTCCGATTAATGATTTAACAGAAAATGATGCATATTGCTGAATGAGAAGCACTGCCAAACACTGTGTGTATTTGTGTGTGAGAGTCCATGTCTGCTCAGTAACAGTTGTCTCTTATCCGGTTGCATTCCGATTTCATGTCGTCATCATCATCGTCAGAGTCATCACAAGCTCTTGTGTTAATGCTTTGTCTCCCGTTACTTTAGATGTCTAGGTGTACAATCGAATGGTAACTCATAATTGTGTGAGGTGAAGAGATTATAGAGGAGGTTTCAAATACATTTGAGTATTTTGTTAAAATGGTAAAATGAAGATATCAGTTAAGCTTGCTAAAGAGCGGAACATCCGGGCAGCACAGCACGCAAGTGTAAATGGCCTGTTTGAAAATGTCTGTAATAGTGTGTTAAGGATTAAAGTCAGCTTCGGTGACTGATTGGTTGAACTGAGGATGTTTCATGCTTACTCTCCTCCTCCCATGGGGAGGGGTGGAATATCAACAAGGTCCAGCACCAGTTGACGTGCAGCACATTAGCATCTTTTACAGTGCTTGCATGCCCCATCACTAGCCCAAACCGAGCTACTGGTCTTTTAAGCTACAGAGCCAAGGGGATTGCCTTTTTAGGAGACACCCGATTCCAGTGGCCGTATCATGGCCAGCATAAAGAAGCTGTGGATGATAACATGAAACTTCGATGCGAGTGGCCATCCTTGAAACATAAGAACATAAAGTGCATTTCTGCGCACAATACAACTGACTTGGACTTGCTACGGACAACTGGTGAAAAGCTAGAAGACGGCTGGGCTGCAATCATGGGAACCTGGTAAAGAAACAATGACGATAGTGCTGTTGGCTCTGGATAATGCTTTGAGGGAAATTTTGCAGTGATACCAGGCCAAACCACTTCGTTTTGTCTCTGAGTTCTCTGGGTAGGAGAGAAAAGCTACAACTGAAAAACTGGACATTTATTGGAAGTTGTGATCTGAACATCAAATCGCAGTGCCATGGAGAAATTCAAGGCAGGTATGGTACTGGGTGGTGCCGGTGATGCCTTGGGATTCAGAAAAGGCCACTGGGAAAGTTGCCCATCAGGTAGAAAAATCCAAGAAGAACTGGTGTCCAAGGGCGGCCTGGGAGCACTTAAACTGGACCCTGATAACTGGCCGCTGAGTGATGCAGCCTTAATGCACATGACCACTGCAGAGGCACTTATAACAGGTATGTTTGGGATTCGTCTCGAGTGAGAATAACAGTTTCTAATTTGGAGTGCAATTTACAGATGAAGCACCTCATTTTTGTATGAGACAATACTTCTGAAAGGAAACCATTGCAGACCACCCACCATCCTTGCAATCACTCACCAAAATCTATGTACAAACCGTTACACACTTTGTCCTCACCCGAATGTCATCTTAAGCCTTGCAAAGGATGGTAGTAAATTTGCAGGTCAGTGGAGTTCAAAATAGCATGCAAAAGCTTAGCTCTCGCCCTTGTGAACAATAGCTGGTCAGACTCTGCTGGTAACAAGGCAACAGTAATATGGCGATGACATCTCTTGAGATTAGGTATTCCACATTTAGCCACATCCTGGAATGCCAGCACATGCACATACGCACACGTACGTAAGCACGCACAGCAGCCAGACTGAAACATTAGACCATATTACTGGCAGAGCTTCCATTTTAATCTCTTGACCAGTGGTTGTGTAAAGTAAAAGCAGCAGAAACAGATGGCTCAAAGCATTCTTGTCGGCTGAGGCTAAACTTAACCCACATCAGCGACACTCATCTCCTCTTGCGTGCCAATTATGAATGGCTCAGAATGACTCTGTTTGTCTACATGCAGATTACTGGTGTCTGGAGGACCTTTACCGTGAGCTGGTGCGTCTCTATGTTGAAGCCATGGTGTCTCTCCAGGGTAAAAACCCCGATCCGGCTACAGTGGAAGGCTGTGTTCACCTCAAACCTGACAATTTTCTCCTCGCTTGGCATACGCCCTTCAATGAAAAAGGTCTTTGGGGATTGGGGATGTTTCTCTTACTTAGTAAAATGTAGTTTTCCTATTTTGAATAAATGCGGAAGTACATATGTCTGGCCAGGTTCAGGATTCGGGGGCGCTGCTAAGGCCATGTGTGTGGGTATGAGATACTGGCAACCTGACAGACTAGACAGCCTAGTAGAGGTCAGCATTGAAACTGGCAGGATGACCCACAATCATCCCACAGGTGATCTAGCCACAAGATAATTTTTTTTTTCTTAGCGACGAATTCAAAAATATTAAGCATTATGTTGTATGTTGTTCACAACTGCCTTTCAGGGTTCCTGGGTTCCCTGACAACAGCACTGTTTGCGTCCTATGCAATCCAGGGAAAACCACTTGGGACTTGGGGCCGTGAGCTCATGAAAGTCATCCCTCGTGCTGAGGAGTACTGTAGGAAGACCATACGCCATATGGCAGGTAAGACTAGGTTTCTGTTTGTGTTTAAAAGATTAGCGCTTTGAAAGACACAGTATGACATAAGGAACCAATGAATGGGGCATTGTGTCATTTGAAACCTAGTGTGCACATATTCAGGAGAGACAGCTTACCGTCTCGGACTATACGTCGGTTGTAGGCACTAACACAGTACGTTTCTCTGCAGAATATCAGGAAAACTGGTTCTACTTTGTGGCTAAGTGGCAGTTTTACTTGGAAGAACGGGAATTAGAAAAAGAAGGTCAGAATAATCCATTGTATGACAATCATTATGATGCTGAAGAAACTGATAAGGTAAGACTCTTTTTTTCATTCCAGTTTAACTTCAGAATACAGTTATAAGCAGTATTCCCTTTCTGACCTTGTTGTCACAGATGTACAAGCGATGGAGCTCAGAAGGACGTGCGGGCCGGAGGGGACATGATGCCCCTATGATAGCCTATGATGCCCTTCTGATTGCAGGAAACGACTGGGCTGCACTATGCAGAAGAGCCATGTTCCATGGAGGTAAGATATCAAGACATTTGAAGAAGAGTAGATTGCAAAGAAGACCTGCTCACTGAGCCTTGTATGTTATTTTAGGGGAGAGCGAAGCCACAGGCCTAATCGCTGGTTGCCTCTATGGCCTAATGTACGGCCTAAGTCAAGTTCCCTCAAACCTGTACAAGGATTTAGACAAAAGGGAGCGTTTGGAGGAGCTGGGAGAGGCGCTTTACAAAGCAGCATCAGCAGAGAAGTGCATAGACAAGTAAAATTGCACTTCACAAGCCGAACGGCTATCAAAGGAACCGCACGAACCAAAGACCCCTCGTCCCCCGCACTGTCCTCTAGTCCTGGCAGATTCTTTCTAATGTAACATTTCATCTTCACCCTTCCCTGTCCTTTCTCCCTCATCTTGCTAAAACAACCTGCAACAAATCACAAAAATAAAACATAGGCTGCTGTGTAAAATATGTTTCAACATATATTCCACATGAAGTAGCTAGATCTGATATTATATCGAATGTTTTTTTAATATGTATGGATTGGATGGTCTTTGATCGCTGTGGAAAGAAGTCAACTTTTGCAACCTTTATGCAAACTTTAGCAATCCAAGGATAACCCAAACCCCCATTTAAATGCTAACCTGTATTTAAGTGTATTGAAACATTTTTTCTAGATCAATGATATACTTCAACGATGACACAAAACAAAATCTTGTACATGTTACATAATTACCGGTAATATTAAGTAAAAAAAAAACTCTAATCTATCTTTTTACCTGAATCTATCCACCTGCAGCTTGTCAGTACGTTCAGTTCTGTAATAACAATTTTTCCATAACAGTGTTGTGTAGTGCACGTACACTCATGTTTCCAGAAACTCTGATTGTGATTTGAACATATTAGTTATAGCATGTGAATTAACCATAACATAGCAATGATTAAATCTACTTAGATATATAAAGCCCCTGACTCTTTTTCTCTTGACACTTCTGAATAATAATGTTGCTGGATGTTTGTTCCTATTTTCATTTTCTTCAACCCAAATTATCCAATGGAGCAATGAACTAATCAGTGCAGCCTAAATAACGCAAAGATGGCTGCTAAGCACTTCAGCTACTATATATTTTTCCCCTTGAAATTCTTTTGAACATACTAGAATTGTTAAAAATTCATATTTATAGCCATATAAAAATAGAAAATAATACTAGTACTCAGACCCGTCACCAGACCTCAATCTTTAGGGGGGCACATAAAAAAAAAAAAATGCATGGTGGGTCCCAATGTTACCATGTAAACAAATGCATGCATGCTTCTGTGTCGCTCGAATGCAACAGCGCAAACACACACATACACACTTCGAAACTACGGTACTTTACGGCATAATAGCCTGTTGCACAATAGATTCCCGTCGATCGAACAAAACACCATAGTTTCTTTATATTTTTTCTGTCTGAGTGATAAACAACTCAGCACTAGCATTTCTTAACTCAAAAATATAAACTATGATTGCAGTGGAGTTCTGCTACTTATTAATTGATTCAGGTAAATTAACTGTGTGTCTTCACGCCAGTGTGTTGGCCAAACATCACCTGAGGCCAACTCAAAAATCATTCCCAGTAAATACACAGGACAAGTGTTTTTCTTTCCTTGCTCTTCTCCGGTTGTCCTCATTCAATTCACTTCCATCTTCATACAACATTGGTACACTGTTGTAGGCTATGGGTATTTGGGTATGGATGTGTTTATGTGACTTTCTTAAAGAAAGACAGAAAATAGACCAATAAACGTGTGGACACAACATAGTTCAAGACACTTTCACTTAACAAGCAATATTAAACAAAGCGTGGTTAAGATAGCAACATTTAAACAGCTCTTCTGGTTTGCGTTCTTATTGCGATACTGTATTAGTGCCACTTCCGGTACCTGACTTCGCGACGTGACAACATTTTAACGATCACTACGTGGTAAAGTGGTTAAATAGAAAACTAAAGGTGGGCATTTTACTCAAATTTGTGGGTCGATCATTTGTCATCCGTCTGCTCCAGGGGCCAAGCAACTTGGTACGCGGGCACGGCCCCCACTGGCCCGCACTTGGTGACGGGTCTGCTAGTGCTGGTCAACTAAAAATGTAAATTTATTGACAGAAGAAAATTTACAAACGTTTTATTATAGGCTAATGTGAATTCACTCCATTTTTTTAGAACTCATGTAGCTTCACGTTTACCACAGAAAAAAATAGATGTACACAGATAAACAGTAGTTTGTGTTCTATCTGCTAATCTGGACATATTAGTCATGTGGATTAAGTTTTGCATATCCTCTATTCTCTATAGACCAGATTCTCAGAAAGCCTGCATCAGCCCTAATGCCCGTATGTTGAGGAAGTTACTAAGAGACCGCGACTGTCGTCCAGTGCTCCGAGGGATTCTGGAGACTCTCCTGCAATACCTGACACAGGAACTACCCAACAGAACCACCAGAACCCAAGATGGGGATGAGCTACTTTTCACAACTTCCTTTGAGAAAAAGAGAGATTGTCCTATTCAGAGAATTCAGACTTTGGTTAAGCAGACTGAACTTAAAAAAAGTCACATGCCAGTGATTCAGGCCTTTGATAAAATGACCAAAAGAGAGACTTCTAAAAACAGGTGTAAGATCCCAGAAATAAAATGGTGTGAACAACCTAATGAGGTGTTTGAAAGAATGTGCAGAGTAGGTGAAAGAGAAGAAGACCCAACACCCCGCCGTCTTACCACATTCCGGCTGCTCCAGTCCAAATTCACAAGGTCTACCCCAAAACCCCCTCTGACAAACAGAAGGGAGGTAGGAATGCTGTCATTCAGCAGAGGAACGACAGGTACCCAAAATCACAGGCAAGATGGTGGATACGCAATGAGCAAAAGTGGCAAGGAAAGAAGAGAGCACAAGCTGAAGCGAGGTGACATTGTGAAAGATACCGTGGCCAAGTTTGCCATGACTGAGCAGAAGGAAATGGGACTGAAGACATCAAAGCAGTCAATGAACTCAAGACTAATTGGAAAAGGGATCCTCCTGTCCTCCTTGATGGAGAAGTTTGAGAACATGGCTATTGTGTCCAAAGGGATCAAATTAAAATGTTCAAGTGAGAGACCTTCCGGAACAGTCGGTGTAAGACAGCGGGTTGCTTGCTGCGAAAGAGTGCACAGCCCAGCAGTGGAAGCAAGTGCTCACAAACAAATCCAATGTAAAAAAGTGAAATCAAAAAGTATAAGTAAGTCGTTGAAAGCAAATCACAAAAAAGATGAGGGGCAACAAAACCCTGAGGAGAAGGTACACCGGAACTTGAAAGTAGAGCAAATTCCGCCACATTTGGATGACAACAGTTTAAATTTATTACACAACATCAAAGGTGATGAACTACGCCGGAGTTCTGGTAAAATACACTGTACAGGTGAAGAAAATATTTGTACCACAGCAAAGTTGAACTATGCCCGCGAAGAAATAATCCAATTTAGATGTGTAACACAGTGGTGCCTCCCTGGGCCCTACAGGCTTGTTCTGCACAGCAATGCTCCACTGAAGTGCCATTTGACAATTGTGCTGCCATGCTCCATCCTATGGTCCACATGTGGGGATTCTTCTCCCAAACAATACTTTAAGAGACTTGAACATGAGGCTTCAGCTAGTCCGGACATGAAAAAGATGGAAAAAGAGACACATTGTGGGAGACTCTTCATTGGTACGGACTATAGCTTGATGGGGAAAGAACTGATGGATGACCGAACTCGACAGGGACATGACTCGAGTCAAAGAGGACTGCCCCATTACACCATACCACACATTTGTAGATGTGATGCTCAACACTCAGAAACTGTTTTGGCTAAAATGCTGACTTCACCCTCCAAATGTTCTACAAATGTTTTTGGAGCTGGACTGAGGACAAAGGGAACTTTACCGGAGTCTTGTCCACTTGACATCAAGTTGCAGAGTGTTCACGCAGCCCAAAATAAAACCAAAAGAACATTCCATCAAAAACATGAGCAGGATGAAAAAGTTAAAATGGACAGAATAACAGCAGAAATAAGATATGCAGAAGTCCTACCACAGAGTTGTGAAACATCCGAGGCCATTGTTGGTATTCTAGCGTCACCTGCTCCACGTCAATTAGCGATGACCAAAAAAACTCAGAGACCAAAGTATACGTCAATAAACTATGGTGACCCATCTGTCAAACAAGCGTATAAACCCAAGGTCATTCGGTTTACTGACACATTTACCTTCTAGATTGCTGAAAATTATACACAGGGATGTAACGATAACAGCGATATTGCGATATTAAAATGGCCACGATATCATCGTCGTCATTATACGATATCAAAAGCAGATGTTACTTTTCGCCCGATTCAGCCAAACGGCATTGTGAACTACATAGACCATGATATTGTACTTGGCATGCTGAGCCAGTAGGAACGCATGACAATAAAATGACTGGCTAAGCCTATTTCTTTGTCAATGCTGTTATTATGTACAAAAACACAATATAAATATTTTTTTCAGTTACATGAGACATCTCCCCCCCCCACCCAAACCCACTCAATATTGTAATAATTATCACATCATGAGGTTCTTATTGTGATACTATTGTATAGTGACGTTTGGATAACATTACATCCCTTATTGTACACATGAAATTATAGCATTTTAAATTGAATACAACTACGGTATTTTGATGATTTGGGGGAGAAGCAACTAAATCGGACCATAACAATTCAAAGAAAAACAAAAACATGATTATTGCAAACAGTCCTGAATAAACTTCTATGCTTTTCCCAATTAAAAAAATAACACATTTTACATTTTCTTACCCATTTTCTATTTGTACCATACTCTAGCAGTCAATTTGAGTGAGGCTTTCAAAATATTTGTGTAGCGTGTGAACTGTGTGATTACTGAATAATATCATTAAATGGCATTTCGAAGTTCAAGTCATTGAAATAATTGTCAGTGAAGGTTTTTTTTGTATGGTTTTTTTACCATAATAAATCAAAACCTCAGCATCCAATAAAAATAAAAAATAAACCACAATTACATGCATGGAAAACACTTAAAAAAGTAGTATTTTGAATAAAAAATATATACCACATCAACAAACCTATGCATTTTTTCAAATTAGGAATGAAAAATTAAAAGGAATTTTTATGCATGCTAACCCCTTAAAATCATTTTGCTGAAAGTTTTGCCTGCATACTGCATATTGTGTACAAAATAAAACCTAAAAATGCCTTACTCGTGCCATAGTCTGATAGGTAGGTGACAAAACATCAATGTCCTGTGGACTGTTTGTTTTCTGTTGCGGGGCACCAAATGGGAGAAGCCAAACGACTACCGATACTCTACTACTTTCAGTGCTGGTAATGGTAATCAGTAATACTAACTAATCAAACTAAAATAATCATGATTATTTTTGCACTCCCCGTTTTGAGTGAAGTACTGTATTTTTTTGTTAGTTTCACCCTCAAGTGGTCGAGCCCAACCCATGTAAAACGGGTATTATTGTTTTAGATTTTAAATACTGTATTTTCAGTGGTGAAATATTTCATCCCCTTTATCACTCTTAAAAAAAATTGTATTGAATTGAATTGTATTGATAATAGAGAATATCATAACTACAGGAGACGCTTAAGTAGAAGGTGCTTTGATGAGTTTTGTCATAATAATGGGTCGAGCTTAGCTAGTGGCGTTTGTTTCATTAACCTCATCATCTGTTTCATTTTCAGCAGGATCGTAGAGAATCACGTCTTTTTCTCGTTTTCTCATTTCCGTCAAAAAGGAGTCTACTCATCTCAGTCAGCCATAGACTCATTGCGCTAGCCATTGGCTTACTCGCAGTTGCGCTCACCAGACTCAGCAGTACGTAACAGCTTCTTTCTGGTGGTAAAGTCCCGGTATTCCTGTTGAGTCTTGGCTTCAGTTGGATCCTGGACCCATAACCTGTTGGCAGAGTGATACTACGCATTAGTAGTATCGTGTTTGACTATTTTCATTAACAAACCGATATATCGCTATAATCTACAGAAGAATAACTCAATTTTTACATTTTTTTTTTACAAAAATAAACCCAGACAAACTGCAATATTATTGAGGTAGTATTTTTAGCTCGAGTTAAGGGTTTTTGGTCTCAACCAAAAAGGAGAATGTGTTCATGGTTTTATTTTCAGTAGGCTGGATTACTGTAATGGTGTCTTCACAGGTCTGAGTAAGAAATCAATCAGGCAGCTGCAGCAGATCCAAAATGATGATGCCAGACTCCTTACAAACATCAGGAAACGATCACATTACACCTGTCCTCAAATCACTGCACTGGTTTCCTGTGAGTCAAAGAATAGATTTTAAAATCTTGCTGCCCGTCAGGTCTATAAATCTGTAAATGGTCTTGGACCAAAATACATGGGGGCAGCATGGTTCAGTCGTAGAGTTGTGGGGGTTCGATCCCCAGCCATTGTGACCTTGAGCGAGATACTGAACCCCCAGTTGCCTCTGGTGCTGTGTCATCAGTTTATAAATGAGGTAATAGTGTGAAGGGCTTTGAGTACCGAAGGTACAAAAAGCATTATACAAGTGACAGCCCGTTTACCATTTACATGCAAGATGTACCAGGACAGGTCTGTTGTGTGTTCCCAGAACCAGAAGCAAACAAAGTGAAGCAGCATTTAGTTACTAAGCTCATCACCTGTGGAACAAACACCCCAAATACCTGAGGTCTGCTCAAACTGTCAAATCAGGGCTGAAAACATTATTGTTTACTGCAGCATTGTCATGAATCTATCTGTTATTCTCTTGTTTTAATCCCCATTTGCACGCTATCTTTTAATTTATCGAGACTGATGCTTGCTGCTTTTACTCATTTTAATCTAATTATTTTAGATGATTTTATTGTGATTTTTGTAATGTCTTAATATTTTATTTGTATTTCTGTAATTCTTTTAATGTTTTATGGAAGGCGCTTTGAATTGTCTTATACATAAAATGTGCTAACCAAATAAACTTGCCTTGCCTTGTCCTGCATGTCATTGCAAATCCGCCCAAAATGTATTCAGCCTACTCTCGTTGTAATACAGTATAGGGCAGTGTAAGCGCAACAAAGACACGTCTCCCATCTAGTGGTAATTGGTCATACTACAATTTAAAATTGCAATCGACCCCTGCATATTCGTATTTTGGATACACATAATTGTATTCAACGCCCCCTTTCCCCCCTCAAGATTTGTTTGTATTTGACAGGACTCCCCCCTTTGTTTTGATGGAAAACATAATCAGAATGTTTTTTTACGTTTTGGCGTTTGTAAAACAAATAAACAAAAACAAAATGTTCCCTCCCAACTATTTTTTAATTAATCAATTGGAATGCGGCCGCCAGTTGCCCATCCCTGTTCTTGGTGAGGCGACAACAGCTGATTGATGCTATAAAATGTTCTTATTTTTGTTTTGGTTACAGCAAGTACATACAGTACGTTCTCCGGTTAAATGTTTAATGTATGCTGTACTAGTTAACCAAACAAATCCGTATTATTAAGTAGCTAAGACTGTACTAATTTGTTCACATGGACAAGGTAAGTGCACACTGCACTGCACTGGGTGAGAAAGAGTGCAATGTTACCTGATTTCCATGAAGGCACCATGAGATGTGATAGACGTGCGAGTCGATCCCGGGGCAAGCGTACGCGTGTAAAACCTTCCTGCACGGACTTCTCCAGGAGCTTAACGCAGATCTGCAGCTGCCATTGTTGGGCAGCGAACTTCCGGTCTTTCTGTCCGGATTGCATTGGTGACTCGAGCTCTTTGGTGGGATACTGTTTGTATTCCGAGGTAGAAGAAGAAGCAAGCAGCAGGTGCATGTTGTGAATGGCGGTAAAAGTCAAACTTAAAGTTCTCTCCATATGGCAGCCACAATGGCGGACTGGGAATCTGCTAAACAGACATTAAGCGATTTATCTAAGTGCGATGAAGAAAGGAAACGATGAATGACGGAAACAGTTTTCCAAACATGTGTTCTTGGAATATCGTGTAGCGACATCGCTGTTCGAGAACATCCGTGTTGGGGAAAAAAAACAAAAAAATAAAGCACAAAATTACTGACATTAGACTACCTGAAACTGAACTTGAAGGGCTTGATCGAACGCAGTCTGCGAAGGTGGGCAAAGAAAGCGGAAAGGACCAAAAGCGAGGAAAGCAAAAGGCATGGAAAAGAACAAGACGAGCTTCTCCGCAGACACAGCCAAAGACAGGGTGGGCAGGTAACGTGCCAGTTTGTCTAAAACTTTGGAAATTTTCATTGATCGACCCGGGTAACGTGCACTATAACACACCTTCACGTAGGTGAAAACTTCGGATGTTATATTCAATGCTGTAAATTGTTACCCGTCTTAAGGTTACGTAAAATCCAGAATCTGTGGGATTTATTGGGTTTGTTTTTTTAAGTAACTTTATTTAGCATGTAATTTACAATTTTAAAAAAAATCACATTTAGCGTTTACATGTAAACATAAAGAAGGCTAAATGAAAAAAATGTATACAAAAACATTGGATTCAAAACAAGCACAGTTTTAGTTGCTTTTTGTTTCAATGAATGTCTGACCGAAAATAATATAATGCTTGAACTCGAATGCAAAAAGGCATATTGCTTCCTTCCCATTAACTTACTTTTATGGGAAATTTAGGCATTATTATAATACACGTTTGATTTTTCGCTGATTTATTCCAACAAACCCAAAACGTACATTCGGAATATATTTGCAGTCAGCACACCAGCCTTGAGTTGCCTTACCTGTTGAAAATTGGAACATGGTGGAACTAGCTCAAAAACTGGTCAGGTGACCAGCCTTACCTTTGTATTGACATTGAGGATATTCGTAATTGACTTTGTTATGACCTTATTTGCACACTCATGACATTTTAAATACTATTTTGGCTTTAACATCAAGTCAGGTGATTCGTATAAAAATTGTGTTGCGCCGGAACCTCTTCAAAATACATACCGGTAGTACTGTACTGTACGCAAATGAAATGCTGCTTTTCTATGGAGTTAAGTAAAGAAAGCTTATCATGTTATGTAATCATCTTAAAGGTACTGCTTCAAGCCATTCACTCTCACTATAGCAAAGTATATTTAGGTAAGGGGACTGACAAAGCATCATGCCATTCAAATCCAGTCTAGTTAAGTGAGTAGACCTCATAATACACATAAATGGAATATTTTGTGTTTTACCATATTTGTTAAAAAAGTAGAAACCAAAATACGCTTAAGGACAAATGTAAACGAGTGTAGGCCCACCCCCCGTGTCGCACTAACGTGTAAAAATCCTACTTTTACCATATTTCACCTAGGGTGGATCCATATGGGTTTGAGCGTCCAGAAGACTTTGACTACGAGTCATATGAAGAGCTGATGTCTGAGTATCTTGTTGTGCTCACTCAAAGATCCATCAAGTGGTCCAAATTACTGAAGAGCAAACGCAAGGTGCAGAGGAATGTGAAATGTGAGTGTGAAACATGCAAGTGTCACAACAAGCTCGTCTTGCACACAGTAAACTCCCATTTTCCTTCCACTTCAGTAAAGCATTATATACGCAAGGGGGTACCCAATGAGCACCGGGCTCTGATTTGGATGGCGGCGAGTGGAGCTCAAGAGCAGTTAGAGAAAAACCCAGGCTACTACGCGGCGCTGCTTGGAGCCCAGCATGACCCCAAACTGGTGGAGAGCATCTGCACAGGTTAGCTTGTGGTAGCTTTTATTCACACTAAACCTCAAGGCAGGGGTCAAATTCATTCTCTGCTTTGGTGTAGGTCCTCCCTCTACTGACTGCTCTCAAATTCTTTTTTTTGTTGTTCTTTAGACTTGAACCGAACATTTCCAGATAATGTGCAGTTTCGAAAGACATCTAACCCGTGTCTGCAGAAAGCGTTGTATAACGTGCTTCGGGCTTATGGTCACCACAATGCTACTGTGGGTTATTGTCAGGTAATACACAAATCATGAAAATTGTATTCAAATACATAATTGCACCTATTGATTTTTTTTCCCCCCACATTTTTGCTAAAACATTCTTGAACCAGCACTTAACAGTGTTCTACAAATGGTGGGGTGACTGTCTATCAGAGAATATCTTAAAAACTAACCATGAACATCACATCCAAGACCGTATGTTTATCTCAATACTTTATGTCTGCATCATCGTTAAAACAACCATTGTCATGGTTTTGTATTTTAAAAGGAAATATCTTCCAGCACAGCATAGTAGCCTGCTTTGCATTGTAAATGTATCCTTTCATTCATCATTACGCATTCTTAGTCTCTCGTATTAATTATATCAAGTATTTTGTCATGTCACGTGTCTTTGGTTTGGTCTCAGGGCATGAATTTCATAGCCGGCTTTCTGCTTATCATAACAAAAGATGAAGAGAAGTCTTTCTGGCTGATGGACGCACTCCTTAGCAGGATCTTACCAGGTGTGTAGCCACCGTTACCTACAGTTGTATGTTATTATTGCTTCATTAAGAATGGCTTTGATTACATGCAATACTTGGGGACGTACATGTCTGATGGCAGACTACTACAGTCCAGCTATGCTTGGCTTGAAGATAGACCAGGAGGTGTTGGGGGAGTTGGTCAGAGTCAAGTCCCCCCGAGTGTGGAAGGCCATGATGGATCACAATGTCATGTGGACTCTTGTGGTGTCTCGATGGTTCATCTGTCTCTTCATAGACATTCTGCCTGTGGAGGTGAGAGCTCTAGTGACGTAGTTCAAAGTACAGTTTTACCGTAAATTCATATTTAAATGCACAATACCCTATGTCTATGCTGTCAGTCTTCTTGTGTAACTATAACTAGCCGGATGCTCTCAATGACCTTCTATTGCAGACAGTTCTACGAGTTTGGGATTGCCTGTTCTACGAGGGCTCGAAAATCCTGTTCCGTGTAGCGCTGACACTGATTCATCACTACAGAGTTTTAATTGAACAAGCTCAGTCGTTGCCAGACATATGCCAAATCTTCAAACAGATCACACGTGGAGCGTTTGTGGAGGAATGCCACCCTTTCATGCAGGTAAGACAAGATGGAGCAACAAGAGAACCGTGCCGGTTATCTACTTGATGTTCATCCTGTTTTTCCAACCCTAGAAAATCTTTACTGAGCCCGGGAGTCTATCCATTGCAACCTTGACGAAGCTCAGAGCAGCGTGTCAAGCACGAATCATTTCTGAGGGGGCAAAATGAATTTAGTTTCCTCGTGCTCTTTGAAAATTCCACTGGAAGAAGGACCAAACGTGTTTCTTCTTGACCTCTATGTATTGATTTTGTCTTAAACATTTCATAGTTGAAATGGAAAAATGTGATATTTATAGCTAGTTAACACTTTGTGTTTTAAGTTGTGATTTTTTTTCTTTGTTGGCATGTTAGATCAGGCATTTTATTCCGGATCCAATGAAAAGATAGCAAAATCCAGGTTTGTTTTGTACACAGACCAGAGACACACCCAATGTATTTTTGGTAACAATTGTTGCATTGACAAGTTATTCTTTTGGATGGATGAAATGTCACTGACTGTGTGCAACATGAATGTGAACTGTAAGGATGTGTCTTAAGCTTCAGGATCATACATTTCGTGTGGTTTATTTGTCTCTCATTCACCTTATTGTGACCAAAATATAACACTCCTGCTGATGCGATTCCAGGAATGGTGTGTCCAGTTTGTTCTCTGTGGGGTTCTCAACCCAGTTGTTTCAGTACTCAAAAATAACCTTGGTATTGATCTTAAAATTCTGTGCAACATAATTACTCCATTATGTCCTTTTTAACAGACATACAGGATAGAGCAAATCCTAAATGCATTCTTGCACAATATACTCAGAAGGAATCACCACCCAAATGTTTATTATTTTTCAGTAGGATGCACAATGCAAAAATTACTTTGACGCACTTTCTATAAAAATAAAGATCAAATCACTTGTTTCTATGAACACTTTTCGTAGATGCTGAGGGTATCGGCAATCGAAAACTAACCCACAAGGCAGCCCTGGATTGTCGGACCATCACACACTGATAAAAAAAAAAAAAATTACAAAAATTACAAGGCAGAGTAGGACGTCACACTTCACTGCAAAGCATTGTGGGAGGGGAAACATTGACCATTCGCTAACTTGAATCATCACCACCTGCTGTTGGGAGACTTGCAGGCAATCAACTCGATAACACTTGAATGTACTGTACACATTCTTAGCTGTCCAATTTTCTTACAAAAAGGAGCAATTCCATCCGTGAAAAAGAAATCTCTCCTTCAGTTCATTGTATTCCCTGTCTCTTAACTAGCAGGAGAACACATGATTTATAAATATCTTACTGAAAACAAATACACTTTACACAAATAGAATAATTTCCAAAATGATAATGAAAACATCCCATTAATGTCATGGTCAACATGCTGACTCTATCCTGGACTCAATCTTGATGCACACTTGGTTGCATTTGGCTTTTCTTTATCATTCCAGAAAAAATATATAATATCCAAATATTATGAAACAACATGCAGATATAGCAACACTTGTTTCCACTGACTTAACGCGTGTGCCTGCAGCTTTGCCATTTCACTGTTACACCTCACACTTGGTCTGTCATGTTCCCCTCAAATGAGCGTGCTGGTTCAGATGGTTTGGTACCCAGCCTGGCTCCTCTTGCGGCCTATCAGGTATGCAATGAGGACAATCAACACGAGTCCAGCGAGGGCTGCTCCAACGATGATGGGGATCAGCATCTCATCTTGATCCATCAGACACTCCTCCGCTGGAGACCAGGGAGGACAAGGATAGATGTATGACTATGTAGAATGGTGATGTGTTCAATTACTTTGAACATCAGCACTGACATTTAAAATAAAAGTACACACACACACACACACACACACAAAGAGTACATCGAGAAACTCAATGGGCATTTGTACCTGCGGCAAACTGGTTGGTAGTGACACCAAAAGGTTGAACCTGCAGCCTAAATGTGTTGAGAGAGAAGCTTGGTACTACGGCCAGAGTTTGCTCCGCCTTACACATGTAGGAACGTCCAAGTGTAGTCCGCAGGTAGTCAAGACTGTTGTTAATGGCTGAAAAGGGACCTGGACGGAGACAAATTTGGGTCTCATTTGAAATCTAATTACATAGATCAACGCATTTTGTCTAACATGTTGCTTTGTACCTGTCATGTCAGACCAATTGGCGAACAGGTTTATCCCGCTAAGGTGGTATTTACTGGTTGTGGAATTCTGCAGAGACAGTCTGGATTACCAACTGTGTCCACACAGAAAGCGTGAGTAGCTAGATCGCCGCGTTAAGGATACAATTACCAGGGTAAAGATGAGGTTGAGTGTGGTATTTCTGCCCTGAGACAGAACTAAGATAGCGTTGCGGGCTTCACATGATCCTGAAGAATTAGTCAGATTAGGAGTGATATTAAATAATTCTTGGACAGTCTAGGGGAAAAAAAACAACAGTGAGCGAGACGAATCTGATGTATCATTAATCGGAAAAAGATTGAACATTACAGAGCAGGATTTACAGTACCTTGTTCTGAGATTGAGAGACGTAGGAGAAATTGAGCTGTAGTCCCATTTGGGCCAAGAGGCAAACTGTGCCATTGCTGTTGCTAACGGAGTAAATCCCCCGTTCAGGAGGTCCGGGTGGTGTGGGTGCTGGAGTCGGTGTAACTGGAGCACGGGCAGTGGTGGTAGGAGTGGTTGTGGTAGTTTGAGACTGATCTGTTGTACATATAGTTTCTGTAGAAACAAAGCAAGGATTGTTTGGTGACAAGGCAGGCACATTTACAAAATAACATAACAAAACTAGGGACACAAAAAAGTCATACCAGCTGAACTCAGATCACTTCCTGGCATGTATGCTTCAAGCCTCATGTCGGAGAATGTGACTGTTTGCCCCCCAAGTCCAACAGAGGTGGCGCTCACACAATGGTAAGTGGTGTTGATTGCTGCCCAGATGCCAGGGGAAGCTGACTCAACAGTTACCACAGCTGCAAATAAAAACAATGGAAGTCAGTAAATCAAAATTTGATCCAAATAAATGGACCTTGTTTCCTGAAACATCAATTAAATTTCACTATGTGATTAGCTTTGACTAAAAATGCACAATCTATCAGACCTTGGTTGAATTGGGTTTGCCATGGGATAAGATTCCTTTATTTTATCCACTGGATTAAAAACTTACTCTACAGTATGTTACACATCTTTCTTGTAGTGCGAGTTCTCACCAGAGCTGTTGGCCTCAAGGAAGATGGAGGAGTCACTGAGGTTGTACTGCAGCATCAGGGAAGCCACACTGTAAAGACTTCCGTTGGTGGAGAAGCTCAGGCCCAGTGTGTGTCCAGATCCAAACGTTGCCACCAGCCATGGTATGCTGCCGGCAGAGCCACACGAGCTTTTTCCTACGTCGACTGTGGTCGTGTCGGGCAGCGGCACCTGCACGGTTCTCTGAGGAAAGACAAGTGGTTGATTCCCAATCATAGTGGATGCTAGGTGGTAGCTCAAATGAATCAGTTCTAGCTGGAAAAACAGTATCATCTGCTGTACGTACCGGGCTGCTGGAAGTGTTGTACGTGATGGTGAACAATGCAGAGAGCTCAGCCTTGATACACGTGGAGTTCCTTTCCCTCACTTCAAGGGTAACAGCCTGGAGCAAGCCTGCAATATAGTCGTACAATACAACCATATGGTTTTCCAAATTTAGGATTGGGACCCTAAAAGGGTGAAATTATTTAATAATAGCTTTGGGTCCCTATAGAAAGGTTTGAGTCTGGACCGCAGCCCAACTATTGTGTACTCTTGGCCTATGCCAGGGCTTCCCAAGTCCAGTCCTTGAGAGCCCCTATCCAGCCTGTTTTAGATGCCTCCCTCCTCCAACACAACTGATTGAGTGTTTTTTTTCCCCAGAAAAGTGCAAAAGACACGAATTGATTCAGAACTCGGCTGCCGACGTAAAAACCAATAACAGATTGGCATTTTGAGTGTGAGTCCGAGCTCGAATAATATCCTTTAAAAACTCACCCAATTACAAATAAAGCAATAGGGCACAGGAGCTTCATGATTTAAAAAATTCCCACAATTCTTTTCTCTTGCTCTACAGAGTATACACAGATAATGTATGACCTAAGAGTGCTTTTTCATGTCATTTATTTCTGTGTTGAATAGTTGTCAATCGATAAAGGGGGGACATTTTTTTTTTTACAAATTAAGTCCCGGCTACGACTGACATAATTAAAAACAGCTGATTATTGTCTGTTAGTTGCACACCATGTAAACACTGGTACAGTTGTGCTGAAATTGTCATTACACAGCCTCCTGGCCAATTCTTTTTATTATTATTATTATTATAATTATTATTCCACTACTACACTCAATATTCAGTACTCTCCCCAACCCCCATCACACCACAATTTCAGAACTGCCTGCTGAAACTTGAACCTGTTGCAACCTCTATTCACCCTGTAAACACACCTCACACAGTTTACACAACAGATTAATAAAACACAAAAAATACTTGCTCTGCTTGACTTTTCAGATGTAGATTTTTTTTTCATCTAAATGACACCGTAATAAACAATGCTATTATATTTATTAACAAGAATGATAGAATTAGATTGACTTGTATTCATGCTCTGGGTTAGCAACTGGGAGTGTTTTCAGATGTTAACCTTGTATTAAACTTGATATGAAAGTCAGTAGAAGAAGCAGCTCAGAGTTTTTTGTGCAACACAAAGCAGCACACAAGTCACATGAAGCTCTCAGATGACAATAATGCTGCTGCTGCACAACACAACATCAATAAAACTTGTATGATAAATGACAACACAATACAATTAGTCCAGAGACTTCTCATGTATTGTGATTCACTTTGACAGCATTTTGTTTCAAAACTGACTGTAGATAAAAAGGAAGTCAATCCCAAAATGTTCTTTACAATATTATGTTCTGTGTAGCGCCACTAGCCTAAACACTGCATTCTGATTAATATTACGTTTGCGGAATATGAGTTAAGTAGCAAAATCCACCCGTTTTTGTCCACCTCAGGACAACCTTTATTTATTTATTAAACTCACTTTTATTTATTTTTGATTTTGACAGTTTTGGTCCTCCATACCATTTTGCCATTTTCTGTTGACTGAAAATGACATCGCAGTTGCTCAGGTAAGAACTAACCATGGCACGGCTTCAGAAAACAGGTGAGCCGTGATTGCTGGTTACATGAGCAACTGTGATGTCTTTTCAGTCGACAGAGTGACAAAATGGCCGCCCCCAGAGATGGATAAAAATCTGTGGCTTTTGCTGCTTAACTCAAATTTCACAAGCTCAATATTAATCAGAATGCATTGTTTAGACTATTGAAGACACATAGAACATATTATTGTAAATCATTTTGGGGGGTTGACTTCCCCCTTTAAGCCAAACAGGAATTCCCTTGCTATTCAGTTGGGGAATTAATTATTTTTAGGATAAATAACCAAATGTGGGTGGAAGAACGATATGATATGTGGGTCAATACCTAATATATACCAACTAAAGCATATTTTGTGACATGTGATGGAACCAATTAGGTTTGGTAAAATAAATAGATACATAACATTAACATGTATCATTCCATGCGAGTTGATAACACCAATTTGCCTCTAGGCAACTGTTCACGTAGTCTGCAAAAATACTCACCCAACAGGGCAAACCAGATGAGAAGCAACAGCGAGCCACAAGCCATGGGGAGTTTCATCCTTTCCGTCGTGCCGCTACAGAGGCTACTAATGTACGGAACTAAATTTAGCGTTTGTGTCACAGAGACGTTGAAAGTCGCGATAGATGCCGTTCGGCCGCCGCTGCTCACTCGCAGGTGGGACCTCCGCACAGAAAAGTGCACTTCAGTGGGCGGACTGTCGAATTGAGCGAAGCTGCATCGAACGGCGCCTTGTTGTTCTTCGTCTTTTTTTTATTCGGAGATGCAGATGAGAATGATTTAACGCCGTGCCGATTATAACGGCGATCCCACTGTACGTTGGTCGGCGACTGCTCTGGCTGGAACCGAAAGCTATGAAACGTCACGTGAACTGGTAGCGTCTGCAGCTAGCGTGTCACGTGAGCGCGGCCCTGAGCGCGGTCCACGCGATACTTGAGAGGACAACCTCTCCGAAATAAGGCGACACAACTCGATATTTGTTGACGTATAAATAAATATCTAATATCTAATATAAATAAATACTAATAATATCTGTGATTATTAGTAAGGCAATTCAATAGTGTCAATAGTCACAGAGTGTAAATATGGCACTATGTGAAAGAAATGCAAAAGTAGGTGTACTGTAGCGTTTTTGTTTTGAAAAACAAAACAAAAAAACTATCACTGTCACGTTGACAGTGAAATTTTCAAGATCCACAGGATATTGTTGTCAGTGATCGTTTTATACACCAAACTACCAAATGAAAGATAATAGACTTTCTCCAGAAAAAATGTCTGCTTCTGCATTTTTTCTGCTCTTTTATAATCGGCAGTAGAAAAAAAAAAAGGTAGGAGGTTGCACAAAATGCAGCCGTTTCTCCCAGCGGACTCACAAACTGCTTTCTTATATCTAAAACGGGGTATAGATCTGTTGGCGGTTGTGCATTAGTTGTTTCCAAGTTTGAAATTTACAGTGGAGCATCACATGCTCCCCCTCCCACCCCGTTGAAAAAAAAAAGTTACAGTTCATACAAATTACAATGACACTCTGCTCCAAAACGCTGGCCTTTAGTATTTACACATTCGGTTCACATAGGAACTAACAATGAAGCACACTTCGGCCTTTACGGTTTTAATTTCTGCGCAGCGTGAGTTTTTGGAATATCCTCCCATAAAAATAACTCCATTGGATTGCGGTAAATGCATGACGAATATCATTTGTTAAAGACACCTATAAAAAATAAATTAATCAATAAAGTAAATGCACTTTTCATTCACAGGAAATGATAGCATGTGACAGCTCTCTCTCGCTCGCACACGCACACAACTGCAAAGTACATGTATTGTGGTTAAGTCAGCTGACAGGCATCAATTCACGAGGGAGTGTAAAACCCCAGCAGGAACGCACACTGCTTTAATGCTCCTCTTCAACACTTAGCAGAATCCTGCTACATTCTCCTCACACATCCCCGTCCACATTTTGAACAGCAGATAAGGCACTTTTCAAACATTGAATTTATATTGCTCTAGTCTGTAGTACAGTTTTCAATACGTTGCACAATTCACACTCTAAAGAAAAAGGGACAGTTGAATCCTAAAAAATAACAGTACTTAGGTGTCAAATCATTCATTAAATATCCATTTATTTCTGCTTGTCGTTGTTACAATGAAAATAATCTAATTTCAAACGAAAAAAAAAAAAATTCAGCACATGACATTAGAGCAATTTGGTAAAACAAATGAAACCTTCAAAAATAATCCAAAGTAGTTCACCTGCATTGTCATCGGCCACAACTCTCCCTTCACATCAGTAACAATCAAACTTTCTAATAGGGATAACTTCTTCGGAAGAAATTAAACACTTAAAACTTCTACACAACAAAATTCACCCTGAAATGATTTCAGAGCAAAGCAATAGAGGGAAAACAAACAAACAAAAACATCCCCTCCCACAGCAGTAAAACAAAGCAAAATGAAAGGAAAGTGCATGTCTTTTTCCCCCCTGAACCAAACAAACGACCTGGGTCATTCCTCCAGCCTCCTCTTGGACTTAACTCCCGTGGCAGAGCCCAGAGCCATCGCATGTGGGACAAAACCCAGCCAAGTCTCGATTCTCGGGATAAACATGTGACCTGGATGCTGCACCCAATATCATGACACCAAGAATAAAGTTGGTGGCTGAAGGACTGTGGGGCTGCTTTGGGGACCAGCCGAACACTTGACGAAAACATGGCTCCACACTGCTGCCCCCTCAGGCAACATAGTGATACTGGTTAGGCGTCTCCTTGTCACGCTCCATGTAGTCTCGGTCTATGAGGGACTCAATACGCTTTTTCAGGTCGCCGGGCTACAGGGAGGAGAGAGTCAGAGACAACTGAGCTTTGTAAGTGTGCATGAACATGTGCTGAGAGAGAAGTTTTAGACTAGTCACCTTGACAGGGAACTTCAACTGGTTGTAGAGCTCTGACACAAGTAAATTGTGACTGAGGGTCTTCCTCATCTTCATGATGCGCACCACGGCTGCATCAATCTGATACTGCCGGTCTTGAAACACCCGCTCTGTTGTGCTGACCTGCTCCTCTACCTACAAGGAAAATGTAACTTCACAGCAAAGCAAGCACTGATTTTGGGACTGGGCACTCCATGAAATGTGTCCTTACAGTTTCTTTCATTTGGATCTGGTTGATCTTGATACGGAAAAGTTTGTGTTTGAAATCATTATTGAAATTGAAACGGTCCCCGTCCTCTACATCTTTCCCCCGTGGAATCTTGTTGAGGACGCGGGCTTTTCCGCAGGCCAGGGACTGCAATGTACGCCTGAGCTCGCCCTCCTCTGTACGGCAAGGGAAAAGCTAAGTTATCCCTTAGGCGTGTCTACTGACTTAGCTACTAAATCATTGAGACAATAAACAAACAACACTAACCTATACCCGTAGCAGTACCAATCTCGTCCATGCTGAATTCTTCTCCCTCATTGAACATCAGCAGCACTAATGTCTGGAACAGGGAAACCTGTAGCTCCTTCCTTCCCTACAGGATGATGAATGAAGTTATCAAGGCAAGCTGAGTTCTGAGCTATGATAATGTATGAACTTACTTCTTTAAACTCCGCCTTAAGGACAGCATGGCCGAGTGTGGGCTGCCACTGCAGCTTCCTCCCACTGTGCTTCCCCAAGTAGAAGAGCTTAAACACTTCCTGGAGTTTCACCATCTCAAAAAAAGAAAACAAAACTGTAAAGGTCAGAGATGATTGATTAGCACTATAAGTGCAATAATAGGTGCACCATTGACTTACTGGACAGGATTTTACACCTGCAAAATCTAAGGTAGCTGTAAAATCCAATAGATCGTTTCGAAGTCTCAGGATTACCCAGAATGCACTGCCCAGCGTACATTTTGAATGTCGTGCTCTGCTATCGCTTCATTTGTTACTGTTCAGCAAAGCAAGTAGGACTTTTGCTATGCCTACTACGTTTGTTGTTGTTGGCTGTACAAATCGAGGAGGAAAAGTCAGAAAAGGATTCTACAGACTCCCGAAAGTAATCACAAATCAGGGATTTCAACGCCCAGAAAAAAAGTGAAAGATGAAGATGACTGCTCATTTCAAAAGGATGAAACAAGGAAAGTGACTTCAGACCAATTGAGCATGCATCTTATTTATTAGGTTGTGCTGCGTTTCTTGAATGAAGGAAGCACTTTGCTCTCACAACCCTCCGGTCACCATCATGTAAATTGTAAACACACACATCGCAAACCCAGTCGGCCACAAAACTGTCATCTGGAAGTCCAGAGTGGATGATCGCATGGGATCGTGGGATATGTTACTATTTTCAGCACATACCCGAAAACACTCTATACTGATCCATTAAGAGCAATTCCAATAATTCTCCGTGGACAAAATACGGCTCAATATTTTAATTGGCAATATTAGATATTAGAGATATTAATGTAAAAAATATCTGTGATTGTGGCTGTAGGAAAGGTGTGATAGTGATGTAAGTGATTGAGTAAATTATACACAAGCGGACTATTTACTAATTATGTGACTTCTGAAGGCAAATTGATTGCACTGAACTGCATTTAGTGGTATCAGAATACAGGGGGCTCAGTTCAAATGCACACCACAGTTTTCAGATTTAAATTTACTTTAAAATTTGAAAAACGTATTAATTTCATTCCACTTCACAATGATGTGTTACTTTGTGTTTGTCTGTCACATACACACTCAAGTCTGTGATTGTAAGGTCACAAAATGTGAAAAAGCATAAGGAGTATGAATCATTTTCAAAGCACTGTATGTGGACAATGAATAATATAAATATGGTTATGGTTTAACTGATTAAGAACAACTTCACTATCTCCCTCATACTTACTTCTGGGGGCAAGTGAACCTCCATCGGCAAGTACGAAGGCCAGTAGCCCATGGTCAGGATGTTGACTGTTAGTTCAATGTTGCTTGGCTCACTCTGGTTTTGCATGTACTGAGAGGAAACACCAACATTTCATGCACACAATTTGCATGAAATTACCTTTTACATTCTCTCATTACATTTGATTACATTTTCAAAGTGGCAATATGTGGCCAGAGTATGTGAGTACCTGTTTGAACTGGATCATAATGTCTTTGGAGAGTTCCATGTCCTTAAACATCCCTTCTAGCTTACTGGTAAATGCTGCACCACATTCTGAATGAAGTCAAAAGCACAAACATAACAGCCAAAACATGTCTACACTTTTTCAATGCTTCGTCATTATACGAAATTCCCATTAGAATATAGTGTCCAACTTTGCTGGATTTATACTAATTATAAATTGGACGACAGACTCACCATGTTTCAGCTTGGAGAGCATGGACTTTTCAGCATCTACAGAAGCACTCTTGCCAACCAGTAGACGCTTGGCCAAGTCTTTCTTATAAAACGCTTCAAAGACATCTTTTCCTAGACAAGAAAGCAAGACAACAATGGTGTTATTTGTATATAACGAGTAGAAGCATTTACTGACATTTATGCCCCTGTTTCTATTTGTGTTGAAACCATCTTGTGTAGTCGCGCTTTGCACGCCAGTCACTTCTGTAAGCAACAACCCCATCCATGGAAATTTGAATTTGACAGTGAGTTGTACAATGTTGTTGTGAGGTGTATTGTCACATTAGCCGTGCAATGCATCAACACCGTAATCCAATCTTCATTGCACAAAGTGAGCCCCCCCACCACCCAAAAATGTGTAACTTACCATGTATGAAGCGGAATATTATCATTATCTTGTCAAGAATTCTCTCTAGCTCTTCCTCTGTAGCCTCTTTGTTACCAGCTCTTAGTTTTGAATCCACATATTTAGCTGGAATGGAAGAAAATAGAAAATAAATGCTGGAGTGAAGTAAAAAATAAACACTGGAATATGCAACCTATAACTCCCACCAAAGGTTTTACATCAAAATGATCAGATGAACAGTCCATCTTTTATTTTCAGACAGTTGCAAATTTTGTACTAAAATTGTTTCAGTATTTTTTTTATATTTTACATAAACACACATAAACCCGATACAGCATGTATTTATCCGACTAAAGCGGAGAATGACGGGAGTAACCCCTCAAAACAAAACCTGAAAGTGGTTGCAGTGAAAGACTGGAAAAGCATAAAAAGAATGCTAAAGGCTTGAGACACTTATTGCATACAAATTAAGTTTTATCCACTTTCATGTATTTTAAGTCTGCTCCAGTACTTTTGCCTAAAAATGTGGTATTCCGTTACAAATGATGCTGTCGCCAAAACTGTATGACATTCAGAAATCGTTGCTTTTGGGCGGAATCATCGTACCTCCAAAATCATCACTTTTCGGGAGATCAAACAAAAGCATGTTTGTTTGACCAAACAAAAGCATGTTTGTTTGACCATTAACAAGAGCAAGAAACACATTTTCAAAACTTTCGATTGGCCGATTATTAGTGCAATAACACACACTTATGTGGACTGACCAAATATATAGATTTGTGAAAAAATGTTAAATTGACCAAATTATGACATGGGAGGTTTCGGCCCAACACCAACGAGATGTAACTACCAGTAAATAAAAGCTGAAATGTTGATCTTCTCTCTTACTCTGTTCATCTTTTGATATCAAACTCAAATATAGAAAAATAAAGGAATTGAATTTACAGTTTCTGAGAGGAGTATACAAATTCTATTGATTCTTAAACTCAACATACCAATGAGTTCTGCGGGTTTGTTAGGCCTTTTGTTGATAAACGTCTCAAAGGCCTCCTTCATAGCGTTGATGAAGCCCTCATTCCGTGCAAAGCAGCTCTGAGCCACATTGTCCATCTTGTCCTTAAAGTCCAGCAGCTCTTGTACCATGTCCTTGTCTTTCTCTGGTGTACAAACAATCTCTCCACCAAAGGACTATGGACATGAAGTAGATATTATAAGGTCAACGGGACAGTGTATGTGTGAGGTGTTTGTCTGTGGGTGTAATGAGCACACCTTAATGTAGTCCCTCCAAAACTGCAGTAATATGGGCAGTCCTCCATTCACCTTACTGAACAGTTGGTAAAGGAGGGCCAGCTCGGTCACACGATTGCCGTCCAACAGAACGCTCAAACCTGTGAAAATGTTACACAAATTTGTCAATATTAAATGGATATACAATTTCATATTAAAATAATACATTCTATGTAATTGAAAAAAATCTTTTCCCAACAGATCATTTAACAGTAAAGGATAATCAGGATATGTGGACACTCGGTAGATGGTGAAAGTGTTTTAATATGATGCACACACAGAAATAAAATAAAGTTTTGGGCTTACGTACCCTTTTGCAATATTGTAGTCATGTGCTCTCCTAAAAGTTGTTTCTCAACACAGCTAATGAGAGGTTTCCTACAAGATAGTAAAGACTACATGAGAAAAGGAAATGGAACAAAACATGTACAGTTGAAACCATACGTTTATGTACACTACATACATTTTCTTGCAGTCTGACGTATTTTAGGTTTGATTGTTTAGTTACAGTTAATTCAAAGAGACAATAATATGTTGGGCGGGGATCAATAACACTGTTTACAAGATGATACCACATATTGTAGGCATCCTTTTTTCATCTTCCAAGGGCGTAACCATCTATCTATTTTGCATATATAATACGTTTTTAGTGATACACTTTGACATTATAAATGCAAGTCATACTGGGTGCTGAGGTCGAGGTAGCTCACGATACGATCATTCTCCTCTTCCAACCGACGAGCCACATGGTGCAGGTACTCGGGCACCTGGTTGCGTGGAAAACAAAAGTTTATGTAATATACTTGTGCGTGAATTCATTCGCACTGACATGACAGATTAATTAATGCTGCAGTGTTACTCACATCTCTGTCTTGCATCAAACGCTGTCCCTCTGCAGCATACAATCGATTTGTTTCAAACAAAAACCTCTCTTCAAAAGCCACTTTATAAACCTATAAAGACATCAGATCAAAATAAAACGCTATGCTTTCAGCAATGTTGGCAGTCAATTGTCTACCTGGAGGTCTGAAAGCATTCCCAGCAGGCTTCTCAACAAACTGCGGTCAGCTGTCTCACCATTCCGCTCAAGTTCGATCTGCTCCAAAATGCCATCTACTGTACGCTTCTGGACAACACTATCACTTACAATGTGGATACGGAATAGCTCCAGCCCAGTATCCCTGAAAGGCAGAAATAAGCAACAATCTCCTCATTGCACTCAGCAAAGTGAGTGCATGGGTCACAATTACCAGATGGATGGGAGCAAGGAACTTTGCAGCACATATGTGCGATCCAGGAAAAGAAAGATGCTTCGTATCATTATCTATATAAAAGAACAAGTAAGACAATTATTGTTACACTCAATATCTACACTCAAGTTACCATTAAGTACAAAGGCAATGAGCTGATCAAACATTACAGTTTGCCGGCAATGATCCAGCCAGCAGCGATTCATCCTCTTCAGGAAAGAAAGGTTGTCCAAAGACTCTGTGAGCTCCATATTAAGAAATAAATATTTCAGGTCACCTTTAAAAATTGTCTTTCTGGACTTTGTGTGGTTATAATTAAAGTAATGTAAAACTGCACTGCGTCACATTGAGGAGTGCCTCTCTCATGTAAATGCATGATCAAAAATCTAACACCTGATATCATGCAGTACTCATCCTTCTAAGAGTGTCAAAACTGAGCAAATATTTCCTATAGGGGCATAATTTTGGATACAAATGTCTCTGCAACAAATCTGGATGTGAAATACAGTGCATCTCATATGTTGAAACAAAAAACATCACAATGGTTCGGAGGGTTGAACATGCTGATTGCAGAATAAAAGGATATTCTCTAAACTGGTAGATCTGGGCTTGCACGTGATCCTCACAGACCTGCCGTAGCTGCTTGTACAATGTGGGGGAGACTTTATATGAACACATGTTCTCCACAGCCTTCAACAAGAAAGAACAAGACAAAAAAAATATCAAAACATTAGGCGTCAACTATGTTGGATAATGTATATTAAGAATTTCAATTTAATCAAAACAGACGGAAACTGAATAGATTCACTTTCGACATCTAAACTTGTAAGACTGACAGACTACTTGGCAATAAAATAACAGCAAACCTGATATAGCTCTTCAAGGTTGTACTTGATGGATGTGCTGTTCTGGATGGCACTGACTGCATCTCGCAGTTTCAGCCAAGTGTCCTCAGTGTAGTTCTCAGCTAATTTGGGCCGATCTGTAATGAGCAAAGCACAGCCAAAACCATGTAATACTGATAGTCAGAGTACAATTTTCGGTTAGATTGGCTGTAAAATATATTGGTTTATAACATTGCTTACTTCAAGCTAAATATTTGCAGTTAATTCAAACATCACTGATTAAGTAATATATATGTGGTATGATATTTTGAGGAAAGTCTATATACTGTATTCTACTTACAGCCCAGGGCATCCAGTGCTAGCACTCCAACTGTTACCTCAAACATTTTAGTTCTAACACGTCAAAAAGCTGCAAAACATTGCCAGGGGTGTCAAGTAAGAAACTTCAGTTTCATAATAACAACGTTAATGTGATTTTAAGTTCCACATTTGAGTCATTTAATGACTTAATTACCAAATGTGCAAATAATTTACACCTGTTATAAAATCATATGTTGACCTTTAATTGGCAGGGAATAGTCATCCTGTCTTTCAATATAAAACGAGGTCACTGTGGCTAACATGATGTTGAGAACAATACCTTTGAAATTTTTTATCACTAATTTCTTGGAAGAGACAGATTTTCCTGAAGACATGGAAGATGTCCTGGTCATCCCGTTGGTGTCCGTTATAGCCGAGAAATTGGCCCTCTTGTCCTGTCTGGTGTCTTCGGCCATGATCAGATTAGCTCTAAAAGCTTAACGCTTGCTCTTTCCAAGTGTTTTTGCGAAGTTTTCTTTGATTTCTCAGCCGCCTAGTTACCATATAAAACCTAATCCTTGAACCAGGTATCTTTGATTATTATAAAATGCGCTAAGGTCTTCATACGGCACATCTGCGAGAAAACCATTCGTAATGTTGGGTTACTCAATCAAATAAAACAATAAAGAGAAGCCAGCTAGCCAACAGTGTGCTTCTGTAACTGTAGCATACTTAAGGTAGTCGCCGCAACGCATTAGCATCATTGCTAATCCACAAAACGTTTGACGACTTACAGGGACGAGTTGGTTCGGTTTTAACATCGCGGCGCGGAATAGTTAGGGTTTGTGTCACGGGTCCATGTTATTCATGCTGACAGATTGTTATTGTTGTTGTTTTTGTGTTTTTTGTCCAAACGGTTAGCTTGCACAACAAAATGGCTTTTCGGTTCATTTGGACAGGTGCATCTTGGGTGAAAAGTAAACGAGTTGCGTTCATGTACACTTTGAAACGGCGTGTACTTGAATCAAGACACAGAAACTAACCATATTAATATGTTGAAAGCGGAAGAGAACAATAGATAATTTTAATACAATAAAAAATAAACCAAAAATCCTCATAATATAATGAATCATGTTTTGCTTAGCTTTTGGGAAGCGGTTTGATTTACGTACACTATTTCCTGTTACTGAATGGACTTGAATGCAACTCTGAATAGTCAGATCCAAGTGAGTGTCGGATGCTATGGGCGGTGTTTAATTCTGGATAGACGAGACCTAACGTAACCATTCATGCAATTTCCTGTGGTTTTGTGTCACCTGTCACAATGGACGTGTTGATATTTGTCCGTCTACATCTTTCGTGGTTACTTGCAGAGGAGTCGTGCTAATGTTCTCCCATGATTCCAGTTTGTTTCAGTGAGGGTGTCTGAGCGGTAAGTTATGCTCACTATACCAGCAAGCATGAGGGCAACTGGGCAGGGAGTTGGTACACACAGATCGTCTTAAGGGACGAAAGGCTGGTTGGAAACGTTGTATTGTTAATGTAAGTGTCACTCTGTGTGTGTGCGTAAACTTGTTTGATAATTGTTTGATTTTGCCAGTCACAAATCTCTTGCTAGCATTGGCAGCAGAGCATCAGTAAAGGCTAACGTTAGCTTCCTCTTCAATGAATTAAAAAGGAGGCAAGATATCCTCAGCACTGTGTTAACTTGCTACGTCGTTCAACTGCATTGTGTCACATTTTACTAACGTTAACATCAAGTATACCCCATGAGTGACCTTTGTCTCCATGCATTTGACAGGTTAGCTAGCACTAACGTTTTTAGGGTTAGCACTTGTAAGGGCGTAGCTGTTTTTTGTTTTTATGATTTTTATGTGTGCTGTAGCCTGCTAAACAGGACAATAAACATTTTTACAAGTAACACATTAAATATAAATAGCATCAAAAAGATACACGGAATGAATTTCGTACTGTCCGCATACATCACGTTTGTGACAGTTATTCATTCAGAATACAGTACAAGGAAGTCATGCACTATATCACTTGCATGTACTGCACTTCCAATCAAGTGTCAAATAATGTGGATGGCAGAGCATAAACACAGATCTCATTTCTGTCCTACTGTTGATTCTGCTGGCCTGTCTGTGTGCTGTAGGCTGGCTGGGAATTACATAAGCAAAGGTGTTGTGGTCCACTAAATAGGTAATCTTAACTTCCAAACCTTTGTGTGATTAATATGTCTGTACAGTGAATTGGATTAAAAAAAATGTCCACCTCAAGAGCCATACATTATTATTTTTTAAAATTGAACTTTAATTGAACTGGGAAGAAAATTGTTTCCATTTGGTCTATTGTTTGGGAAATGAGAAATTGTCTGTCTGGCATTGCCCTTTTACATCTCACATGGAAAATGGCCCTTTCATCAATGATATTATCACTGTAATAGTCTATTTCCATACTGACCATTCTTGTACAGATAAACTGATTCCTACCGCTCTTGTTTTTCTTTAGCTTCAATGCCTTGGCCAAGATGAGTGTAAAGGCCTTCGAGCTCATCCCGGCTGTGGAGCGGGACCTCCTTATGGGCGACAAGGCTCGCATCAACATTGAATGTATCGAATGTTGCGGGAAACACTTGTATGTGGGAACCAACGATTGCTTCATCCACCACTTCCTGCTTGACGAACTCACTTCCGCCAAAGGGAGACTGACTTACTCGGCTCAGAAACTGCTGCACAAATACTTGGGCCTTAAGAAGCCAGTGGCCGAGCTGCGGGCTGCCTCCGCTTTAGAGCGTCTAATAGTCCTTTGCGATGGAATCGTTTTTCTTGTGGACATGGTGACTCTGGAAAATGTGCCGTCAACATCAGGAGGCGGCGCCAGGATTAGAGGTGTGACTAGGTTCTGCATTAATGAGAATCCGGTGAACGGTGATCCATTCTGCGTGGAAATGGGTGTCCTTTCCTTGAAGCGTAAGACAGTGCAAATTTACATGGTTTATGAGGACAGGGTGCAGCTGGTCAAAGAGGTGAGCACGCCGGAGCAACCCTGTGCTGTCAGTCTCGATGGTTACTTCCTGTGCCTGGCGTTGGCGACACAGTACATGATCCTCAACTACAACACAGAAGCTGCTCAAGATCTTTTCCCTTACAACAGTGAGGAGCGGAAACCCATTGTAAAGAGGATTGCCCGGGAGGAGTTCCTCTTGGCGGCACCAGGTGGTCTTGGTAAGTTGTGTCATGTTGAGCTTGAATCCATTTCAACTCAAAGCTTAGCTTCAATTCAATGATGCTCAAGTTTTGGGCTTTTAATTTTGCATGTTATTCATGTACTCATGGCATTTGCAACTCGCTTACAACGCACCTTTTAAGTTATTTTCTTTTAGACATTTTTCACGCACACACACCCCCACACACGCCCACACACACACACACACACACACAAAAAACAAATTTAATCAGAGCTGTCACTATATTGTGTCATGATGTTTTTTGGGGCCTGCTTGCATCTAAATGGCCATTATACCATACTATTATGAAATAATGTGATTATGTGGTTGAAAACTCATGACCTTCTGCCCCGTCATGACAATTATATGCAATACAAAGAGGGCACCACCAACTACCACACACGGCAATCCTTTTTCAATGTACCTCCATCTGCTGAATCTAGTCGGTCATTACACCCACGCAAGCAGACATAGCCAAACGGAAAAGTTTTTCTTTAGCTGCACATTTATCCGGCGCTGCGCCAATAATTGAACAGGTTCCCTCTTGGCTATTGCATCACTGCTTTGCAAAGTCTAACTAACCTATCATCAATACATATTAATCTCATGTCAATCGCGCTCAAATGAGATAATACGATCTGCCGTCTCTTTAACATCTTCGCCCCCCCCCCGCCCCTTTCCGATAGGCATGTTTGCCAACGCAGAAGGGGCTTCTCAACGGGCCCCCGTCAACTGGTCCGAGAGTGTCATTGGTGCGGCTGTGTGCTTCCCATATGTGGTGGCCTTAGATGAAAGCTTCATCACTGTCCACAGCATGTTGGATCAACAGCTGAAACAGACACTTTCATTCAGGGATGGACGCATTTTGCAAGACTTTGAAGGTACTTACGCACAAATCTTACTACTGTTTTTTTTCTTTATCTTCATACAATGTAGAGTAGTGGAGTTCTGACAAGTTGTTTTTTGTTTTCTTCTTAGGGAAGGTCATTGTGGCATCCACTAAAGCTGTGTACATTATGGTGCCCTTGCCGCTGGAGAGACAGATCCAGGACTTACTAGCCAGCCACCGAGTGGAGGAGGCACTTGTCCTAACAGAGGGAGCACAAAGAAGTATTCCCAAAGAAAAATTCCTGGTAATAAACAGTCTGTTTGTTATGTGTTCTGTAATAAATAATAATTGTGAAATATAATTTGGCCCCTCTCCCCCAAAAAACTAAAATATATTTTTTAAACTAATTGTCTCCACGATTTCACAGGTTTTGTACAAAAGAATCCTGCAGCAGGCAGGCTTCATACAGTTTGGCCAACTTCAGTTTGTAGAAGCAAAAGAACATTTCAGGTATTTTTTTTTTCATGTGGCATTAAGTTGTCAGGGCAGTCAGTTGGCTTCCACCACATTCCATTCTTTCTTGTGCTTTGTAGGAAAGGACAGCTGGATGTACGTGAGCTGATTTCTCTCTACCCACTGCTACTGCCAGCTTCTTCTTCCTTCACACGCTGCCACCCTCCTCTCCATGAATTTGCAGATCTCAACCACCTGGCACAGGGTGATCAGGAAAAAGTGTTGAAATGCAAGAAATTCCTAATCAGTTATTTGACAGAGGTAACGTAGAAAATCGATGTTATTTTTATGACACATTTGAATGTTTTTGTTTGTTTGTATTGTCAGAGGTTTAATGATTTTGTTATTTTCCATCCATGTGCCTCATACTTTATTATACACGCATATCCTGCTCACTTTGCAGATCCGAAGCACAGAGGTAGTTAATGGTTGCAGAGAGGATGTGGACACTGCATTGTTAAAGTTGTATGCTGAACAGAATCATGACAGCCTTCTAGATCTGCTAGCATCAGACAATGCCTGTCTGCTCGCAGACTCTGTCCCCTGGTTGGAGAAATATCAAAAGTATGTATGCTCTGTGTGTTTTGTTTTCCATCCCTTTCCAGGCTGCTTTTGAACAGACAGTGTAGAGTAAATGATGAAATGGATCAGACAAAGCTAAAATTTCCCATTAAAACAGAAACTAGACTGCACTTTAGACCTTTTGTTTAATGTTTAATTTATTGAGCACCTGACTTAAGAGTCACATGGAGAAATGGAAGATGAAAATTTCATCTTTAACTCATTCACTGCCAGACATTTTCAGACCCTCTTTTACCCTAACCTTTGAAAAAAAGTGAAAAAAATATATTAATGAATTCCTGGAATTGAATAGCTGGACTGAAAAGACAAGAACATTCGGCAATGGCAGTGAATGAGTTAAAGGCAACCAAGATCACAACAGTGAGCGTTGAGATTAAATGCAGAGTTGATTCATGTCTTCATAAGAGCATTTCTGTCAGATCTGCAGTTGCCTATTACCACTCGAGTATCATGTAGTACGTTGTATGAAAACTACTGTATAGCAGTAAAGATCTTGTTTCATCAGCGCCCTTTTCCTTCCTCCCTGAGCCAGATATTTTGCACTTGGGCTGCTTTACCATTCTAATGGTCAGGATCCGGCAGCACTTCAGGTAAACTCAAACCAATGTGAGACACTGCAATAATGTGATAGGACAGAGTTCTTAATGCACTTCTGTTTTTCAGATGTGGATTCGTGTTGCAGACAGGGAACTGCAGGACTCTACCAGACCTGATCTCTTTGAATACATTGTAGATTTTCTCAGCGCCACTGCCGATGTGGACCTTGTGTGGAAGTTTGCAAATTGGGCTCTACACAAGAATCCAACTGTAGGTCAACCTCTATTATTTGCTTGCATATTTCAGTTTCAGTTAATTGTTAAATGATGATGAGAAAAAAGCGGACTCAACCAGAATAATAATTTGTTAAATAAATACCTCTCCATTACTGTAGGTCAAAACGGAGCATTATCTTTGTGGACAGAATTTTTCATGCGGGTCTTGTATTGGAGTTCATTTGATTGTGTACCTAATTTTGCGGCCACTGAGTATATGTCTATTCGAAACTGGTTCTTTTCCGTGAATATTTCCTTTGATTATAGTGTATCATGCAATTTAGTTCCAATGGTAACGCAGGCATTCATTTTTCTTCACAGACAGCTGTCCACATCTTCACTAAGAGGCCTGTTGGTAAAACCCAGTCAGACATCAAACCTGAGGATGTCATTACATACCTGGAAAAGCACAGGGAGGCTCTTCTTCTCTACTTGGAACACCTGGTGCTTGAACAACGGATCCAGGTACTGCTCACAGAATCTTCATTTGATGGTGAATAAAATAGCGATAGTAGCATGTGTTGTACATGTGGAGCTTATTGTTAAACTAATTTTATATATACACTACGAAAGCTAAAAACAAAAATAGAACCTTCTATTGTTTTGAACTTCAAGGACCCATTGCCTTTAGATGGCCCATGTTTCACCAATAAACTCACTTTGTGTATTTCTTTTACTCAGGAATATGCAACCGGCATTCATTCTCAATAATATAATTCAGTTTTAGAGCAATCTGAAAATAAAATTCACCGGGAATGCCGTCTTTTCATCGCCAAAATTGATACGCACCAATGTCTTGGTGTGACATCAGCGAAAGAACCGGAGACAATTAGTACAGTCTAAAACGCTAAACATACGTCGCTTATGAAGTCCGAAAACCACGATTAAGAGTCACCCAAATTTATGTAGACATCTCTACTTATGCCGAAGTCATTCTCATAAAATATCAGAATGATAAACTTCTCCATAGGCGCTCACTATTAGAGAATGGGGGAATGAGTGGCTTGGATTCATTTACTCTCTCCCCGCTTGTTTTTCTTCAACAATAATAATAAATGAGATTCATATTGTCTCTTCAAGACACCCAAGGACACCTAAGTGTCCCATTTTTTTGGGGGGGGGAACACACCAGCCGGGAGAACCAGAGTTGTGCACTGGTGACCTGGCCGGACAATTCTTGTTGGCCGGCCGTGACCACGGGGATGTCGAGAGGTATAAGCCTGGAGCACAGGGAAGGAGGATGACTTGGATCCTTGTTAAAGTAAACCATTCCATTCCAAACTCCAACCAAAACTCATTGAAATGATTGCTGCAAATTACACTAGTTGTGTTTTGTCTCGCCCATTTTGTGTTGTTTTGCTTAATTCCTCAACTTTCACAAAAAAAATAAATAAATAAATAACAGCAAGCAACCAGAAATATAATCGCAATTTGCTGGCATCATTCTGGCGCTGACGTCATGGGGCTTACGCAGATTTTGACCTAAATGTGGGTATTACAAAAACTGTTAAAACCCAACAGAAAACAAGACAAAAATTACAAGTGAGTCTGTTTTAGGGGGATTTTTTTTTCCTGTTCTCATCATTTTTAAATGCAGAACTATAAAATAAGTGCCAGTGATTAGACCATGTTAGAGAACCTAGATTGCAGTTGTGATGATTTTCTTGTCTGTAGGAGGAGCAATTCCACACACATCTGGCAGTCTTATACCTGGAGAGGGTCTTATCTTTAATGGCAGAGTCTCCGACCAATGAAGAGCAGCTCAGCAGATCCAGAGAGAAGCTCCAATCTCTACTCAGGGAGTCAAATTTGTACAAAGTTCAGTATCTTTTAGGTGAGATCATGACTGTAAATGCCTTCTTGATTCTAGATTAAGAGCTGTTTGATATTTTATTGGGCAACATGTTTCTCATCACTGTCATACTTACATGCCAACCTTACAAATTTTGTTGCAACACAGAGTTTCCTTTAGATTCTTTCTGTTAAAAAAATTACTGCTGTGAGTGCATTTTTTATTTTTTGCTCCTATGTTGTTTAGGTAAGATGGAAAACTGTGAGCAACTGCTGCCGGAGTGTGCAACTCTGTATGGAAAATTGGAGGACCATGATAAAGCACTAAACATTTTAGTGCACAAGCTGAGAGACTTCCAATCTGCCGAGGCCTTTTGCATTTGGACTTCGTCTTGTCGGGATTCTGCTTACAGACAGCAGGTGTTCCACCTCCTACTGGGGATGTATCTTGACAAAAGTGCCACCGCGAAATCTCAGTTGGCTGTGTGCAATGACAGTGGAGATCTAGAAATGGCAGCAGTTGACCTCCTGAATCGTCACGGAGAGTTGTTTGATCCTGTCCATGTGCTGAGGACACTGCCGGAAGGCTGGTCGCTGCAGCTGCTACGGCCCTTTCTGGGTCGAGCCATTAGGGCTAGTATGCATGCCTCCCGCACGTCCCAGATTGCCCTCGGGCTCGCCCGCTCTGAACACCTTCAACTACTGCACGACAAGGTGAGTGTGTGATTGGATACATACAGTATATGCATCCATACATGCGTATATAGATGCATATCGTGTCATATAAAAAATGTCTACACATCCCTGTTCAAATGCCATTTTTTTTTGTTAAATTAAATCTTTGAGAGGATAAGTTAAATAACTGAGATAATGTGGTTGCACAAATTTGTGGAGGAAATATTGCACAACAGTGACATTACTAAGAACTGTACATGGCTCTAAAATAAATGCGAAAATGAGAAGTAAACTGTTCAGGGAGGAGGACCGTAACATTGAAGGAGCTTTTCTGGCAAGTACTTGCTATTTAGTACATTTGACACCAATCAGCAGTCTTCATATGTCTGGGCTTGGGTTTCACAATATAACGAAAAAATATTGAAATCGCGAAAATGGCGGCCGCAATATGCTTATCGCAAAGACATGAAATAATTTTCTTATGGAATTGTATGCTTGTCTGAATTTGACCAGTCAGATGCAGACTTAAATGCGTATCGCCACCCAATAGTTTCACATTATTTAGGGAAATTACAATTAATTAGCTAAGAACACATTGATCTTGATTATTTTGCCGCATGAAAAAAAATATACCGATACTTCTTTTATTAGATTAAAAAAAGGCAATCTTGATTAAATGTTAGGTTAAATATCACAATAACATCGATATCGCTATAGTCAACACCCATACTGCATGGTTTTCCAATATCCTGCAACCCTAGTCTGAGCTATATAATTCCAATATGTATGTTTGGTGGTGGTCGGAATTATGAGCACATTCCAGTTTGTGTTAACACAAAACATTTCTCTGAATGGTGGCATGTGTGTACTGACTCTCTTTTAAAATGAATTTGAATGTGAGTGGTTAATTGTAAACATAGCCAAATGCCCGCTTGTAAGAGGGTTTGCACACTTGTGCAACTACATTATCAGAGTTTTTTTTTTTTTTTTTTTTTTTTTGTTTTTTTTTAACACCGCTCTAAAAGATTTTTTTTCAACTGAGATGGTGCAGGTTATAGGTCACATTAATGGTGGTAAAAGTTTTGAAAAGATTTGTATTTATAGTACATGCCACAATTCAATAAAAGATCCCTTGTAATTTTAGTAGTTTTTACTACTGGAACTCATTGCACTCACAAACGTTTTTATTTTCTGATCCAGTTGAAAGAGACAAAGAAGCCAATTGCTGTGTCGACAAAGAAGGGATGCCACTTATGCCACAACACTTTCAGTGACCCTGAAGTGGTGTGTCTGCCGGGTGGCGTGCCTGTCCATACACATTGTGTCGCCCAAAGAGTGAGGGACTCCCCATCAAAGAGACAATTACCTAACAGCGGCAACCACACGTGAGCCTTGGCTAATCACGCAATAGTGTAATCTCTGATTCGAAGCACTAAAACGACGCGGAAGTGCTGGCTTTTGGCATCGCTGATGACTTTGGGGACGAGGGCAAAGCATCCATTGCTGTGGTCAGGTCGCTCATGGAGTCTGCAAGAATCACAAAGACAGCGATGTGTTTGGCAGAAGAGGAAAGTGGAATTGTGACAGGGAGCAGATGCTCTGAGCGTGTGATGCAGTTAAAACAACATATTCAGTTTTGTTTTGTTTTTTAACAAGGACAGAGCCAACTGACCTGTCTCTTAATTTAATCAGAAACAAGACTCCTACACACATCTGAGCGTCGTTGTTTGCCCTCAACTTTTCAGTTCACTCTGAGTGACTGGTTTATTAGCCATTTTGTCTTAATTCTGTTGCAAACCATTTTAATGAAAGAATATGTATGAACGCGGTTACAACGCATATCCTTATTAGTCTTATTAATCTAACAAGCACCATGCAGAGTGTTGGGTACTTTTGAATCTAAGGCCCAGTTTTTCAGATGAAAAGGCTATTTTGGCTGTTTATCTTCTGCCTTACAGAGGAAGTCAACCCAAACATATTTTTTTCAAGAATATGTTCTCTGCAGGCCCACTAGTTAAAACAAGGCATTGTGATAAATATTGTGTTTGTGGAATTAGAGTTAATCCATCCATTTTTAGCCATGAGTGGGGGGCGGCCATTTTGTCATTTTTGTCGACTGAAAATGACATCAAAGTTGCTGAATCACAGCTCCCCTGAGCAACTTCGATGTCATTTTCAGTCGACAGAAGTGACAAAACGGCCACCCCCAGAGATGGCTAAAAATGGGTGGATTAACTCTAATTCAGTAACTCATATTCCACAAACACAATATTTATCAGAATGCCTTGTGTGTGGGTTGACTTCCACTTAAAGCTCTGGTTATTGTAATTAACACCATACATACCTGTATGTTGTAATTTACTGTTTCATCTGGTGACTTTGATGACTTTCCCTGTTGATGATTCAGTTTATTGCTTACCTCTAAGCGCATGATGTATAAATGACAAAAAGATCTTTAATTACCTAAACAATTGACAAAACATTGCTTCCAATTCAAAGCACCGTAATCGTTCCTTTTGCTTTGTTCAAATTGATTTATTTCCCCGGTGATGCTGCTGTATTATCATTGCTGCAATTTCCAGTGTTACGCACAGGGTGACCGTAAGATATAAAATGCATGCAAAATGAAGCTGACGTAGTCAAAATGTAACTTACTCAGTTATCAGTTATTCAGTTTCTATTCTGCAGCACTGCGAAGGTGGCATTGCAAGTATCTGAAATTAGTCATATGTAACATGTAATTTGGAATGACAAGTGAGTGATTAATCACTGTCAAAAAACAGACTTTTCATGATGCGTGATGAATGTTTCAACATCTTTTACTGCGATTCAGCACAGAAGGGAATTTGTGGGAAAATAAAAGTTAAACCCCCACTTTGATACTGAAAGAATAGGATATTTAAGCAAGTCACACTGGTTTCACCCTAACACGGTTACAAATTCATATGTATGAAATACTTTTGTATTTGAATTGTTTCACTGTCCGTTATGAAAATTGATCACACTGTAAACCACAATATACAAACTCCTAAGAAATTCCTCTACTGCTTTTTGACAAATGTTTTACGGACTGACATAGTGTTTTGATTCATATATAGATTAGTAGACTTACTTTTCCACATGGCATTTATCCAAAAACACTCTTCAGTGTTTAAAACTCGATCACTCTGCAAAACACAAAATAATTGGAATCACCACAGAAGTAGTTGTATTACTATTATTTTTTTTTTTTTAAAGACACAAACTAAAGTTATACACATGTTCATTTCATAGGATCCTCCACCATCATGACCTGACTTAAACTAATTGGAATAAAAAAGACATACAGGTGTATTTCATAATGTGTTCGGTTATGTACGTATGTCAACATTTTGTACCTCTTTGTTGCTTTTCATGTCAACTGCAAGGGGGATGCAGTGTTCAATCTGCAAAACCATCCCATTTAATAAATTGAATACTAAACATTCAATCTTGTTGGTCTGGATTCCATGAACTGCGCTTAAAAAATATGTTCTACAGATGTACCTGGAATGATGTACCATGGCTTTGTTTCACACGGGCCTCTGTCTTGAGGAGATATTTTGGTATTTCTGATTTCTTAATCAGCACTGCAGTGGCCAATTGATTAATGTACACAATGTTGATGTCATCTTCACCAAGCTTGCCTCCAGTTGTGAACAGTGAAGGCTGTCCCACTGGAGGATACACAACAACTCAGAGAGCTGATGTACCCCACAGAATAGCAAACCTACAAAAACCTTACGATGACAATGTACGTCAAAATAACATGCACATTACATTAATATGCCACTTGTCCTTATTAGGGTTACTGGTGAGTGGGTGAGTGCTCACCAGCCAATCACAGCCCACTGAGCAAGCGTTCACACTCATTGGACAATTTAGAATCTTCAGTCAACCGAACATGCATGTTTTGGGGAGTGTGGGAGGAAGCTGGAGAACTCAGAGGAAGCCGACGAAGTGCAGGGAGAACATGGAAGGTCCGAGCTCTGATTCAAAACCAAATCCAAATCTCAGAACCGTGAGAAAGATGTGCTAACCAGTACCACTATATCACTGCGTTGCATGTGCACATTCACAATTTGTCTACGCAATTATTTTTCCATTAAATAAACTACAAAAAAATTGTTTATTTTATTTATTTGTTTGGTATGGTATTTTATTTTCCACATTAATGAGGTTTCAGATTAGCAGAAAAAAATGTTTCACAGAGATTATAGATAGGTTATTGGTTTGTTATCAGTCCTAATTCTATCGTACATTTTTAAATTAAAAAGCATTAATGCAGTGGTGGATGTATACTTTGTTACTGTAATATACTGGGTATATATGCACTTGAGTATTTATTCTTTTGACAACTTTTTACCTTTACTTTTACACCATTTGAAAACATAGGCCTATTTATGTTTTGGCAGAAATAGGTTAATGTCAACTGTGGTAAAGATCTTGATGGCTGACTGACCGACATCTTGGGGATTAAGTGAAAAACAAAACAAAACAAAAAAAAAAACCCTACTGCCCCCTTTATGTTGCTCAATGATCTCTACTCAATGCGTTACGTCCAAAATGTAAATAAACTAAATAGTGGCCTGTTTGATGTATGTTGTGCTATGTGTCTCCAACTACTTTGTTGTTTGTTGTATGCTTTTATATTAACCTACTTGACCAATAAAGAAGATTGTGATACTAATTACCTGTATGATGTATTTTTAGTTGCTATTAGCAATTAAAAACGAACAAGGGTTTTGGATCAACAATGCGGGCTATCTGTGTTAGCTGCTATGCTAACGGGTCAAAAACAAACAACTGTGAGGCAGATGTGCTAAGGCAGTCGGTCTGCACGCCGCCCTGTTTACAGCAAAAACAACAACAACAATGTGATTGTCTTTTCTGATAATATGAGTAGTGTGGGGCTGCATTAAGGGCATTCAGTTAAAGCTGAAAACAACGGGGAAATGTTAATAATGGAAGAGAGGAGTACACAAGAAGGTTTTCAACTATTCAACAATTCCTACTATTTAAAATATTTCTATGACTAAAAACAATGTTTAAAGGAACAGAGACCAACGAAATCATCAGAAATGAGAGAGAGGCAGAGAGAAGCATTTTAAAAAAATATATATATTTAGGAGTATTTTTTACTACAATTTACACAACCCGTGCATGTTTCTGTATTTTATGAATTGATTATTTGAAATTTCATCGGGTTGACACAAATGTCCTCCAGTTCCGGAATGATCTAAGTATATTTAAGAGTTTGAACATTTTAAATCCGTACTTGGTTTTGCCAGTGTCTTAAAAAAAATCTCCTGTTAATATTAAACGACTAGAGTAGTTTACTAAACTGTTTTGCACAGTGAACTAGCGCCTCCGGTTGACGTTTTACTGCAAGTGCAGAAAAGTCAGGCAAGCAATCAGCTTCTCGCTGCCTGCAACACAAACGCCATTTTAAACGGACTGACTGAACTACAGAAGCAACGTTGAGGGACGAATCTGGGTCACGCGTTTGGAGGCGAAACGGCGTCTGGAAATCTCCACTCATCGCATCCTCGCTGATATTTATTTACCAATCTCTCAATCAATCGCGACCCTTTATGGTCCAATGTGTTTGAGCGGTCGGTTAGCCCGAACGCAGTTTTGTTGTGTCGGACCTGGTTGACGCTGTCTGGTAGCTTTTTATAACAAGCAGCTGACTGAGGCGAAGTCAGGTAAGAGGAAGACCTTTGGGTAGTCTATTGCGAATCGGGTTTTAATTTGACGATTTCATGTTGGCAGTTCTACATTTCCCAGAATGTGCTAGCTAATTGCTTGGCTAAGCTACATGGCATGCGAATGAGCGAGCTAACTCTCTTGAGTTGCGTTGTAAGTAAATTACTGATGCGGTCAGTTTTAGCCAATGCTAGACATAACCCAAAAGTTAAAACTAACTCCGGAGTTTGAGTGGCTTTGCTCGGAAAACTGTTTCGACGAGTCTCAGATAACGTTTAGTTTATGAATTGGTCATGAGACGCTCGTGTTTGTTGTGTCAAAAGGGAGGCGTGTCCACCCTTCTATGACCGCTGATCATTATCAGATGAGCCGAGTAGTTGCAATGCTGACTTTGATAGTATGCCAACCTACCATACATCATTTTCCCCTAGTCACCCTGAATGAAATATAAAAAAAGATTATGACAGAATATAAGCAAGAAAATCCTTTCGAAGTAATAATTAATGTTACAATATATAACAAGAACGTATAAATATCAATAACTAATGTAAATCCCATCAGTTCGGTGTAACATCTGTTATCTGAACATGAATATTTACATGATTACGACAGCCCCCTCAGTCTATCTGTATGTAACCTCCAGGATGAAACGAGGTCTCCAGGGAACTAAACAGGAGGACGGGGGTGGCACCAGTAGCGGGTCTCTCAAGCGAGCTTGTAAACAGAGGAGGGACACAGATCTTGACGAAGAAGTGGTCCACTGGGAATGCCTGCCGCAGGAGGTCCTTCTCCACATCTTCCAGTATCTGCCTCTACTGGATAGAGCGTATGCTTCTCAGGTACACATTTGAACAAGTCCACAGTCAGTATAATCAGTGGAAAGTACACAATAGGAAGCAGTGGTTTGCCTCTTTTGCATAGAACTTTGATACGTGCTGGGTCACTGCACTCTTTATTTAGTGAACATAGACAGAATGATGACTCATAGTATAAATGATAAATGTAAGACAGTTGAAGTGGAAAATTATATTCAGTATCATAATTCATTAACATTAATTTCACAGCAGACCTGGCTTCTCACTTAGTTTTTGGCCTTTTGCAAAATAATTCCTAAAGCAAGTGCAGGGAATCATGACATGTAGTTGTAATGACAACATATATGAACAGCATAAACCAAAGATGTCAAACGTGAGGTTCGCGGGCCAGAATCAGCTCATCAAAGGGTTCAATCTGGCTCTTGGTGATAGAACACGTTAACTGAAAACTTTCAACAAAAGTAATTGTCATTGATATTTGAAGACACTGAATATTGCAAAGTGACAACTTCAGTTCAAAAGTGGCTGGTTGGAAACCACTTCCATGCACTCTCCCAACTCGTAGGTATTTTTATATATATGTTTTCAAAGTATGTGAATATTCTCTTTCTGAAGAGTTCTCACTTTAGTGTTTTGTGGTGTGATGAGTCAGGTTAGGTTGTCAAGGTTTACAGATGGATGTGGAAATTTTTGTAAATTTAAAATGATGTGATTTGTATGCAGGTTTGCCGGGGCTGGAACCATGCTTTTCACATGCCTGAGCTGTGGCGATGCTTTGAGTTTGAGTTGAATCAGCCTGCTAGCTCCTACCTGAAGGCCACACACCCTGACCTCATTAAACAAATCATCAAAAGGCATGCCAACCACTTGCAGTATGTCAGCTTCAAGGTACAAGCCGTCTGTGAGGGAAGAACAGATGCCGTTGAAGATTTGCCGTCTCAGGTTATATTCGAGTCTTTGTTTTTTCAAACGCAGGTGGACAGCAGCAGAGAGTCAGCAGAAGCGGCATGTGACATCCTCTCTCAGCTTGTTAACTGCTCTCTGAAAACACTGGGGCTCATCTCCACAGCTCGGCCCAGCTTCATGGAGCTGCCTAAGGTCAGTTGAATCTTCACAGGTAAAACTGCACTGTGGTAGAATTTTATTTGTGATTTAATTTTTTTTGTTTTATTCATTTTTTTATGACAGTCTAAACGGCTCAATTACGATTATTTTCAAATGCGACCTGGGCCACTTTCATATGTATGTATGTATGTATGTATGTATATATGAGCAGTTGTCCTCACGTGTCACCTGCAGGTACTGACTATCCCCCCAAAAAAATCAGATTTTTATTTTATTTATTTATTTTTTAATCTGAATTGAGCATTCAGACCTGCGGTGTGAACCTAGCCTTAGTCTCTGGCATGCAGACACTATTGTGGGCCATTTTAATGCATGCAGTTTTGAGGCACAGTTTTGCAGTGGTTGTTGGCTCGAAATGTACAGTTGTGTTCATTATTTTACATAACCGGACATCATTTCTAAGATATTCTTCATTCTTCATTCATTCTAAGAAAACACAAGTGATCAAGCCAAACACATTTATTTTATTTTTAATGGTATTCAAATTAAATTATAAATAATTCAGAACATCACCATCATTAAAGCGGAAGTCAACCCAAACATATTTTTTTCAAGAATATGTTCTATGCAGGCCCACTAGTTGAAACAAGGCAATGTGATTAATATGCAGCAAAGTCCGTCCGTTTTTAGCCATCTCACAGGGCGGCCATTTCTTCACTTCTGTTAACTGGAAATGACATCACAGACCCGGCTCAGATAACGACCAATCACGGCTCACTTCTTTTCTGAAGTTGAGCTATGATTGGTCATTACCTGAGTCCTGAACAGTTGTGATGTCATTTTCAGTCAACAGAAGTGACAAAATGGCCAGCCCCAGAGCTGGCTAAAAATGGGTGGATTAACTCATATTCCACAACGACAATATTAATCAGAATGCTTGTGTTTCAGCTATTGGGCCTTCACAGAACATATTCTTAAAAAAATATGTTTGGGTTGACTTTTGCTTTAACTCAGCATAGCACGAAGACATTGTCCCCATTGTCTTCTGTCCTCTTTATGAGCACAAATGTATATGGGACTTTCACGCCATATATGTAAAGTCAACCATTTTCTTTCTTTGATTACAACTGTTCAACAGTCTCACTTCATCTCCGCATTGACGGTGGTTTTCGTGAACTCCAAATCGTTGTCCTCCCTGAAGATTGATGACACGCCTGTAGACGACCCCTCCCTCAAAGTACTTGTGGCTAATAACAGCGACACGCTGAAACTGCTGAAAATGAGCAGTTGTCCTCACGTGTCACCTGCAGGTACTGACAACAAGAACAAATTAGGGAATAAGGACTCGTGATAAATTGTCATTACCATTCGATTGATCTAGAACAATTTTTGCTATTGGTGTGCAAAGTTGGTGCAGCAATCCATCTTGGGAAGATCAATTCTGTCTGGCTTGATGACTGAACTTTTAAACATAAAATGAAGTGTGTAGCTTCAGGAGGATGTGTATATATGTGTATGTTTATAGGACTACAAATTTAATGTTTTTTATTTTTTTTTGCAATTCAATATAAAATGTCTTTACTACTTTTGAGTATACCGCGCTACTATGGTATTTTTTTAATAGGCTAAGTCAAATTCTTCTCTCTCAGGCATCTTATGTGTGGCTGATCAGTGCCACGGTTTGAGAGAATTGGCTCTCAACTACCATTTGCTGAGTGATGAGCTCCTCATCGCACTTTCGTCAGAAAAGCATGTTCACCTGGAGCACCTGCGCATCGACGTGGTGAGTGAGAATCCAGGCCAGCAGTTCCACACAATCAAGAAGAGCAGTTGGGACGCCATGGTGCGCCACTCCCCAAAATTCAATCTGGTCATGTACTTCTTCCTCTATGAGGATGAGTTTGGACCCTTCTTCCGTGACGAACTGCCCGTCACGCATCTGTATTTTGGCCGCTCGGTCAGCAAAGACGTGCTGGGCCGTGTTGGGCTCACCTGCCCTCGCCTGGTTGAGTTGGTGGTGTGCGCTAATGGGTTGCGGCCACTGGATGAGGAGCTAATCCGCATAGCTCAGCGCTGCACGCAGTTGTCAGCCATCGGCTTGGGAGAGTGTGAAGTGTCTTGCAGCGCCTTTGTAGAGTTTGTCAAGATGTGTGGAGACAGACTGACACAGTTATCGATAATGGAAGAAGTGCTTGTTCCAGATCACCGCTACGGGCTGGATGATATCCACTGGGAAGTGTCGAAGCATCTCGGCCGCGTCTGGTTCCCCGACATGATGCCAACCTGGTGAAGTTGTGTGAGGGTTGGAAGCTGTGTGGATTTGTTTGGGTGTTATTGACAAAATTAAATATACTATAATAAGACATGGACAAAATGCCATCTATATATAGATTTGATCTAATCACGTGGGTTCCAAAAGAAATCTGTAAAAAAAAAAAAAATTCAAGTCTGTATATATTTTATATGTATATTTATATATCTTTAAATTAATTGTTTTTGTTTTGACAAAACATCCAGCACTTTGTTCTCCGAGTAATGTACAGAGCAGGTGTATTGTTCCTGCAGATTTTAGGTATGACATTTTCTGTGGGAATCAACAGAAATGTCTTGTAATGAAGGGGACATTGTGGCAGTTGTATCATGTACGTCATGTATTTATTGAGCAATAAACCCTAATCCTCTGATATAGTGCATAACCCTTCAAATTGGAGTCACAAACGTTCTGCTTTTTAATTTCAGCTGTTTACAGACCTTTGTCATTATCTACAATATATGGAGGCACAGGGTAAAATAATGTTTATTATCACTTTCAATGACCAGCTACAGAGCACAAGGAGGATTTGCAGTTCCAACGAATGATCACAACAATCTTTAACTCTTGAGTATCACTATTTTACAGGATTTGACACTTTTCATTATCTGTGTTTCATCGATTAATTAACTCTGGGTATATCCTTTATAATAATTCTCAAATATTACTAAAGGTCATTTTAAAAGGCATCCTATATGTATTTGATCTGCAACATACTTGGCAATGCTCTACACGAGACAGTATTCTAGCTGTGAATTGATGATGCTGTCTATGAGCTCCTGGATTTTTGAAATGTACAGTACAGTCCTCAGTATGTACATGTTTGTACGATACATTTGAGACAATGCACACAGTTTATAAGGGCCTCTAACAATACTGTATATATTGCATCATTATCTCAGGTTGAAACTGATCGGACCCACATCTATTTTGTACAACTCAAAAGTTCAGGTTGTTGGGATTTTTTTTTTATATTCAAGAAAGAGTAACCCACTCCAATGCTTGAGTAGTGGTCACTGTTAATATATGTAGTTAGAATTAAAAAATGGACGTCATCTTGAAAAAGTGCTCAACTAACGTCTTGGCTGGTGAAACTTTATTGCTTAGGCTAAGAGATGTTTTCATGTTTCACTATTTTTTTTGACAGTCACGTGGGAATGTAACTGGATTAAGTCTTAAAATACACATAATACATCTCTTGTCTGTGGACTCACTGAAGGACATCACCCTTGGACTGTTCAATAAAGGAACAATTTAAATCATTGTGTTGAAACCTTCCATCCGTTTTCTGTACCGCTTTGCCTGTTCAAGGTTGACAATCGGCCTTTGAATTGTATTTGCAAATGTTAATTAGTTGCTACATGGAGTCCGGGGTACATGACATTGGCAGTGGACGTGGACTCGTGTGTGTGTGCGTGTGTGTGTGCGCGTGCGTGTGCGCGCGTGTGTGTGTACATATATAAACAATTTTTGAATGGCCTCTATGCACGTAGCACTTCCGCGTTAAGTGTAAAATGGCACGCTGATTTCCGGTCGGCAAATAAAAGCATAGAAACAACATGGGAAATGTGTTAAAACTCAAAAGCAAGTCGACGTTGAACAGTGTTCTGAAGAGCTATACTTTAGACCCCATTTCGCCCTCATAGTTATAGCACCGACGCATTTTTGTAATATGCGACCAGTGTGTATTCACTATGATGGGTCAAATGATGGGAAATGTAGTGTACTGTACATGACAAAAAAAAGAGGATCTCATATACTATTTTAATGTAGTAGTATTCAAAATCGTTTCTATTTGATGCACTCTTAAATCAAAACTGATTTTTTTTCCCAAATCAGAACACACATACACATATTTACACGTGGTTTGTCATATAGCCTGTATCCAGCATGTTAAATAGGTCGAACTATCGATTCCTTGGCAGATTGAAATGCATCGGCAGCTGCTGTGTGAGGCTGAACTTCCAACACCAACGAGGAGTGCAACTGTAGCGTACAGACTTGATCCGGCGGGCAAGCCTCTTCACGTAGCTACTAGCGTGACGACACGGGCGAGGCTTCGCCCCATCCCAGAAAAACTTAAGATCAGGGGGAAGAACCAACACGTCAATTAACTAAATACATTTCTATAATCTCGAATGTCAAGAGGTGATGCTGGGGGTGGCCGGAATGACGGGCAGGTGAGCGTCACCATTAACATTAACAAAGTTAACATTGCTAGCATTCACCGCTGCTAATTTAAGCGCTAGCTAGCGCTAGTCACCGGCCAGCTAAAGCTAACGGCTTTTTAACAAGCCGTGTCTGATCCAACAGCGTTTGATTATATAGTACTCACGTTTTTTTTAATTACGGGCTGATTCTGAAAAGAAATGTACAGTTAGGCTAAAGACGTTTTTTTAATCTGTTGGGCAAACGTTAGCAAGTTAGCATGTTAATTTGTTATTTTATACAGATTTCCCTTTTGCAAAGGAATATGTAGGGACATTCAATAAAAGAGTGAGAAGTAATTACTCTTACTAAATGCGCCCATGGCAATACAAAGTATGTCAGTATGCGTGCGTTTTTCAGTTTAGAGACCAGGCAACATAGAACTTCAGCCACATCCCAGTGCCTCGCTTCCTCACCAAATTAGGGGATGAGTTTGAATTGAGTAATTTAGGTTCCTCCTCTGTCTTTACTATGGTAACATGCGCTGCAAAAAAAACACACATAATGGAGTTTTGCGAGAAACGCAACGATTCATAACCTGTCTGTCGTATACGGCTAATTACGGCTTTCTTGTGTCATGCAACAGCATCGCCAATGCTCTGGCCAGTGCAGCCTGTGAACGATGTAAGAGTGGCTTTGCTCCCACTGAGAAGATTGTCAACAGCAATGGAGAGTTGTACCATGAACAGTGTTTCGTGTGTGCCCAGTGTTTCCAGCAGTTTCCGGACGGACTCTTTTATGAGGTAGTGCTTCATTTCATGTATGTAGGTCTCATTAACAAGCATGACTCAACAGCAATAAAATCTTTCCCTGATCACAAGTACTTTGTGTTTTGAATGTGCTTTTTCTCCAATGGACCTCTTTTGTTTTACAGTTTGAAGGTAGAAAATACTGTGAACACGACTTTCAGATGCTCTTTGCTCCTTGCTGTCGCCAATGTGGTGAGTGTTGTACTGTACTACCTTCATAATGAATACTTGTTAATAAATAAAACAAGATGACACCAAACTTAAAAAATCCACATTCACTGGACTCTTGATTGAATGTACCAGTGCCATGAAATTTATTTTTTCTGTGGTTGTATGTATTTAACAATGTGATGACTATTTTAGTTTGCAGGTGATGTGCCCCACTCATGTAGCTAATGATGCAGTGTAGTTATGTATTTGTAAATACTGCATATTTGATACCTCAGTTGATATGAGTGATATTGTTCACAATCATATGTGTAGTGTGAAAAGATGAGCGCTCTACATCTTGTTCGAGATGACTCTCGAAACAAGTGATGGTTCAAACTTTAACTTTCCTATGTATAATTTGGGTTTATATACACAAACGGGAACATTCAGTTAATAATTCTATTAGTCTGATTAAAATTGCTTACCAGAAAAATGGCAAAAAAATGTCCTGCGAATCTGTCACTTATGATCTCTTTCAGGTGAGTTCATCATTGGTCGTGTTATTAAGGCCATGAACAACAGTTGGCACCCTGACTGCTTCTGCTGTGACATCTGCCAGGCTGTGTTGGCTGATGTGGGCTTTGTCAAAAATGCTGGCAGGTGTGTGTGCCATCATAACAATACATTGTGAAAGCTTGTATACCAACTGGTTTTATATGAACAGTGAAATTGTTGGCTTAGACTTAGAAATACAAACAAATAATGGCATGACTCCAGTCAAAACAAATCATTATTTCTCCCCATGTGTTCTACCTTGACAAGCACTAATAAATGTTCTTCATATTCCAGGCACCTGTGTCGCCCGTGCCATAATCGTGAGAAGGCTCGTGGCCTAGGCAAGTACATCTGCCAGAAGTGTCACGCCATCATTGAAGAGCATCCACTGATCTTTAAGAATGATCCTTACCACCCAGACCACTTCAACTGCAACAATTGTGGGTCAGTACTCTCACTTCACTCTACACAGACATCTCCGTGGCAGTGTCAGTGGTCATCAATGACACTTTACAATGTCTGCCTGCTTGTCTTCACTGTGTCTGTATGTATAGCTAGTCACTATTGTACTCCATTGCCCACAGGAAGGAGCTGACAGCTGAAGCCAGGGAACTGAAAGGCGAACTTTTCTGCTTGCCCTGCCATGACAAGATGGGCGTGCCCATCTGTGGCGCTTGCAGGAGACCCATTGAGGGGCGCGTTGTCAATGCCATGGGGAAGCAGTGGCATGTTGAGGTGTGTGTGTGTGTGTGTGCAAGGTCACTTGGTCGTTTAACATTTACAATCATGCTGCTGATTTGAATCTGACACACCTAATCATCGCCCTATATGCGAGTCTTGAAATTGATTTTACTTGAATGTTAGGAGTTAAAGAATTCTATTCCAAACTAATACTAAGTGCAGGTGAATAATAATATTTTCTAATATTTGGACTCTTGAAGACTTTAGAGAAGCAAAAATTAACACAAGATAATTTACAATATATTTAGTGTTGTCATTCATTCCTGGCTTTTTAAGAACAACATGATTGCAAATGGCCTGTGAGAAATTCTATAGCTGGAATTTTTTTTTTTTTTAATGTTCAAGATTATCATTCATCTGACATTCAAACACCTTCAAAAACATAGAAGACGGATTACCTTTAGAAACACAGATCATCAAAAGAGCGGGAATCTTACTTTCTTGTCACATACACTATAAGTACATAAAACTTGAATTATTCCTTTAATATATTTGCTCTTTGCCTTATTCACTGACACCAGTTGTTTTTTGCGCTTGCAGCATTTTGTGTGTGCCAAGTGTGAGAAGCCATTCCTTGGCCATCGCCATTATGAGAGGAAGGGGTTGGCTTACTGCGAAACGCATTATAACCAGGTAAGAAGAAAGCGCCTAACTAAAATGCTTGTGTTCCTCCAAATATCATATGTAACGTTTATGCTTTTGTTTTTAAGCTGTTCGGTGATGTGTGTTACCACTGCAACCGTGTGATTGAGGGCGATGGTAAGTATTAATATAGAAACCTTTAAAAAAAGAAAAAGCTCATTAAAATGTCACTGATCACAGCATCTATTAGAATACTCTAGTACACACTGGCCACAGTATTACGTATGCGTGTACAGTAAATTTGTTGCGCTACAGTATTTCTTCTCCCCCTCAGTGGTGTCTGCTCTCAACAAGGCCTGGTGTGTTAGCTGTTTCTCCTGCTCCACCTGCAACACAAAGCTCACCCTCAAGTAAGTGACCGTGCTTCCAACCAACTTGACTAGCAGCCTACTAACCTATAAGAGTACTTAATGCATATTGTCCAACATTGTTGTCTTCTCATTTGCCCCCTCCTCCCCACCACGATTTCCTCTCTCACTCTCTACATGCTTCATGTGCGGTGCCTTTGTATATCACAGAGATAAGTTTGTTGAAATTGACCTGAAGCCTGTGTGCAAGCATTGCTATGACTGTATGCCTGAGGAGTTGAAACGCCGCCTGGCCCGTCGTGAGCGCAAGAAAAAAGCTGCTGCCTCTGAGTAGAATTCTTACTCTTTATAAGTTGCCATCTATTCTGTCAATTGGTGCAGTTTCTGCCTTTGTTTTCCTCTATGGCATGAATATGAAATATGCATGACTCTTTTAGATATGTTTGTACATCTTTTTTTGTATTGATGTTCACATCAGTTTCCATTATTTTCCCCCTCTAAAGTACAGTGGAACCCCAGTATTTGCAGGGAATAGAGACCGAGCCCTGCCGTGGAAAGTGTAACTACCTGCGTTCAGTAGTTAAATTGTTAAACACAAACACACCGCCTTCACATGAAGCCAATCAATGTATTAGCTAGAATACTGGCCTAAAAAGCAAAAACATCCTTTCAGTTTCAGTTTGAATGTGCATGAAGTACATTCAAGGACTGCCCACAAAACAGGATATCTCAAACGTGGATGAAAAAACATGACGAACTGATTCAACCTTACTAACACAACCACAATTCCACCAGATAATGCCACTGTAATACTTTCTTGCTTTAGCCTGAATACAAAAACTACAAATTGGCAACTGTCGTACCGTGAATGTGCCGGGGGTTCACTGTATTTGGAGTACACTCACAGGCCAAAACAGAAGGTACACCTACGCAATCAAAATAAATCCAACACAAACGCTTTATCAACCCTTTGCAAAGACAATACTCAGTTTTTGGTATTAATTTAAGAATATGCTTATAATTATGATTGTAGTTTGAAGTGGTACGGACCTTAATTGTATCATATTGAGGTTTTTCCTTAGAACTTTATTTTGGTTGCCATACCTGGCTACATGAGAAGTGCGAACTATTAGCGACACCCTTGACACATCTCTTGTACAGTCGTCAAATTTTACAGTACCTCATCTTTTTGCCTATGAGTAAAGTATACATCTGTGTAATAGAGCATCCTTTACTTCATCGATGCTTATAAGAACGTTTTCTAATTTTGAAAGATCACATCACTGCTTGTCAACTAATTCTTGATTGGAAGACGATGATAGCTTCGCAAAGCACCCTCATTTCTGTTAGAATTTAAAGTGAAGGATATTTTCATCCTTTTGGTTGATTTTTGCATGTAGTCCGAAAAAGATTTATTGTAATTATCTGTCATAAGTGTCAAATCAAACTGTCATTCAGTTTTGAAGACTAAAAAATTGGGGACCCTCTAAGTCTGCTGTGTGAAAACTGTATATTGTGCATCACTTGACAGCAATAACAGTGACAGGAAATAACGTTGGCTATTACAATGACTACTATACACGCAGTGCTTTGACTGATGAAGCATTTTAGAATCTCTTAAAGTCGGATGGCAGGGAGGAGAGTTGGGTAGGGAAGATCAACCACTCCTTCCTTGCTGTATTTTACAGCAGTATTGTCATGCAAATTGGGACCTGACAGCATCAATAAATAAAGCATATATGAGGTATGGGGAAATATGTATGCTTTTGTAAAGGAGGCAAGATTTTACCATGTTTCAGTACTTGAGTGGCGCGTTGGTGTTCTGTTAATCTACTCCTGATCTGGACAGATGTATTTTTTGTGTGTGCCTAAAACAGGCATACGCCTTAAGCCAGAAAACTCTGTAAGGGAAACTTTCTACCAAAGGATACTAATGAGCAAAGTGTTAGCTCTAGTGAAGTTGAGCCATGAGCCTTCCGCTCCGAGAAAGCCATTCTGATACATAAGTTAATTGAATACATATGGCGTCTTAACATGATGTCCCTTCCTATTTTGCAGGAACAAGTTTGTTGAGTTTGACATGAAGCCTGTTTGTAAAAAGTGCTATGAGAAGTTTCCCCTTGAGCTGAAGAAAAGGCTGAAGAAGCTGGCTGAATCTTTAGGACGCAAATAGGCTGAACTTGGCCTTACATTCAGTTAAAAAAAACACTGTGGTTTTCATAATGGTTTTGTTTTTGTAGTTAACTCTTTAAAAACATATATATACATATGTATAAAAAATATATACCTATATGCTCAAAGTGACCTTACCTGTTATATTCTCAATAAAAGTGGCATCCATTTTCTCATGACCATCGAACCAGTTAAATACATGTGTTGAACTTTATACTTTTAAATATCTGTAACTTTAAATGTGTATTGCAGTTACACTTTGCATTTGTATATAACATGGATTATTCTCAATTGGACAGATAGGATATTTAAAACCACTTTTGATCAATTGTGCCTGAGTTGCTTTTACATGTCCGAATGAGTAAAAGGAGCAAACTGTGTTTTTAAGGTACCACACAGTTTTGTCACTAACATGCCAAACAAACTCCAAAAGAACTGTTACTGGAGGAATGTTCATTTAAATGCCAGCCAGTGAGAAATAATGAATTAAATGGTGATATGGAGTTGTTGTTGTTTTTATTCATCCGATGCATAATGTTACAGCTGCAAATACTTGTTTTCTCATGAGAGAAGTATCAACAGGGCTCACGTATATCCCTTAAAACAAAAATGAAGAGTGAAGTCAAATTTGTATAGCATTCAATAATAGGGATGGAAATTAAAATGTTTTTTAAAAATCAGATTCATCTTTTAATTGCTAAATTAATTAGTTAGTTGCAGCCCTTTTCTGTGAGTTACATTTTAACAGTTCAAGGAAATAATTCAATTAGATGCAGATTGAGTTTAGGAGATGATCTCAGTTGTCTTAAAGTAGAAATCAACCCAAAGATATTTTTTTCAGGAATATGTTCCCAACAGGCCCACTAGTTGACACACAGCATTCTGATTAATATTGTGTTTGTGAAATATAAGTTAAGCAGTAAAATCCACCCCTTTTTAGCCATCTCAGGGGGCAGCCATTTTGTCACTTCCGTCGATTGAAAATGACATCACAACTGCTCAGGTAATGACCAATCACGGCTCAGCTTCAGAAACAGGTCAGCCGTGATTGGTCATTACCTGTGCCCTGAGCAATTGTGATGTCATTTTCAGTCGACAGAAGTGACAAAATGGCCGCCCCCAGAGATGTCTAAAAACGGGTGGATTAACTCTTATTCCACAAACCCAATATTTATCAGAATGCCTTGTTTCAACTAGTGGGCTTGCATAGAATATTCTTGAAAAAAATATGCTTCGGTTAACGTTCACTTTAAACTCTGTAATCTTCATGTTTTTCATGATTCAGCACACTGCTTGTGCTCTTGGTGAGCAAAATTGTTTGGAAATGAGAAATGTGACAACAAAACTGCTTGTGTCAGCATAATTTCTTATGGGCCAGTTTTGCATTTGCCTACCTGTAATGTACAGTATAAATTTATAGATTCTGCTTGTTTGGAAATGTATGCACTACATTTACATTTTACAGCACCACACATACTGTTTTGAGTTGCTCTACATCAGTCAGTACACATAAAGTGGTATTCAGTCCATAAAATACCCACTACTACCAGTCACCGTTCATATCAAATGATACTCTACAAACATTGCGGCTATTTTGTCTCAATGATAGAACACTGACAAACCAAAGCCTTTCAACACATTTCTTCACTTCACCAGTAAAGAGATATAGCATCAAAGAGGCTTTTGGCGCCAAGTTTAGCATAGCCTCTGTCACATTATAACAAAAAAATTAGGTACCAAAACCACCTGGGTTCTTTTAAATAACACTTGCAATTGGAATTGTTACCACTACCCCACACTGCAAGTGTTATTAGATAAATGTTGAGCAATATTTTAGGGGTATCTGTGCTGGACTCCTAGCTAGTAGCCATGTGGGGATTTGATGAGGAGTGATGAGAACCATGTAGGTGGAGTCTAGACAGGTGTCTCTGAAGGGGGTGCACAGTCTTGTGTTGTGGTTGAAGATGCAGTGGAAAACCCAGGAAACGAAGTCGGAAAGTAGTCCATTCTCCAAAGGTCATGTCTAGAAGCTTTTTAATATCATCTGGGTCACCAAATACCAGAGACGAACCAGTGATGTGATTGCTTTTTACAATTCCAGCATACTTTCTTGGATATTCCATATATTCCAGCTAGGGAAAAAAAAAAACACATGGAGCATTAGAGGGGGAAAAAGTGACTCTAAAAGTATTCGTACTTCAAGACTCTGGCTTCTTCCCACATTCTCAATACAGGCATCTTAGGTTATTTGAAGTTACTTGTAAATTTCTGAAACTCAATTCACTGTACAACCTTGCATGTAACTAAATATGTTGCCCAACAAAGTTAGTCTTACTATAACTTTCTTTTTAAAGACCCCAAACATTTTTTTTTATCCAGAATGTGTTCTATGCAGGCCCACTAGTCTAAACACGGCATTCTGATTAATATTGCGTTTGTGGAATATGAGAAATCCACCCATTTTTAGCTAACTAAGGGGGCGGCCATTTTGTCACTTCTGTCGACTGAAGATGACATTGAAGTTGCTCAGGGCTCAGATAACGACCAATCATGGCTCAGCTTCAGAAGACATATGCAAATGTAATCAGCAGACCCCATTGTGTCTTTTACTTTTCATTATTTGAGAGTTTGGACACAAACTTTCCAATAATGTATAGTGTCTATCAGAAAATTTTGCTGGTCTGTAATCCGTCATTTTTCAAGACGAACCGGATTGTACTCTTCAGTTGGTCAGTCCGTCAGTTAAGACTGTCAGTTTGTCCGTCAGTCCATCCTCACTCCATCCCACCCCCCAAAAAAACACGTCAGCAAAACGGGCGTCTCAGTCCATCACTGACGGACGCGGTTAGTGACGATTGCTCTGACGGATGAAAATCCACTTTCATCAGTGTTAGTCCATCATTTTAGAAAAGTGTTCCGTCAATTGTCAGCAAAACAGGCGTCAGCCCGTGACGGACTGACACCTGTCTGTCAGCCTGACTATAAGTATAACACAAACTACAAATGTGATCACAGTTTCACGGATTGCTATTTAGATGCAGTGCAATGCAATTACATGTCTTACCTCTTTACAAATATCCTCTGAATCCATATTGATTATAACTGTGATTGGCAAAGGAGCAAAGGTCCTCATCCAACCGGAATCTTTCAGCCTGGCAGTTCCTCGGATCATAGCCAGCTCTGTCTTAATTGAGGGATTTAGGTCCACCGTGACCTTGTTGAGTGCCTTCAAATCCCTAATTGTGAAGTGGAAATCTACCTTGAGGAGTCTCTCAAACATCTCAGGGTCTCCATCCTGGTCAAGAAGGTCTTCAATCTGAGAACGCATCACATAAAGCTCTGCTCTTGACTCAGTGAAAACCGTCCACAAGCTTTCGCAATCATCGTCTTCAGCGTTGTTATGATCAATATAGTCTCTCTGTTGAGCATCTTCCACACACTGGATGATCCAGCTGAGTCGGCAGGGCCACTGATTGGCCAGGACCACCCAGGCGGCTATGAGGTCAGGTTGAGGGAGTTCTGTCTTTAAAGCCTTCATGATGATCACAGTCACTCGAATAGAGTTGATCACTCTCCTCATGGACATGGAGTCATCTAAGATGTACTCATTTAACTTCCTCTCATTGCTGTCAAGGATCTTCTTAACCCAATTGTCAATTTCCGCCTCCGTTATATCTAGTTGAACAGTTTTATCTTTCAGTGGAATTGTCTCATTTGTGTCGAATAATACCACGGAAGATATATTTGATAAAGAGTTTCTTTTAAAGCCTCCAGTTTGATGTTTATCTTCGCTCATGTTTCTGCCCTCGACATTTTTTGAACTGTTGGCCAAGCTGTGAAATAAATTGAGCTTTGAATCGTCACAAAGGGGTGGGACGGTGAAGGCCAGAGTAACAATTCGCTGCAACAGCGCATAAGCCCGGTCTTCTTTGCAAAAGCAGCCATCTGCAAAGTTGACCTTCTGTACGATAATGTCTGGGTCTATCGCCAGAATTGAAATGAATGGACTGTCCTCGTCTGACAGTAAAATGTTGATAGCATCTAAGACAGCAACAATCTTAGGTGGGGAGCAGCGGTCTAAATTGGTGATCTTTAATACCACCCTGATTCTTCTCCTCTCAAACACCTCCATGAACTCGACAAAGCGAGACAGGAACCACATCTCTTTCCTGACTTCATTCATGAAGCCCAGCTTGCTGCTGACCCGCTCATTGTCCATACCTCGCTTGATGTTGAGCTCCTGGTTGAAAATGAGGTCCTTGACCATCAGGAAGGAAAACCTTAGCGCACTGGCGGCTGGAACTCCAAATGAAGCGATGACCAGGCCTTCCAACACACTAACGTGGCTTGTTGTTCCATTAACGTTCACAGTCGGTTTTCCCACATGTTTTGTAAGTTCAAATGTCAAAAAGAATACTAGGATGATTAATGGTACCAATAGACTGAGAAGGAAGAGAAACCACAGAGGGCAGCAACAAATCCTCTTGGACCTCCAGTGATGGGGACCAGCTACCACTATCTGATGAGAGGAATAAAAACAAATAGAGCAAATGATTAATGGGTACTATGCATCAGTGGCGGTTGGTCAATAGAGGACACTAGGGTACCGCACCACTGCCGATTGTTTGTGTTGTTGTAGTGTATTCTTTTATATGCTAAGCTATGAAATCTTTATCATTAACACAGGAAAAAAAGGAAGTCAAGTCACAAACCTTCATTTTGATTTCATCCTCGACATCATGTTGGGCCACCCGGTGTAATACTAGCTGTAATTTCCCAAAATTGATTTGCATTGCTTGAAAGAGTCGTATGGCAAGACCGGCCCAGAGCAGGTCACTGCCTGCAAAGTGCCAGGCACTGAAGTTTACATAAATGAAACGGACATTATAATGGTCCTGATTCTCTTTAGTCCAAATGGGTTTGTAGAATAGCAGCCGCCAAATTAGCGCTAACGTGCCAGAAAGTGAAGGTTTAATTGGTCGAGGCCGGGATTTTCCTTTGTAGTTCTCTTCGATCCCCAAAGCTTCCCGCGACATGTACTCTGAAGCAACAAAAACAGTGGTGGTAACAGAATATCTGTAGTAGGATCACATGGTGTGTATAACTACACTAACACAAATATCAGTTTACCTGCGAAGCAATTTACAAATCCTAATTCCAATTGTGTAAAACGTAATTAAAAACAGAAAACAATGATTTGTAAATCATCAAGACAAAACATTTAATGTTCAAACTGAAAAACATTCCAAAAATCAATTTGAAATGTGGACTTGTCAGACCACAGCACACTCTTTCATTTTGCGTCAGTCAGGCCCAGAGAAGCCAGAGACGTTTCTGTGTGTTGTTGATATGTACAGTATATGGCAGACCCGGGTTCTGACTAGGAATGGCATATATCTTCCAGGGATGTTCCTTTTATACCTAATCATGACACTCACCTGTTTACAATTAACCTGTTCACCTGTGGAATGTTCCAAACAGGTGTTTTTTTGAGCACTTCTCATCTTACAAAGTCTTGCTGACCCCCGTTACAATTTTTGGGACGTGTTGCAGGACTCAAATTCAAAATGAGATAATATTAGCAAAAAACCAACAACAATAACATTCATCAGTTTGAACATTAAATGTCTTTCTAGTGTATTAAAGTGAATATAGGTTAGGGGGAATGTAGGTTATAAGGTGACAAGGTTTGGTAAATCATTGTTCATTTTCTATTTTTGTTACGTTTTACACAACACCCCAACTTAAGTCGAATTGGGGTTTGTAATCATTTGATAGTTTGGATGATTCAACTCCAGTTTGAGGTTGCCACGCAAATTGCATAGTTTCTACCGATTGAGAGAGGGAAAGCTTGCAAATTTGGATACATTATTAAAAAGATCATTAGGCCCACTGCTCTCATTTGGTACTGTCGACACTTGGTCATCCTCTTTGCCTTTAATAGAGAATAGCTACCTATCCAGTTTGTATGTCTACCAATCCATCCATACATTCATCAATCTATTTGTCGAACGCCTTGGTATGAATTATTATTTGATGGTCTCAAAATGATGGAGATGTAGGGAAAACTATATTATTTGTTGCGCATTTTTAGTCGGTTCTGCTGTTAATTATTATTTCTGCAGTGATTATGAAAAATGAGCCTTTTTCATCTGTTACCCTGCTAACAGACTGAGAGAAAAAGGAACCAAAAGAAAAACTTGCCAAGGAAGAAACTTCAATGTATCTTATGTGGAATAAAGTATAAAGGTTTAGAAACACAACATTAACAATAGTTTAAACTTTATATTTGCCAACCATTTTTAACAAACTATCTCTATCATAAATCATAACATAATATTGCTGCAGCTGTATTATTAAAGTTCAATTTGTTCAGATTTTCATCTGAGCTGGTCTGTAAAAAATGGAACCCTTTTCTAACTGTACTAAGGGCAAACATAGTGTTTAATGATTATCTGCCACAACAAAGCTTGTGCTTGTGTGTAAATGGGCTCCAAGAGACAGAGCACAAACTTCCTGGTGCAGGTTATAAGTGATAAGATAAAAATCTACAACATGCTGTCATAAAAATTTGCTGTTGTGTCGTTATGCTCAATTTGCAGGCGGGGTCAAACGTATAATAATATAATATCACTCAACTAAATCAAGTACACCAATAACAAGTACAGTATTTAATAACTACAGTAGGACTACTAGGATGACTGCAATTTATTAATCGCAAACACTGCATAGGAATCAACAGTATTCCACATTCCAGCATACCATAAGGGGTACATACCTTCCATTTTTCCAAGGATCCTTCTAATTCGACTCTGACATGAAGAGTAGAGTCCGACAGTTGCAGGTGATGAAACTTTGGTCAAGGTCTTGGAAAGGGCATATGCAAAAATGTCATCTAGAAACAAAAGTAGAAAATAATGGCAAACTTGTTTTTTGTATTTGCATGTTAACTTCAGCTTGAACAGTGAGCATTGATGTCACAACCATTCTGAAATATGACAATTGCTTACCACTGTTTTCAAAATATTTGCACCCTTTCAAATAAGAAAACACATTTCTTTCTGCCATGCTTCAATAATTAATCATTTCAGACAGCTGTATTTACCCATGCAGGGTAAATTGAGATTCATATTTGACTGACGTGTTTACAAGCAGTTATGTTAACTAAAGAAAACAGAAGTCAAACTGAATCATTTGGACTTATGCCACATGTAAGTCACTTAATACTGTACCTTTAGTGGGGGAAGACATGATTACCAATGGTTGTGCAATTTCAACAGTATCATTTGACCTATGAAATAGAAGCAGAAGCAATTTCACAGTTTGCATGTGCCCACTATCCCTTTATTTGCAAACATGAACCTATCGCACGTACCTTCTCGTGATGAGAATGCAGAAAGATTAGTCACAATTGAAAATCATTTGTCAGTCCAGACAGCCTTGCTTTACTTTTGCAACATCATATTGTGGAGACATTTAGTTTTGTCAGAATCATTTTCGGAATGAAGGATGGGATTTACATGTGCTGAATACCAAAAGGATGTTTTGTTGCTGTTGGCTTCTTTGAATCTGAAACAAATAGCTGGAATCACTTTACAGGGTCTTTTAGCTGTTTGTACCTTTTCATGCACTGGCATAGTACCCTTTACTACTTCAAGCTGTTCCTTCATTTTATATGCGCGCAAGTGCTTCTCTAGGTCAATAAGTTATTTGTGCTTGCAGGAACCACTCCCTCTTTGCCCTTGCCTTTCACTCACCAAGACATGCAGTTTGACGGAATGAAATATACATGTGATTCAAACCTAACACCAAACAGATTTCTCACCTGCACTTACACACTATGTTTCTTGAACTGGTTTCAGACAGTTAAGTTATTACTGTGCAGACATGTCCAAGATGAAATGGTCTTACCTTGAAAAGTTCCTTATTTTCACTCATGTCTACAAATCATGCAGTGACGAATACCGGTATGCAGCCGTGAGCATAACACTAGCTGGACTTCAGAGCTTTCAAACAACACTGATATGACAGCATGTGAAACGTGTGTGAAAGGAAAAAAAATACTCCACCTGATCAGGAAGTAGATTCAGTCTTTTGGCACGACACTTTCTAGGAAGTGAGGTCACCGACAAATTGGAATTAGAGCTGGAGCTCCTCTTCCACTGCAGCCAGTCTCATGTCCGGTTTAAGACCATAATCGAAAAAAAAAGTGTTTCCTGATAAAAATGAAGAGTAGAAACATCCCAATTCCTTCCATGGCTTGTGGCATCAAGCTCAAAACCTTTTTAAATCTTGAGAGAAACAGAACAAATTAGCGATTTTCTGTCGGAGCCCAAGGCCTGGATGATTCATGATGTGAATTTCTCCAACTGAGCCCCGCAGGTTAAGAAAAGCTGGATTCTTTGGCGTGACCTGAACTGACATGCAGAGCAGCTCGGACGCCAAAGCGTTAGTAATAAGCCTTTTTAGCCCACAGCGTGATTTGTCATGACATAACTGGTTAGTCAAGCTTTTCAAAACAAGCTGGATGCGTAATTTCCCTTAGCAGCATTACTGTTTTTTTCATTAGCTCTCTGAGACCATCTGCTGTCACATAATACCTTACAACTAAACTTCTGCGCATGCACTTTGCTACTGCTAAATGTTTGATAGCATTGAAGATAGATTGTGTGCAGTGAACAGTGTGATTAAAATTGAGGGTATTTGCATTGAATCCACTACGATTAAAAAAAAAAAAAAAGACCATGTTTATACACTCACACACACACTGCACTTGTTCAGTTCTCCTGCGAGCTAGACCTTTGGTGTCATATTTGAACATGTTAATTTTCAAGTCCATTCTTAGTGTGGCTGCTAATAAGAAGCTTAATTAGTGTAATGTCTGATTAATATTTAAAGTACCTGGCTTCAGGGTGACTAATCGTGGTCCAACTAGCAGTACTGATTGCTGAAGTACTTTAATTAACTTGATTATCATACTGAGTGAAGTTGTGTGTGTCCGTGTGTGTGCTTGTCATGATGGACAAACACACACAACACCGAACTTAAACCTTGCATTTAAGGAAAAAAAGGTCACGATAAATTCAGACGCAGAATGTCCCCGCGGCCACAACATTAGGTACAACTACACAGGCTCTAATGAGACCCAGCTCAGAAAATAAGCCTTTACAAAGATTGACACCTTCAGAGTTGATGATTCTGACCACAGTTTTAGGAACACCTGTATGGGCACAAACCACATTCATAATAATCAACATATTGCATTCATCGGAGAGAGCAATGTCATCCAACTACTGATACACATGTCACATCTAATCTGATAAATTTGTGTCTAGTAAGGACTTGTAATATTTATTGCATTATTTTGGCGGTATAAAACATAAGGCATCAGTGAAATTTGGGCTAACTTTGGAAGGCTTGCAATGCTCTGACACACCAAGGGAGGGCCCTAACGTATCATGCATGAAAACAGGACACTGCCTTTTGATCAGTCTTTCCTCATCTCAATGCTCTATTTGATATGTAAGAGCAAGTCTGACATTGTAGGTGGCATTCATTCAAAGTGGGGTGTGGTCCAGCTCTTAAGACGTGAAAGATACTGTTAGATGAGCTGATTACCATTTTGTGCAAGCAATTACTGCAGCTTGGAGGACAAACTTGCACACATCCAAACGTACATGGAAGCGCAAGCACACATACACACAAAGACCAAACATATCTCTACCATTATTCCCTTTCCATTACTCCTAAGAGAGGACAAGCTTGACTATTGACATGGAGCGTGACACCGGCTTGGAACCGGCCCAACTTGCACGGCAGCCTAATTGGCCTCAAGACCTCTTGTTGGCGTGAGCTATTGATCTGTGCATCGTCAAAGGGAGAAGGCGGCAAATGAGAGATGGCCATATATACCAAAAGGAAGCACTGGCACATCCAGGAATGATGTTTTAAGATTTGCCATTTTCCCAGCATGACAGAGATGGCGAAGTGTTCACCTTGAGGTGCAGGGGTCTGGATCCTTGCAAAAAGTTGATTCACATTCCGTGATTGTCTTTGATGGTTACCACGGGGATGACGGTGGCAAAAAATGGGTTTTCTGAATGCTATGACCCCAAGGATCTATAGACATTGCTTTAAAAATCCCACTTGAGATAGCAAGATGAAAAGTCCTTCACACTCACAAAATCCACTTTTTGTTTGATACCTATGCTGCAAATCTTAGGGGAAGACAAATACGATGAGATCACTACCAAAAAAGCCCTTCAGGGGCAGAGGTCTGAGAAATGGAATGAATGCCGATATTGTATCTATCAGCACAAATGTCCTAGCCATGATTATTTTTCTTCAAGCATATCCCTACTCACATTCAGATGCGGGATCACGTCATCCTATTCTTATCTGTCTCAACACTCCTCATTCTTGCCTTTCTACTGTCAGTAGAGCAATTTCTCTACCTACAGTATGTGTTGTATAACCCAGTGTTTTTTAAACGTTTTGGAGTCAAGGAACATTTATTTCAATGAAAAAATCCTGTGGCACACCACCAGCTGAAATTGTGGGGGAAAAAAAAGCTTATTTTAACAATATAAGTGTTATATTGTTTATATAAGCATTTTTTAACATTGAAAAATGACATTATATTATAACTTCTTGAATAGGAATTAAATAAACACAAAGAAAAAAGTATTTTATAATGTTTCTTATTGATACTTACTCAGTGTGAAACATGGGCCTGTTTGGATAAACACTAAACACTAATTCGCTTGTCTCGAAACAAAGACAATTAGCTACCTGCTGCTGCTGCTGCTACCTGCTGGTATGGAAGAGTACTACAATGTAGTAAAGACATAATTATGCTGCCAGGCGCTAGACTGCACAAGCACACAAATTAGATCATTTCCCACGGCACACCTGACAATATCAGCACAGAGTTTGAAAAACACTGATATAACTTGATTTGAGGCTTAAATCAGGGCCTGCATGTTTTCGATGTTTCTCTCCTCCAACACACCTGATTCAAATGATCAGGATGGTTATCAGGTGTTTGAAGAGCTTGCTGATGAGCTGATGAGTGGCCCTCGAGGACTGGCGTTCCCCATCCCTGGTTTTACATTATGAGACCTATGTCCACGGCAGCCCAGTTGGCCTGAAACATAGAGCACAAAATGTTAGCCTTTTTTCTTCATAGTCAAGTTTTCTCACGGTCACACATACAGTATGCTTCCTGTCCCACTATGGACTGCCACCAAGTTTTGTTACGCCCTATTGCATATAGTCCCGTTTTGTTGCATTCACCCTGTTTTAGTTTCTAATATGCACTGTGACTGCAACTGAGTGAAGTTCAAAATCGGGCCTGGCCTCCATGGCAATCACGGCTTGTCATGTTTTCCATCCTGTCCCCCAGCGTCATCTCAGGTCCATCCCTGTTTTGTCCACAGTGGACTCTAAAGTGAATTCTGTGGCTTCCTGGAACACAATCTAAATTTAGCAGAACTACTTCCCAATATTTTTTAACACATTCTCTGCAGTGATCATTTATAAGAAAAAGGAAATCATTTGTATCGACCCTGCATGTGAGAAGCCCCACAATGATCCAACAAATGGTGCAGATTTAATTTTCAGGGCATTGATTCACTTGTAAAAATGTATGTGTTTAAATAAAATAGTTTCGCAAGCATTATCATGTTACTTAATTAATTTCCTTGTGTGTGTGTTTATGTCTAACTTCTTGCTTGTACCAGCTCTGTTTGTCTCTGTTACTCTAGTCAGAAAAAGTAAGGGGTATTGGACTTTGGTGTCACATTTCAGGATGAACCTAAAAATTTACATGCACTTAATTTGATCTTGTCTAAACTTTTGAATGCATGTACAGCTGTTCAATAATAATAATAACACATTGGATTTACATTGTGCTTTTTTTGGCCACTCAGAGTACAGAGTAAGGTACAAACATTGACAACAAAGACACTTTACAGAGTAAGGGATAAACAATGACAACAAAAAACAGAGACAACAATAAAATGATAACAGACAACAGAAATAAAAGAAAAGCCAGTTTGAACAGTGTGCCCCGTGACTGGCTGGCGACCAGTTCGGGGTGTAGTCTGCCTTCGCCCATTGATGGCTGGGATAGGCTCCAGCAACTCCCCGCGACCCTATATAGGATAAGCGGTTTGGAAGATGACATGACATGACATGACATGACAGTTTGAACAGGTGGGTTTTGAGAAGGGAATGAATTTGAATTTTGAATTGAATTTATCAAGAGTCTGAGTTCCTGATGGGTTGTGGTAGTGAGTTCCAGAGAGTGGGGGCAGCGGCGGCAAAGGCTTGGTCCCCCAAGATACAGCGTTTTGTGTGGGTGATGGGCATGAGGAAGGTGGCATCAGCAGAGCGGAGGGGGCGAATGGGACAATGACATTGCAGGAGGTTAGAGAGGTAAGGAGGGCCAAGGTTATAGAGGGACTTATAGGTCAGTAAAAACACTTTGTATTGGATATGGTGTTGGATGGGGAGCCAATGAAGCTGTTGGAGGATGGGGATCATATGTTCCCTGGAGCGGGTGTAGTTGAGGAGGCGGGCAGCAGAGTTCTGAGCATTTTGCCATTTTCGGAGATGTGTGGAGGGAAGTTCAAAGAGGAGGCTATTGCAATAGTCTAGTCTGGAAGTAATGAAAGAATGAATCAGTATCTTGACTGAGGTCTGGGAGGGAGGAATGGAGGTGTGCAATGTTTCGAAGGTGGAACAAGGTATTTTAGTGATGTGATTGATATGGGATTGGAAGGAGAGGGTGGAGTCCATAATGATACCAAGATTGCGAATGGAGGGGGAAGGAGAAGGGGTGACCTTGTGACTGTCAATGAGGGGGGAGAAGTTCTGTATAGAGGGAAGGAGAGATTTGAGTCTGGTGATGACATTTTTTGTTTTATTGCTGTTTCATTTCAGAACAATTAGGTCTATCCAGGTTTTGATGTTAGGAAGTTAGTTAGTTATGGTCGATGATGGGGTGATGGATTTGGTGGAGATATACAACTCAGTATCATTGGCATAGCAGTGAAAATGGAGTCTATGGTGGCAAATGATTTGACCAAGGGGGCCGAGCACCGAACCATGGGGGACTCCATGGCTGAATGAGGAATTGTGTTACTTGGAGTTGTTGACAGAGACAAAATGATGGCGGTCGGAGCGATATGAGATGAACCAGAGGAGTTCTGTGGCATAATTGCCAACAAACTGGAGCCAGTGTAGGATAATGGGTGTGATTAATAGTGTAAAATGTGGCAGAAAAGTTGAGGAGGGGAAGGATGGAAACGGAGCCAGAGTAACTGGCAAGAAGGAGCTTATTTGAAACTTTGAGGAGGGCTGTTTCTGTGCTGTGGTGTGAACGGAATCCAGGCTGAAATTTTTCATATAGCTAGGGAGAATGGAGATGGTGTTGGACTTGAGTAATGACAGAGCGCTCCAGTATTTTTGAGAGTAACAGAAGATTGGAGATGGGTCTGAAGATGTCTAAGCTGTCTGAGTTAAGGCCAGGTTTTTCAGGAGGGGTGTGGTGGTAGAAAGTTTGAGCGGTGATGGGAAAGAGCCAGTAAGAAGGGAGGTGTTAATAATGTCGGTAATGAGAGGTTTGAGTGTAGTGATACATGGTTGTAGGAGAGAAGATGAGATGGGATCCAGGTGGCAACTGAAGAATTTCATTGATGAAAGGAGTTTAGCATTGTCAGACGATGTCAGGGAAGAGAAGTATATGCAGAGCTGAGAGATGTTTGAGTAGAAATGTCAGGATCTGAGGGCAAAGGAGTGGAAGTATTAGATGCAAGTAACTATGAATGGATTGGATTTTGGAATGAAAGGATGTGAGAAAGGTATTGAATTTGTCTGTTGTGAATGTGAGGGTGATATTGTCCTTAGATTTTGTCAGTTTTGCTAATGTGGAGAAAAGTGTGCGGGGGTTAGATGACTTGCAGTGGATGAGTGGTGAATAATAATTGAAACGGGCAGTTTTGAGAGCAGAGTTGTATGTTGTTAGAAAATGTTTGTAGGCTTGGGCACGAATTTGAAAAATAAACTGTGGCAGTTTTGAGAAGGGTATAACCAGTTGAGGCAGGAGGAGAGTGTGTCGTAGAAATTCATGAGATCTGAAGCAGTGGAATCAGTAGGAGGGGGGGAAGCTGGTGATGACATGGGATAGAAAGGAGGAGAGAGAGTTGAAAGGGAGGGATTTCAGGTTACGAAAGGTTATTGCCCAAGTTTGTTTGGAAGAGGGAGTGGGAGTATTGTTGTCCAAAGTGATAGCCAGACGATCAGAAATGGTGAGGTTGGTCAACGACAGATGAATGGTGAGAAATGGTGTGGTGTAGACCAGGTCAAAAATGTGTCCATGTGTGTGTGTGTGGGTGTGTGTGTGCGTGTGCGTGGGTGAAGTGACATGCTGAGTCCAAGAAATGGGCTGAGTTACAAAGTGAGTGAAATCAGAAAGAAATGATGAACAGTTTGAGTGATTTGGAACCAGACAGTGTCACCTTCAACACTGCTTATCTTGTACGGTGTTTCTGGGAGTTGCTGGAGCCTATCCCAACTGGGGATATGGGGCGGCATGGCTCAGTGGTAGAGTGGTCATTTCCCAACCCGGAGGTTGTGGGTTCGATCCCCGGCAATGGTGACCATGTCGAAGTATCCTTGAGCAAGAGACTGAACCCCCTGTTGCTCCTGATGCTGCGTCATCAGTAGGTAGATGAGGTACAGTATAAAGCGCTTTGAGTACCCAAGGTAGAAAAGCGCTATATAAGTGACAGCCCATTTACCATTTACCATTTAACTGACTACAGGTGAAAGGTAGACAACATCCTGAACCGGTCGCCAGCCAGTTGCAGGGCACACACGGACACCGTCACTGAGCGGGAACTGATCCCACGCTGCCCGCACACAATTCAGGCAAGTGTACCACAACTCCATCAGTGACTGGACCCGCACAGTCTAAAAGCTAAATGTTCAAATGAGGAACGAGGTGAGATGGAAATGGGGCAGATGGTGGTGTGGAATCGGTAGTTGACTGCGATGCCTCCGCCTCATTTATCCAATCTGGGGTTATCAATGTAGCCCCATCTGGTTGGGGTGCTTTGGTTGAGTGCAATGTAGTCCATGGGTTTATGCCAGGTTTCAGTGAGACAGAGAATATCCAGTTTCTTGTCCATGATCATAAAGAAGCAGGCTTTTATTGTCGAGTGATCTTGTGTTTAGTAGTGCTGTCTTGAGAGGCTTTTGTTGTGAAATCCTTGTGACGGAACAGGCAGGAGTTTGATGGTGGTCACATCAAAATGAGCACCGTGACAGGCGTGGGCAACCAGGAAAAGGTACAGTCAGGATCGAAAGGCAGAATCTAAAACCACCGCAGTTCAGGGAAAATGTGAGTAAACTGTTCAGTTCAAACTCATTTTCTTTATTTGTTCTGAGTGAGAAACAGCAGACAAACGTGCTAGCATCCTCTCACCTGTGTAGCGGTTGTTTAGTATTAAATATTAATTTAATAAATGGGCAGCAATAGGGTTGATGCCTGCACCAACTCTCGATCGCCGCTAGGGGGCACCATGCCCGTTTTGGGTTGATTCTTTGGACAAAACGGACGAAAAAGTCCTGATAATTCAGTTTTAATATATGAAGGCGCTACATAAAAAAATCTGTAAATCCGAATGCCCAGATCAGTGATTGAAACTCAAACACACACAATTCACACTAGATTTCTGTATATGACAATTATTTATTTTCTACAGCTATTGAAATCTATACGAAACACACTACAATGTTCAGAAGCAGAAATAGAAACACAATAAAGAAATCCTACACTAAGACAAGTCTAAATAAATGAAGAAAATGAATATCAAAAGTTTGAAAACCAATATCACAGGCTTTTAAGGAAAGGGGCATTTGGGGACTGGATGACGTGTGCGTGTGTGTGTGTGTGTGTGTGTGTGTGTGTGTGTGGGGGTGTGCGTGTGTGTGTGTTGTGCGTGCGTGCGGATGTGCGTGCGTGCGCGTGTAATGAGCAGTGAGCTAGCATACCAGGCTAAAATCAGCTGTCTTATACCAAGTTAATTATGCACCAGTCGTGTGGCCCATAGGAAATTGCAAGCTGCACTTACGGGTGTTGGTTGTCGTCGCTCAACGGGGAAAGGGAGGAAGCATTGCCGCGGAGAGTGACGTAACAGGAGAGCAAGAAGAAGAAGAAAAGTCAAGTCCAATAATGGAAAAAGTTGAACAAAGGAAGATTTATCGGAACGGCCACGGGGTTCTGCGGCTCAGCACGCAGTGTGGTTCGAACCAGGTGGGCTACCCATTTCAGGGTGCTTCGGACACTGGTCGTGATAGCTGGTCGTCTTTGCCGGGACTCTATGCTATCACCCCGCTTTGAGGGAGGTGGCACACCTTTTTGGGATGCGGCCGTGCTGTGCTGGCTAGCTGGTGAGGCTAGAGCTGATGGGCGACTCAAAAGTAACAAAAAAGAAGCAAATGTTCTGACCCGGGAAGGGTCAGAGGGTGGCTGGTGACAGAGTAGAGTTAGTTGTTGTTATCCTTTCGGCTTTTCCCCTCAGAGGTCGCCACAGCGAATCAAGTGCACGCACGATTCGCATCATTGATTTGGCAAAGCATTTTACGCCGGATGCCCTTCCTGACGCAACCCTATTAGCAGGGCACACACACAGACACCATCACTGAGCTGGAATCGATCCCACGCTGCCTGCACACAACTAGGGCGCGTGTACCACTACACTATCAGTGACTCTGACAGAGGAAAGTTAGTAAGCCACGAAAAAAAAAGGATGTAGAAAGTTCACGCCAGTTTCCAAAAAGAGTGAAGTTCAAGAAAGCGAGTGTCCAAAAAGAGAGGTTTTCTATTCAGGAGAGGGAGCGTCTTTTTTTCCAGTAGAGAGAGCGAGAGAAATTCTGCACGGCCTTTATAAGGGACCCGCATGTTAATGAACATCCCCCACGTCTGGGCGCTGGCTAAGCGATTTTCCCAAATTTGTGAAATAAGAATTTTTTAGAGCTTGGCACATGTGAGCAGAAAAGTTAAAATATCTGTTGTTGTGTTTTTTTTCTTTTAGCACTGAACAACAGGTCGGTCACATTCCGGGATGATGGAATCATCAGGGGGGTTGGATTGGAAAGACCAGGCGTTGGTCCTTCTCTGTCTCTCCAAAGGCTGGGTGCTGGCACTTAAAAAGGGCCAACTATGTGTATTCCAGGTCTGGCGGAGGAGGTTCGGGGGTCATGCCCCTGTGTTCACCCGATCTGACATCCATTTTCGTTACACCTGGAAGCGATGTTGATCAACATTTTTAAGAACTTTCTGTTCACAAGGAGCTAAATAGCTAAATATTTGTTTAATCTTTGAAAATTTAGAAGGTTATCCACCTCTATGCCTTTCTGTGACCTTTCCAGTCTTTCCAGTCTGAAAAAGATAAATACCACTAACTAAATGTCTTGGTCATCTCAGGATACCTGTTGTGAATTTTGCCATTCAGCTCCTTGTTAGAGAACAGCAAGTTGTTCAGAAAGCACTCAAACATTGAACAGTTGAACCTGAAATTTTAGCTGTAAACAACTTCGTGTGAGAAGTGTACATGATGTAAACAGATTCAAAAGATGACCTTGGTGGAGATCTTGTGTTTTATCTGTGCCATTTGTACGATTGTGTAACAGGCACATCACACTATAGGATTGATTATTTACCGGTAGCTTACCTAAGCTGTTGGTGCTTACCATGTTTTCGTTTTTTTGCTTTGTTTTTTGGAACAAAAGCACCTCTGGAAAACTACTTTTTTTCACTCAATGCTTTATAAAACGGAAGACATTTGTCTCCATGGGGTGCCCAAATTTTCCTCTCCCAGCCATGTGTGAGCTTTCTTTTCAGCGGGTGTTACATTCATGATACACGAAAGACCTTCTATGTCTCCTCTTCATAACACAGCAAGACAACCAGAGCTGTCCAAACGTCATGGGAGTGACAACAGGAATCACTGAAAAGGTTTCTTTCAATCTTTCCACCATGTGTCCATGAAATCTGTCTTCATTTTAGTCTCTAACGGTATACCAGGTCGACACCGTTTCTTTTTCTCCTGAAGATGATGTGCGGATCAGTGTCCACTTACAATCTTTTCACCAGCACGCACGCATGCACACATTCACGCTGACCAGCTGAGTGTGCCCCCTCTCTTATTGGCAATATCAGTGGGCAGACGGGTTGGAGAGGTTGAAGGGCTTGACGGGGGCTTGATTTCTGAGGCAAAAGATGATGGCAGCTCTTACTGAGATAGAATCGCGGCATCTCAAGCCCCTTCGGAGATTGTTACCAGGCCTTTATAAAATCTGCACGACTCTTCCATCTCCCAATGTAGCTTCTCTTTATCTGCCCCTCCCTCCACTTTTCTCCCCAGCAGTATCCTACCTGTGTCACTCACTCAGCACTGACTGCAGTCTCCATGTTGCAGGGAAGAATTTCCTAATCATATCAGGAGAAGCAAACATTGCATTTGCTGTTTTATGTTGTGAATATTTACACCCGAAGGCGCACAGCATGCACTGCATCATGATCATCACACCAGAGCTTGCCTGTTGTCAAGATGCTGTGAAGCTCCTGACAAGTTACCTAAACAGACACTAATCACTGAAAGCAGCGCGACAACATCGTAATGCAGCAGACACCTTGACTGACAGAAACATGCATAAAGACCTTGTAGTGTATGCAACAGAGCAAGGCAGTGTAAACAAAAGTCACAATAAGTCCTCTTTGTGTATCATACAAGCAAGTGACATTATGTACATATATATTGGGACACCTTGTCATTACACCTAGAGGAAAGATTGTAGAAAATATGAAGTTGTCCTTCTCAGAGTCACTGGCTTGTCACAAATTGTCTGACTTTTCAACACACTGAGAAACAACATGTCTCAATAATTACCAAATTGATCACCATTATGTTTGGAACAGCAGTTAACATTTTCACTTTAAATGATTTGTGCAACATGTGATCACTTACCCTGTCAGGTTGCACCATTAGCTGGTCAAATATGTCATTATTTCCTGCATGGTTTCTGAACAAACATTTACTAACAATCTCCATCAGTCTCAGATGAACTTTTGTTTAATAAATAGTCTAACAATGTTCGCTAATGCCTTTTAAAACTATCAAGGACCTCCAATGAATAAGGTCAAACTGTCAGTGATTTTGAACAGAGAGGATGTTGTGTGCCATGTTATTATGATCGAGCCCCTTGCAACACTTCACATGGAAAACAGAGACTTGCGACATTGCGTGTGCACATTCAAAATAATGAAGAAAATCACTGTATATATGGGAACAAGACACTCAGAAGCTTGATTCACAAGCCACATTTGGTACTTTATGATGAGATCCAATTTGAAAGCTATATCAAGTAATGCCTAATTTTTGACACCATGATAGAAGTGTTAATTAAACCATGTTTATTATTGTGGTTGTAGCTTGCAGTGATGCAGAAGTATATCATCGCATATAATATTAACCATCCATCCATTTTCTATGCCGTTGATCCTGGTCAGGGTTGTGTGTGAGCTGGAGCTACAGTATACAAGCTCATTAAAACAAACAAACAAACAAACAAACATAGATATATACGAGACTCATGCATGTTTTAAAAAAGGAGAGAAAAAAAGGTGCATTTTGATTTGATTGGGAAACATCAATCAATATCTTTGTAAAAGCAAATTTGAAACAGATCTTAGATAGGATAGTTTGATCCAGAATTTGAATCATTGTACACAAATGTGTATGTGTGAGTGTGTTTCCTTTTGGAAGGAAATTTATGGTTGGTTGGTTTGTTTTGGTTTTGGGCTTTCTTTAGTTTCATGTTTTGCTCAGTGTTCTGTGTCTGTCTCATCATGATTTATTGTGTCCACCTGTGTGCCTTCCACTCCCTAGTGTTGGCCAATCAGCTCCCTCCTACCTTGTGTCTCTTGTACAGGTGTTTCTCGTTGTCTCGTCAGTGTGCTTGTATTTAAGTTGCTAGTTTTTGTTCGGTTGTGGTTGGGTCATTGTCGTGTAGTCGCTGTTGTCATAGTTGTCCTTGCGGTTGTTGTATTAGTCTGAGTTGTTGATGCTGTCATGGTGACAGAGTTACCGGTTGCCGTCACCTTGCCAAATCAAGCCTCATAATCATGCCAAGCCTCAGTAACCAGTCAAGTATATTTCGTTTCATTTTCATTAAAATATCATAAACAGTCCTCCTGCCTCGCCTCCCTGCATTTGGGTCCACCTCCATGCCAAATCCTGACATAAAGTTGGCGATAGCTTTACTGTTGTGTCGTCCTACAAGTGCATTTGGATTACAGGTATATTCTCATGATACAGCCAATCAATCAGCCAGACAGGAGAAAGGCAAAAGTCTGAAAACTAGTGTGGATGAAGAATGTGATTTACGAGACAAGAACCATTTAAAGATGCTCCCGAAGCTCATTCTAAACCCTCTCTATCAGTAGCAAGACATCTTGCTGTAATCCATTATCACTGGGTGGATTAATTTGCATAATTCGACTATTGTGCAGTCCCAGGTCTTTTCATGTCTCCTCCTTCAAACACAATATGAAAAAGGGGGCCTCTCAACCCTCAACAAGTTGTTGCTTAGGAAACAGCAACGGCAAATTGGGGCAGAGTGCAGCCGAGCAAGGAACAGGGAAAAAGAGGGGACTCGGTTGAGCAGGAGTGATAAAATGACACGGCCAAGCTGATGCGGATGTGATTAGCTGCCAGCACAGAAAAGGAGTGAGAAAATGAGCAGAGCGAGCAGAGGACAAGAAAAAGAAAAAGGGAAGCCAGATAGGGTGGAAAGCGGAAACTACTGTTCAATACAGAGCAATTTTATGTTACTTAAGAAGTCATTTATCTATGTCGACAGTCTATTAGTCATGTATTCGAGTGTGACCCCGGGCTCCCCGCCCCCTGGCCCACTCGCGCACAAACTCACTGTGACACCTCCAGTCTGTGCGTGTGCATACATGTCACAGTTTGTGTTTTTTTTTTAGATATTGCGTATCTGTGACTAGGATGAGAATGGATTGGTTATCCTGGAGGGAAGAGAGTCTGTGCTAAATTGCACAGATAAAATCGATATGTCGTTAAAGGGTGGGGCCGTACCTTTCACAATGAATATTGTGCAATATTGCATTAGCCCTATGCTGTGTTGTATGGTTTCATTTTAATGAGGAGGTCAACTGAAACATTTTTTTTAGGAATATGTTTTATGCAAGTCCACTAGTTGAAATAAGGCATTCTGATTAATATTGCGTTTGTGGAATATGAGTTAAGCAGCACAAACCACCCGTTTTTAAGATATCTCAGGGGGCGGCCATTTATTCACTTCTGTTGAATGAAAATCACAGTTGCTCAGGGCTCAGGTAACGACCAAGCACAGCTCACCTGTTTTCTGAAGCTGAGCCATGATTGGTCCTTATCTGAATGACCAATTTTTAAAATAATACATTTTTAGTAGGCAACCGGTAAAATGCCCAGCTCTGACGATGAGTTGGCTTCCTTCGATGAACCCGCTAGTCTCGAACAAAGTTGATTGTTGTCTCAGAGATGATGTACACTGCCCACTCAACATAATTCTCTGCAACGCACCAGTCATACATCCATTCACCAATCCCATGTTTTGCCTCAAACACTGGAATTTTCTGATGCTGTTGACCCCACACAGCTGTGGCACACTCAGCTATCATCAGAGGAGAGAACACGCAGATACAACGCCCATCTGTGTTTTATTGTGGACAGAGTGGCCATTTCATCGCCAAATGGCCGATACGGCTAATAAAAGGAACGACTCACCAGTGATGAGGGGATATTGGTGAACTATGCCTGTGTTCCCCCTCACGATGTCTCCAGCTCCTATATCATATTCTGGAAAGACAAGTCTAAAGCCCTGACTGCTGTGATTGACTGATCAGTGGGAAGTTACGTTTTTATCCCTTATTCTGTTGTATTCTTGTGATGCTTAAATATTGTATATCTAAATTGCACTGTAATGCTTACACATCGTATTGTCTACTGCAATGTACATACTCTGTTCATTAACTCCCGTCTTACTTTTGTTACTATTGTTCAACTGTGTGTGTGTTCATGTCTATTGCTGTTGATGTATCTGTGTGCTCCTGATTGTAATACTGTTTATTGTATACAGCATGGATGTCTCGGTGTACTTTTGCACTATCAAAACAAAAAGAAATTGTTGTTATTATGATATAATAATAGTATACAATAAAAAAAAAAAATGGGAATAGGGAATGCTTTGCAATGGACTGTATGGATGCAGCACTTCCACGTTCGATGTATTAAGGCACCGAAGCTTCCGGTGCAGGGTAGAATCTATACCAGAGCGTTTTGTTGATGTGACGTAACTCCTATGTCCTTAACTGAGTCAAAACGAACAGGGACAACACTTTTGATTAACAATAGGACTCCCGGAATGCTAAAACTGCTTAGATCTCCTAGAGCTGTCATTTTTCTGTAATGTGCATGTGAATTGTGGTGGCAATTGGTCATAGTTTACTAGCATTAAGTCACGTTAAGATTTTTGATATTAAGGGTTTTAGACCGTCCCATTTTGACGGCTAGTGCTTTGGCAAAGACGTCATCACCTAAAATTATTATTACTCGCTGTTTGAGTAGCTATTGAAGTTTTTTATTTATTAAAAGTCTGTTCTGAGTATCTTTGAATGTAAATTATGTACTGTAGCTCCTCTCCTGGGAACACCAGTCCACCTAGTCCCATCCTTCCCCCCCCTGAGGCAGATGGGGTGTGGGTTAGGTGCTGGTACTTCAGACAGAGCCTGCTGTTGTCCCCTCTATCACATCTAACAGCCAATATTTGACCCTCAGCTAATAATACCTTTAACTTTGTCTCTTCACCAGAGGGAGGCTGCTCTTGCTCGGACTCGCTGTCTCAATCATCTTTAGACTCAGTCATGTCAACATTTTCAAACAGATGTAATGCTTCCCCTCATGTACAGTTCTGTTTTTTTTTTTGTATTTTTTACTGACCATGGTGACTTTTCTTATGCCGTCGCCGGAAAGTGGTTACTATGTAAACCCAGCGCAGGAAAATGACTCTTTATATTTTTTTAATACAATAAAATGGCAGTATGAGAATATTTATACAGACACAGGAAAAGTTGAAAGTCATGGAACATTGTTAATCTATGCAAACAGAGTAACAATAACAATACATCAAACTGTCAAAATTAAGGCTGCGGGAGTTGTAGTGTAACAAACAGGGCCTTTTGGGGTTGACGGCTGCATTATTACATTAGCAGGGGAAAAAATACTGAGAGCAGACTTTGATGTTATCTGTAACTACAAATTCATCCCTGCGAATGTTAACAACGAACTGCCTCCGCTGCCCATCGAAGCAGGGTAACACCGTGTAGAAGCTGTACATTTGGGCAGACACACAGCAGTGATAGCTCGATGTAATGTCCTCTCACCTCTTCTTCACGAATATGCGCAACCACAGACATAAACATAATCCCGAAAAATACCCCAAAACGTTGAAAATTGATAGAAATTCTCTGAAGTAAAACGGCTTCAAAACAATGGCGCTCGGCATGACCGGAAAGGGTGGTTGGTGCCTAATGAGATTTCACCGGAAATACGTTACACCACTCTGTGCATATAGTCCATAGCAAAGCTGCAGTTGTGTTACATGGATTGTAGCATGAATTTCAGAAGATATGAATGCCTGTGAGACCGTGTAGATGTGATTTTTGATTGGATGAGTGAGTCTGGGCAGTGCTGCCAGTGGAAGGAGGAAAAGAATTGCGACCTTGTGTGTCAGTCTGCGGGATTAAATCTGGGGATTGAGAGAAATGCAAGTTTGACGTTTTCTTTTGGGGGGGTGACATTCAAATGTTCATTTTCACAATAAAGAGTGTTAGTGAGTGACTAATAGAGTAGTTTCTGTCTTTTCATTTTTGTAAGTGGGTGTTTGGTGAATTTGTTGATGCTTGACATGAGGTTGAAGTGGTAGTGCAACCAATCTAATTTCTAGTAAAATATAGCCATGCGCTTGAGGCACTGCTGCTAGTTTACTGCGTACAACCAGAATCTGGTGATTTCAACCAGGTGTGTGTTGTTGGCAAAACACCAGATTGGTGATTTATTAATTCGTTCAAGCAATAACCATCATTGCAGTGTGGTAAAAGCGACGTGTTGATAGTTGACTAGTGTTAATGTCAACAGTGCTGAGCAGTCTTAAGGTTTAATGAGCCACAGACCAAATTTGCCAGTTGTTGCTGTGCCACTAATGTTTGATGGACTGGCATAGAAACATATTAAAAAAGAAATGATTAAATAACTCACCATTCTACCATTACAATGAATGGGGTTTTTATAAATGAGATTGTCCTATCTATCTTGGGTAATCTTTTTTTTTCTTCCCCAAAACTCTAATGGCTTGTTTTTTAATGTTGGCTGACACAATGCTTGAAGCAGAATTGCAGTTATAGTTCATTATTGTTGTGAACAAACAGCGAAAACAAAGTCGGCCTTCTAATATTTTCTGCTAGTAAAAATCACAGCTAAAGCATGTAAATAGCCAACCCAAAGTGTCTCTTTGATCAACTTAATGAACTAATTTTCCTTCAGTCTCTCTACACACATTGGATAGCTTTCTGGAAGTATCATATTTTAATTTTATTACTACTAGTATGTGTGACATATTGTAAATGCATCACAACTTCAAGGGCAATATGATGTTTCACCTTCCCGGTGGGGTGCTTGACTTACTACACCCAAGAGTGCATTTCTGGAATGAAGATACCTGTATATAAATGACAGACTTAAATCGATGGTAGAATGTTCGCAGCCAGAAAAGCACACAAGTGCGCGCCTTTCCCCTCTTACGCACATGGGGGACTCAAAGACAAAAAAGTGAGTCACTGAACTAGTGTTTGGTGGTTAAATTACATCACACTAAGATCACTTTCTGCTTGATGAATGTTACACCTACGCTTACACCGACGCATGCGCTTCAGCATTCTGTGAAGGCCGCTGTAATGGCCAATCTATTCTTTGAGTTTGATGCAGGACAGTTTCTACTGGAAGGGAGTGTGATTAGGTTGGTAGCTACGGTACGTTCTGTGTCTTTACTATTGAATAATAATACAAAAGGAAAACAACTCACCCTAGTTTATCTTTTTCCTATTTTGTGTATTTCTGTTCTATTTTTGATCTTCTGCTTTCCCCCAGTACCGAATCTTTACTTCCCTGTCACTCAAAACACTTTTGTCCATTTTTTTCTTTCCAGTAAATTCCATCACTGACCTTTTTCTATTCAAGGCTGCCAGCATGCTACACCATCCGAGTCATCTCAGCTACTTTATGTTAACATCAGTCCCAGTTCATATTATAATGACCCTTGGTAACACTGTGTCATCTTCCACACCGCTTATCCTGTACAGGGTCGCCGGGAGCTGCTGGAGCCTATCCCAGCTGACTATGGGCGAAAGGCAGACTACACCCCGAACTGGTCGCCAGCCAGTCGCAGGGCACACACAGACACCGTCACTGAGCGGGAACCGATCCCACGCTGCCCGCACACAACTCAGGCGTGTGTACCACTACACTATCAGCGACACCCTTGGTAACACTGACTTTCTCAAAGCCATAAGCATCTGTGCCCATGATTTGGCACTGCGGCTGAAATATTTGGTGTCTTTTTTTCCCATACTTCTGTTTAGCAGAAAGGATGTGACAACTGTAACACATGCCTTAAGTGTTGTGTCATTGTAAGTGGACATATTTTTTGAAGGATAAAATCTTCTAGATATATTAGTGCACACATGGTGTGTGCGCATTATTTTCTATCATCTCCTCCCATTCCATAACTCCACTGATACCTTTAGCCCCACTCGAGCCCCTCTGACCTTTCTCCTGCCCACTCGTCTGTCAATCACGTTCACTGTGTTGAATCAGAACCTAAAGCATACACTAGAATAGACCAGTTTCACTGATAATTTTAGAGTACCGGTAGATGGAGACATGACTCACCAGACCACATATCAAATAATGAAATATATCCACTACATTTATACAATATTTGTTCAAATCTGAGGTATTTTCAACACAGTGCCACAGAATTTAGCTTGCATCTAATCAGGTCCAATACAAGAGCAACTATATTTGAAGCAAGCTCAGTTTTGATCTTTTTCTATATTTTTCTAATTTCTCATACACCTCTGTATGTTACGGTGTTTCCTCACAGTTTAGATTTAAACCTATGTGAAAGACATTAAAAAATGTATCACATGTAAAGGTATGTAGAAGGCTGACCTTTCCCCCAAATGCACCATGTTACTACTTTACAGTTTAACTGGAAATCCATTGACCAAAACCTGACCTCTGATCACTGCTACTTTGAGAAACAGGCACATGTCCACTCAACACAGCAATTAGTGGTGTGATAAAAGGAGAACAAAATGAGGGAAAGTGAGGAATTATGCATGATTTCTCTGTTAAGCTCTCTTGGCTCACTCAGCACAACTGCTTCATTGTCCAAGTGAACAACCCAGGGCAACTTCTAGACCCCCTGACTGTAAGTGTTGCAGTTATCCGCAATTTGAAAGGCGATGAGAAATGACATGCAAAGAACAGGGAGTTAAGAGGAAGCGATTGTAAAAGGATTTTATTCTGGAGTGTGGATAGCGCTGCAGCAAATCTAGAACTATTTGCTTATAGACAATGGGAATATGATTTAATTTATTTTTCAAATAATATATATAGCCAGCAGCACGTGCAACCCTTGTGAGGATAAGCGGTTTGGATAAAGGATGAATATTATACCATGTTATTATTCCCACAAGGAACATTGCCTTTGTGATTCACTGAATTTATCCTGCCATACTTTGTTACAACGATACAACAGTGCTCAAGACACAACTAAACGATTTTGAACCTTTTTTATCAAGTCCCAAAGTCAAGTCCTTACTCCTCCAATTTCTGATAAAGTTGGTGTTTTATTATTATCTTTAATTCCTTTTAATCCACATTCATTTCAAACATGCTTAAATGAGAAAAACATTTGTCAGATGAGGTAATTAGAGGTGTAACGAACACAGATTTTCCACTTCATTTGTACCTCTTCATTCTGTCACACTAGTTCTATTTAAGTATTTTCTTAAGGTCTGGAAGTAATTAGGCTTGGGTGTGGTCAGTGAAAATGAATTCAGCTTTCCCAAAAAATGTGATTAGCCACTTTTAATTAATGACTTCACAAGGGGCGGGAAAATAGTACTTTTTACACACAGCCTGATAGCTTTGAAAACATTTTCTTCCCCATCTTAATAATAATAATAATAATAATCATCATAGTAAATAAGCATTTAAAAAATGCATTTTTGTCTACTTGGGTTGTCTTTTTATTGGGTTGTTATATTTACATTTGTTTGATGATCGTAAACGTGGAGCACCCATGCAAAAGAGGAATTTAAGAATTGCGGAAATACTTTGTCACGAACCTGTATTATGATTTGTGGTATCAAATGCTTTCTAAAGATGCAAGTTTCTTTTTATCTATTGAATTAGTGAGTTCGTTGGTGAGTTTATGAATGGAAATGCATCATTTCAGTCATTATTTAATTTTAGGATTTTGCCTTAACAAGTAAGCAACTTATACTTTCTGTTTGACCATCAAACAAATCGAGTTGAAAAAAAGTAAGTTCAACATTAGTTGATGGTTGGCTTTATTGATCAAGAATGACATTTATATTTTCCAAGCAAACAATTGCATGATCTTATTTTGAGCAGATATTGAAGGAGGGGAAAAAAGAAGAGTGGAGCCATATTACATGATTGATTGTTCTGCTCCCGTACATCTCCTGGAACTTTGCCTCCCTCAATGTTCTCTACATTAAATGAGGTATAGTTGTGCATGACAAAATGTCACGGCATATAATTTCCTGCTTTCTGCTTATCCATTCCTTTGCCAGCTAGTTTTTTTCTGGCCTGTCCCCACTTCATCAATTCAGAGAGAGAAGGTTAACTTGCCTTCAGACAAAACAACAACAGCAGCCAGCATTTCCTCCTTGCAGGAAAGCACCGGATAGAGATCACACTACAATCAATTAACTGTGTGTGTCATTACGGATTACCTCTATGTACAACATTGTCACACACAGCTGGAAGTTTGCCCAACGACAGGAAGGTAATAGAGCAAGTGACTGCAAGTCCCTTGGGGAAGATTAGTGCTTCATACCCCATTTAAGGAAGTGAGGAGCAACAGATGACAACATGCGTAAACAATGATTTAAAGATCCTTCTAAATCCAAGTTATGGTTCACTAGATGATTTACTTTTTCACAAATTAAAAACCTTAACATCCAGTATGGATAACACCATAATGAGCTATTCATTAGAACGTAGATTTGACATGGAATGCACAATTCTCATTTTGGAATGAGTAAGAAATGCCATGCAGGTCCGGCGTAGCTAATCTAGGGCTCCGGCACAATTCCCGCCACTGGAAAGAAAGTGGTGGTAGTCGATTAAGGTACATGTTGCATACATGCAGCAACTTATTTACATAGGTTGCTATGAAAATGTCACATTACATGTCGAACGGCATCATCCTATGACTATGTATGCCCATGATATTGCCATTCATAACCCCTTGACTGCAACATCTCATGAATGAATCTTACATCTTACATCTTTATACTGTAAAACCTGGTGAGCTAATGTGTCTTTTAAATATCAACATACTGATGATGGCATTTAGCCCGAAGCCAAGTAGAAGCCTGGAGACAGTTGGTCCTGTTTGGATTTAATAACTCATATTAAAGTGAGGAGTCACACCTGCCTCATCCGCCTACTGAATAAGAAATGCTGTCAAATATCATGAATGTTTGTATTGCATGTTTTCATAAACCTCGACAACACAAAAGTCACAGAAGTGCGCCTGACGATTGTGCCATGTCCACTGGAGTCTGTGGAAAAACATTCACAAATTCCACTCCGCCGCTTAACTTCAATAGATTTGAATTCCTTCCAATAGTTGTTCTCTACTCAGTCTACTCATCCTGCATGATGGATTGTTCATAAAACATGCATGAACCCATGAAATCTTTTGCAAAAACATCAGATAAATTGTTTTAGATGGCTTATTACAATGGCGTTATTGGCCTGGTGTATTAAATTATTGGCAATTGAATAAATCACAGACTTGAAAATAACCCATCACAGGCCCGATGATGATTCCTCTACTCTCCATACAAACATCACCACCTCTGTCTTAGCTCATTTTAATCACAAGGAATTTTGTCATCACTCACATCTTATTAGGACTTTAATAAGATAAAGGCTGAATGTGAAGACATCTGCAAGGCAAGGCTGTGTATGTGTGTGTTGATTTATGAAGGGTTTTAGAATAGCAGGGATTAATGTTGCTCAGTTAGGAAAAACATTAAATGTCTGTCCACCTGCCTACATGCAAAATAAAACCGTTTAGGGTAGACAAGCATTGAAAGGAAGCAAATGCAAGTCAGACAAATCTTTTCTTTAGACAATTTATGGCGGCACGGTGGGCTTTCGGCTCACAGTTCTGAGGTCAGAGCTTTGAAACAGTCTAGAATGGACCTTTTTTATGTGAAACAGAAGTCTCATATGCCATCATGTGTCATCTTCCACACCGCTTATCCTGTACAGGGTCACGGGGAGGTGCTGGAACCTATCCCAGCTAACTATGGGCGAAAGGCGAACTCCACCCTGAACGAGTCGCCAGCCAGTCGCTGGGCACACACACAGACACAGTCACTGAGTGGGAACCGATCCCACACTGCCCGCACACAACTCAGGCGAATGTACCACTACACCATCAGTGCCAGCACATCAGTTTTCGTTAATCATAAGAACACGAATCGAATAATATGTAATGTAGCAATATTTATGAATTAAGGTTCAGCAAAAGGTGGAATTATCTTTTCGGAAATATCATAGCTATAAATTAGAAAGCAAAGTAAAATCCATATTGTGTATGCTTTTATAGGTCAAACCTAAAAACAAAAAAATTAAAATATCTAAAAAACACAACGTGCAAGAGCAGATAGACCAATCCATTTCTGTTATTGTTGCTATCATCAATTCCGTTTTTGCAGAATATCTCAACAAATAAAAACTGAGTTGTGTTATATTTATAGGCTTTTTTTTGTTTGTTTTGTTTTTTTTACAGATGTTTTACAGCGCTTGCATTGGGTTGCCATTTGATTCTGCACGTGTGGCAAATATTGTGGCCCAGCTGGTGTATCTGTGCAGAGAAAATATAAAACTGTAGTATAGATTTTGAAGTGAATGCACAGTTGGTCTTCAAAACAAAGGTTATTGAGCTGCTCATGCGTACGAGTTGGGCGACCGGTCATCACCTTCTCGGAGTCCCATGAGTGTTGGGCGACAAGAGAGAGAGAGGTGAGGAGGTGGAGCAGACAGAGCAGCCCCGTTTCCTCTGGCCTTTAGATCCCAAAGGAACACAACTTCGAAAGAAAAGTTAAGGCGCCCACTAACTTGGCTGAAGATTTCAATGTCAAATTGATCCTTCTGGCACTGAGGTGGATCTTTCCTGATAAACATTCGGGCATACGTTTTCTTGGGTTTAATTCTAATAGTGAATTAGCAGGAGGCCTTTTGATATCAAACAAACAAGGTTTGTATTGCCCACTGCTGCTATGCAGATTGTGATTGGCAGTCAGCTTTGAAGGTCCACTATTGTGCTTTCCTAACTTTGTCGGACTCCCTCTTTGAAACGGTATAATTTAATGACTAGTGGGAAAATGGGACACAGGTTCAGACATCTGATTCATATGAGCGACCAGTTTGTCTTTGATTTGAGATAATTTATTCACAATAGGAATGCGGTGTTGTCAAGAATGTGGCTGCTGCGTGTTGGACATGAAACAAGTCCCGCATAAAGGACACGTTTCCATGGTGAGAATAGTTTACATTTAGTCCCCACTGAGTTTGAGCCAAAGCCTGCTCCTTTGAAATGTGCAGAAGGTTGTCCAGAGTCAAATAATGTTCACATGTAAAAGGATGTTATCATTTATACATAAAGGCACATGCAAATTTGCACGCATGCATATTGCTGCAAACAGTTGACACGAATACACAGTACATGGGAATGTTTATGCCCTCCACAGATATGACTTGAGACCCTTTTTTTAAAGGGTATGGATTATCTCAAATGGTAGGGCAAATATTTATTTTTCAGATTGTCTTTGAGATTTAAAAACAATGAGTTAACTAACACCAAAGCAAGTTTTTTGCAGAATTCGCATGGCACAGTTTTTAGGCTAAATGCCCTGACACAACTCTCACTATTTCTCTGGGCTTTGGCTGGGAATTCAACTCACACCTTTTGTATGAAAGGCAGCAGCATTTACACTCTAAAAATAGTTGGGTTAAAAATAACACCATTTTGGGTCAAAAACGGACCGCTCCACTACTTGGGTCAATTTCACCCAACTTTCTTTTTTGTACAAAACAACCCAAAACATTGGGCTGTTTTGTAAGGTCAGAGAGGTGGCTCTGAAATGTCATTCCAATGGGAGGGACCGGGAACAGAAAAAGTTAATTCCCCTCTGAGGCTTCGCTTAATCCTCGGTACCTCCAGTAGCGTCTGGTCCCCTGACCTGAGGCACCAGGCAGGTGTGTTGATGTGGAGGAGCTGTAAAATATACAGGGAGCCAGTGACGGGAGGCCCGAATTGGAGTTATGTGCTCGCTCCTACAAGGAGCCAAGCAGCAGCATTTTGGACCAGCAAGAGACACTTGAGAAAGGACTGGCTGACTCCAAAATAAAGTGCATTACAGTAATCCAGCCAAGATATATCAAAGCATTGACACACCATTTACCATACCATGACCACGCATCTTTGTGCTGTCCTTATGATATCAAAATATACTGTTAGTGGAAGATTTCCACCTTTCTTTGTTATATGCTACATGCAACTGTTGTGTTCCATTGATATTATGTGCAATAGTGCTGTTGCTGAACTCCAAATGCACGATGACCTTTTGAAAAGATTGCCCTCAATTTGAGTAGAACAAACATAAATTCACACATTGAGATGGAGTAGTACGTTTGATTCATTCTATTTGTGGAGAATGACCCTTTGTCCTTCATCGCAGAAGCGCTGGTCAATAAACAAGTCATACGTTTTCTGTGTGGACTTGGAAGCTGCACACTTGCGGTATGACCAAGAGGCCACATCTGAGAGGTTGTGTTTGTTCTTCACAAATACAAATCCATTTTTCATCTCCTGATTTCCTTTTACAAAAACAATGTTGTTGTCACACACACTAAATACGTTTTTTTTTTTTAGTTTTTATCTTTTCTCCATTCTGCATCACTAGCTGTTATTTTTTTTTATTGTTTTCTTTTTTTACAATGCAATTTAAATTTGTAGGAAAACCAGCCAGTGATAATGTATTATCATCCCTGGGAAATTGCTTCATTATAACGAGAATAATTGCTTTAATATTAAGGAAGCACAGTTTTCCCTTGTGCGTAATGAGCATCTTGAGTGTTCTGTAATTAGAAATTATTTTATGAAGATGTCATTATGAAATCCATGATTTTATGATGACTCTGTGCATTACCAAGAAAGAAAATATTGGGTTACACTCTTCACCACATTGCTGACTTTGACCAGCTCCTGGTGTTAAAAATCAATATAAAGCTGGGGGATTTCCAATCACTGGACTTACATTTTATAATAGGTTACTGTTTGTGCTGCAGCCTACAGGAAGTCACAAAGAGCAACTGTAATAAAATATGATGGTAACATCTGAAAAGGGAGTAAAAATGAGCACCTCCTGGTTTTTAAATTGTTTGACCTAAAGCTTCCATTCGTATGAGTAATCAGAACTGTGTTTGGATGCTTCATTGCCTGTGTAAAGAAACACATACAACCTTACGCAACTGTGAGAAGAAATGAAGCACATTTAACTGTATTAAATTGTATTTGATGGTAACTCTCTGAAAAGTTCACTGCTGTGTGGTTAAACTGTCAGATGACAGGGCAAGAAGTGAAAGTAAGCAGATGAGCGATGAAGAAGAGGGAACAAGAGACGTGGGGGAGCTGTCAGCCGTTCTTTGGCTTCTTGGGTTTTAAGATCTTTTTCAAATGCACGTATCTAAATCTCATTCTCATCGGTTGTCAGTGAATGCCAGCTTCATGTCTTTTTAACTGTGGATTTCCAGCTCATGACAGAGGAACTGAAGGTCAAATTGCAAAACAGCAGGCTCGGTTTAATGGAACAAAACATAAAACGTACAGTAGATCATTTAAAAATACAATCAACAGCTGAGTCGTTTCAATGAAGTGATTAGCTACGCTTATGAGTACTGTTGCACATGGAGCAGACCTCCTTTTGCTCACAATCGCATGGGGAAAGCTAAATGTTGGCATTAATTCACTGTTGAGAGTCAAGACAGTACTAAAAAAAAGCGTTTCCAGGTAAAATATCGCATAACCTTTTCAGTACTATACTGTACATATAGATACAGTTGCTAATAGGGATTCAAGAGAAAAAAGAAGGATGGATGGAAGGTTGTAGTAGAAAATATAATGAACTATGTTAAAATATTGTGAGGTATGATTTTTTTTTCAAACGCTTTTTTTTTTTTTTTTTTTACTTACATTCCTGAACACATATTAATACAGTACATACTGCTGCCTTTCATGCAGACAATGTATTTTTGATTCCCGGCTTGTGCATCAACATCTTACCACTGAAGTTCTCTATCACTGGTCCCAATGGGAGGGTTGAATCATGAAGGGCAAAACTACACCAGACAAAACATACCAGTGCCTCACTGTGGTGACCCCTGCAGAGATGTGCTGAACCTCAACTACAACTTCTACAAGCATTTTTGAACACCAAAATACATTTTCAGTTCTTGAAGTTGTTTAATGTTATGCTTGATTAAATTATAACTTGACTCGGACCAGTGAGCTGGCTCAAATATGGGTGTAAGAAGAGGAATGCCGTTTGAATCTCCTAATTCCTGTTCAAAATGTTAACTTGAAACACCAAATTATAGCTTGAACATGATTGCATTTGTAGATAAATATATTGGTAATATGATCACTTAAAGAGGAAGTCATCCCCCAAATAATCTTTGGAATCATATAGTTTACATGCCTTCATCTGAACATGCCATTCGGATTAATATTGAGTTTATGGAATATGAATAAAGGTGCAAAATCCACCTGTTTTTAGCTATCTCAGGGGCCGGCCATTTTGTCACTTCCATCAAGTGAAAATGACATCACAGTTGCTCAAGTAACGACTAATCACGGCTCACATTTTTTCCTGAAGCTGAGTCATGATTGGTTGTTACCTGAGCACTGAGCAACTGTGATGCCTTTCCAGTCGACAGCAAGTGGCAAAATAGCCACCCCCGACCTTAATCAAATGGGTGGATTTTAATGCGGAACTCATATTCCACAAACACAATATTAACAGAATGCCATGTTTCGACTAGTGGGCCTGCATAGAACATATTGTAAAGAAATTATTGGGGTAGACTTCTTCTTTAAGTTACACAAACTGAAATACCTGCACATTCAAGAGACTTTGCAAATAGACTCCCTCAATCATCCTTTGAGGGTAATTAAGGAAAAATTGCCCAAAAGACGCTGTCATCTGTCATCAATCAAAGAACTTCAACTAGCACCAAGGAACAGCATACAATTAGCATTAAATTAGTTTTGCTGTGATGATATTTAAAGAACCACATCCAATAGAAAAACAAACAGATTGAGAATGTAGAAACGTCTCTGTTATTTGGACCGAATGGCCTCAAAATAAGATGGTCAATCAAAAAGTAATGAGCCCATTTTCATTTAACCTACTATTAATCACATTTTTTTCCAGAATTGAGTGAATTTCTTGCTTTCTTCCATGATGCATATGTAATCGATTACATTCCTGCACTGTCCACTTGCTTAGGACTCAAACCTGCTCCATGTCGCCGGCGTGGAAGCGCAGAGCGCTGACCACTGAGCTAAAAACTGGGGCCGCAATCTCAGCAGCCAGCACCCTTTTTAAAGATTCCGAGAAGTGAGGTTTTACTAACGTAGATCCATGCAGCACAAGCTGACATCCGTTACACTCATGCTCCGAAATCCTCACTCCTGTGATGTTGGCTTTTCTACACTATTCACCCGAACCCGCGTCACCACCACTTGACCAGCTTGGAAGTGGAGAGCACTGACCGCTGAGTTAAAGCATCTTGCACCCTCTTTTAAGGTTTTGAGGAGTAAGGTTGTACGTTCACACATCACAAGTTGGCATCTGTTGCACTTGTTTCAGTTTTGCCTTTGGAAGGCCAAGTTACTACTACGAAACCGCTACATAGCAGCTTTTCTCCATGTTCCAAATGTGATACTTGTTATTCAGGCCTTCCCCCTTTAAATAAACATTAAAGTATCATGACTTTGGTACCTCTTTTGTGTTGATAAAATATTGTATTTTACATGCATCTGCATCTGATATATTAATTTACTTCAGTTAAGATTCAGACTACAATAGAAGAATTAGCAATTTGAGTGTTGATTAATTCTACTAATTATCTCTTCCAGGCTCTTGGAAAAAAAAAAAATTAATGTTCCTTTTCCTTTTATTAACCCACAAATTGGCAACATTAAAAGAAGGACGTTCACGTCACGCATTCCATGCATTGCTGAAATATTAAATACATAGTGATTCTGATCTCTCACAGAGAACTGGGATGAACCTTGTCCAAAATTTTAATTGGTATTTCTACACAGCCAAACCACCACAGTGGACAAAACAGCGGCAGAAAGAGAAGGCTTCAAAGTGTGGGATATCGCTACAAAGCAACTGATATAGATCAAACCTCAGAAGCAGCTACAAACACATGCAATAATGGCAACTGGCCGAGCTGTGGCAGGGATGTGACTGTGTGATGCCGTGAGTAAAATCGTAAAACACAACTGAGGTTGTACATCTGAAGGAAGCACAAAAGGGCTGAAGGAAGCACAAAAGGGTTCATGTAGGAGCACCCTGGGCTAACCAGGTGTTCACATTTCAATAGTTTTTTCTTTATTTTATTGAAAAAGAAAAAAAAAAAAGCCTGTCTTGAAAGCCTGGTAATACCGTAACTGCCTCATTCACTCAGATTATAGGTTTTTATAAATTACCTTCCATTTTAAGCCAGAACTTGCAAAAATGTTCGGAATGATTGTTCTTCCAAGCAGGATCATTTAGCTTTGTGGTAATTTGTCTCTCATGTTTCAAAGAACAAGAGCCATTAAAAGATGAAATACATAATAAATGAAGGGTTGAGTTTGGTTTTAGGATTAACCCTAACCCTAAAATTAACTCCGATGATTCCCCCGTGTTTTTTCAAGATTTATATCAGTAGTTGAATGGAAGACATTGTTTAGTGTTATACACTCAATAATGATGTTGCTCATACGGCAAATTAGTATGGATGGTTCCAAGTACAGCCGATTGCTCTCCCACTGGGGTTAGCACAGTGTCATGAAGAGCATATAATTATTTTGATTTTCAATCTGCATTCTGACGTAGACATCTACTGCTGTGACACTCAGCATGGCACCATATAATTTTACAATTGAATTAACATTTTATACATTCTCTCCTGACATCTATCCAATACTTGACACTGTGAGATGACAATTTCCACCAATATAAGTTTTTTTTTTTAAATATTATGTGGGTGGGATTGGTCAAGCCTCTCTCTGACAGAACACTGTAAAACATAATGTGTGCTGAGTCCAATTTCTATTCAAATAATTTGTCGAACCATAGCCCTGTTTTTTGTTTGTGTCCCATTCCTTATCATAGATGTTCTATGTTTTAAATTTTTTTTAGTTGACATTTTTTTTGTTTACGTGGGTGATTCACAAAAACGACGAAACAAATTACAAGTACTTTTACACTAGGACTGCCAGGATTTTGAAACTATTAGAAACGACGAGAGCAGTCATTTTGACGGATTGCACTTTGTTGCACCCTGGCAATTACATCATCAATTAAAATGATTATTACTCACTGTTCGAGTGTCTAATAAAGGTATTTTGTTCATTAAAAATCTGTTCTGAGTATATTTTAATGTAAATTATGTCATATAAGTGAATGAGAAACAGTTGGTGGATATTGTCCCATGCGGCTCTCGCGCTGTGTGCAGGTCAGCTGTTACAAAATACAGCTGGTTTGAAGCCGAAGGAAAGGAGATGCGCGTTACTGCACTGCACTTTGAGGAGGAGGAAGCAAATGGGAAGTACGGCGCACAAAACAACTGCATCCCGATCGCACCCCGGAACTCTTTTTTTCTATGGGGGAATTATGTCAACAAACGCCACATAAACTCAACTAAAATTAATTTATTTGTTTTGACTCTCTGGCATGTACTAACAACAACGCCTTGACTATCACATCCAATAGCCTATTTTACCACACTCGATACGGCTCCTCCTCCTCCTCCACAGGGGGACTTTTTTACTTGGACTCTCTGTGTGTCAGACGAGCAATTCATCCTCAGACTCGTCAATATTTTGAAGCAGATGTAATGCCTTCCCTACTCTATAAGATCTTTTTTTTTTTTATAGAGCATGGTGACCAGCAGCTTTTCTCAATGCAACCGCTGGCTGTTATAGAAATCCAGCGGTGCCGTCCCAGTGCAATGTGCGTAAGATTATGTTGAACCGTCAAATTGACTGGCATGTCTTACTTAAAGGACTAATGACTCGTAACTATTTTTATGTTGTTTAATACCATAAAATGGGACGATATACCCCTAGTGTTAAAACAAGTTCTCCTGTCGCATGCACAGACCAGACACATCTTGGCGATTATGACTGAACTGTTTACATGTCAATGGAATTGACAAATGGAATACTGCCCCCCCCCCCGTGACCTTTTTATTCCGAATAAATGGCTCCATGTAAACCTGGTTTATGGGGTAAACCTGAGGCCACTCTGAGGCTCGATAAATGTACTATTACCCAAAGTGATTCAACAAAAGATCTTGGTGTTAAATTCGACCCAACTCTGTCTTTTCAAATGAACATTAAGAATATTACTAGAGCCACATTCTTGCATCTCCGTAATATTGCTCAAATTCGTCCAATTCTGTCGAATAGTGATGCAGAAATTTTAATCCACGCGTATGTTACATCTCGCCTCGATTATTGTAACGTTTTGTTCTCTGGTCTTCCCATGTCTAGGATTAAAAGTCTGTAGTTAGTCTAAAATGCTGCAGCAAGACTTTTGACAAGGACGAGAAAGTTCGATAATATTACTCCGATATTAGCCAATTGGCATTTGCTCCTAGTCCACTTGATTTCACGGTTTTGCTACTTACCTACAAAATACTGCACGGCTTAGCACCTTCCTATCTCGTGGACTTAGTGATACCATATGTTCCGATCCGAAACCTTTGGTCACAAAATGCCGGCCTTTTAGTGATCCCGAGAGCCAAAAAGAAATTTGCAGGCTCTAGAACGTTTTCTATTCGGGCACCGACGCTTTGGAATGCCCTACCCGCGGATATTAGGGCACTACCTCAGTAGAAATGTTTAAAACACGACTAAAGACTTATTTGTACGATTCTGCATTTAGTTGAACTGTTTGTTTTGGCCAAGCTCTGCTAATTAGTCTCACAGTAAAAGACATTTGTGAAACTTTATTCCTGTAAGTCAACAGGACAATATTTTGTGATTAAGAACCAGTAACAGGCAGACAAGTCAAGCATGCCTTAGGCAATTTTGTCTTGTAAATACGCTGTCTAAAGTAAATGCTCTACGGAACCAACACGATCCAGTAATTGTCCATCAAAAATTAGGTACTAAAAATGTAAAGTGCAAAGACATTGCTTAAAAGACAGAATTGCTTTTGAGCATAATTAATCCACGAAAGGCCTGAAGAGTAAAGTGGATTTATCACAGCAGCCTCTATGCATCACATAGGCTTCCTTCAAACTCTGATTTATATTGCTGTACTAAACCGTGTATCAAATATTTCACATGGTGGATATTTATCATGCGTTGAAAATGATTGTATGTGCTTTTTGGGGGGTTGGGTATCATTTTGCTGATTTGCTAGCACCTGTTCACTCTATGATTAAACCTTGTGGCAGTCATCACCAAAGGGGCCAAGACGCAATACCGCTGTTGGGAAGGTGGACCCAGACACTGGCAGTTATTTATGTTCCCCTAGGCATTGAAACAGAGTGGTCGTGTGTGTGTTTTTTGGATCATCGTGGCTCAAAGCTTGTCGAAGAAAAACAGCCAAAGATAAAACTGGAGTGGGTTTTGCATTTGGCCAACCATTTTTTTTTTGTTTCTATAGGCTAAATTGACCATTGAATTTCTACTGTTGTCTAGCAAAACATGAGTTTAAAAACTCAAAAGGTATCTAACACAAAACACACAACCAACTAAATCTATTTAACATTAAGTGCTGTCTGATGATGTTGCTCAGCTCATATCTCTGAAACGCAGCAGGTTTTAAGTGTACACTGCCCAATTCTGACAATGACAAAGTCGTCCAAGGTCTGACAGATGGACCTGTAGTGGCGGAGCGGGAGAGGACAATCAAACACAAGGACACTGACTGACTTTAGATTTAAAGGCTTTATAAGATGAATGGAAAGTAATGTACAATATGCTTAATCATGAATTCCATTATTCAATTTAGTTTGCACGAGACCCAAGTAATGCCATTTTCTGTGACCTGCACCGTGCCCCCCTCCCCTCCATTCAGATACTTTAAGCCAGTGTTTTTCAAACTTTTTTGAGTCAAGGCACATTTATTTCATTGAAAAAATCCCACGGCACACCAGCAGCTGAAATTGTGAAAAAAGAAGCTAATTGTAACAATATAAGTGTTATATTGTTTATATAAGCATTTTTTTAACATTGAAGAATGTTGTTATACTATAACATATTGAATAGGAATTAAATAAAATCAAAGAAAAAAGTATTTCATAATGTTTCATATTCATACTAAGTGTGAAATACGGGCCTGTTTGGATAAACATGCGTCACTAATTCGCTTGTCTCTAAACAAAGACAATTAGCTACCTGCTGCCTCGACCTGCTGGTATGGAAGAGTACTACACTGTAGTAAAGACATGATCACGCTGCCAGGCGCTAGACCGCACAGGCACACAAACTCGATAATTTCCCGCGGCACACCTGACAATATCTCGCGGCACACTGGCACGCAGTTTGAAAAGCACTGCTTTAAACAATCAATAATTTAATATTGTGTTAGCTTTGCCATTAGGAAATATATGCAGATGTGGACATTTTACAAAATTTTGCTGGTGCCTCATTTATCATCGGTCAGCGGCCATGGTACGCGTCCGTCATTCGTCAGTCCGTCATTTTTTCGTGATGAACTGAACTGTAATCGTCAATCCGTCAGTCAGTCCATCAGCTGTCTGTTGGTCCGTCAGTCGATTCCCCCCAAAAAACACCAGAAAAACGGGTGTCCGCCAGTGACAGACCAGGTTAGTGACGATTACACTGACGCATAAAGTTATTCGTCAGTCTGTCTATTTTTAAAGGTATCCCGTCATTCGTCAATCGTCAGCAAAACGGGCGTCCGTCAGTGACGGAGTGATAGACCTATCTGTCAGTCTGACGGAATGCCCACCGGTGAATATAGGGAAATGCTTAGTGCGCCGTGGCCTTCAATATATAGTAAATATATATAAACTACTGCAGTTATTACTGTTAACTCCTGAAATGGAAACACTAACATTGATACAGATGTAAAGATATTAGAATTGCTGCAGATGGCAATACCAAATAATCACAGGTGGCTGGACACTTGACTTTGATTTGGTATTCATAAGACTCCACTCCTGACTTTTTATTTGACAACTCTGTTTATGTTTTTGGACAAAATTAGGTGAAAAAAAAAAGCAAAAGGCAACATGCAACTCAAGATAAAAGACTCAACATCTACTCATCAACATGCGAGTGCGCAAACGCACACACACTCACGTTTCCCACTCGCTTCTCTGTGTAGTTTTTTTCTCCCTAAAAGCTTTGATCTAATGTATAAGGGCTTAAAAAATACATGGTTTATTCTGATATGCCTAAGTAAAGCACTGGCTTTACTTATCTCTAAATACCACAATAACCGATGTATTTTATCAGCAGGAAGGAGTACGGTAGACTACTGTTTACCAATGGTACTCTTGTTCACTTCATTCATTTCAATGCAGGTGGTGCTGGTGAAATATTACATGCATGTCTGTGTGGGTGTTTGTGTGTTTTTCTGTATGTTATGACTGAAGGGGAAGCTAGAGGAGAGGGAGAAGATGAACATGCTTTATGGCTATTGTAAAATTCCCCATGGTCCGTCTGCTTGGGAAGAGCCAAGGGCGGAATGTTTATAGCAGCAAAACATTATAAACTACCTACGTGCATTTTCCTCAAGCTCCTGCGTTTGGACCGCCATGTCCCTCTAAAGCAGCAGCAGTAGCTGCAGCATTGAGGTGTGTCTCCTCATGAATACTAACCATACCTCTGTTTCACTATCATTAACGTATCTGTATTGCCAGTCTTGTCTCGTCTGCTGGTAAAGTCAGGACACTGAGGTGTGCTTCCATGCAGTGAATATCAACTGGTCCCATTTCTGATGCAATTCACCGCCAATGCAGACAGAAATCAGATAATTTCCAAGACGCCTAGTGTCTACTGTTGAATAAGATCATCACCATTAAAGAACAGAACACTCTGTCTATTTGAGCATTTTGTTGGACAAAATGGCTCCCAACAGCCAGGAAGTAAATTCAAGCATTGTTTTTACTGAAGTTGAAATCATGATTGTTTAGTTTTGTATTTGAGTTAGTTAAATGCCACTAATCACTGTTGTTAATGTTATATGTAAATGAAATATCGAATAGACCTTTTGGTAAAGTTATGCATGACAGAGTGACATTACAGATAAACGTACCGCATAAATTAAATTTTAGACACCTCAATATTCTAACAAATTGTGCATGTGTTCGTAGCGGTGGGGCATTCCGTCTATGTGACGGACCGGTCCGTCTATCCGTCCCTGGCGGACGCCGAATTTGCTGACGGCTGACGAATGACAGGAAAAAAAAATTAAAATAGACGGATTAAGCATTGACGGAAACCCCATTATTTAGTCCGCCATTCATCTGCAGTCTGTCATTAGTCTATTTTTTGCAGCGAGGCTACGATGGCGAGTGAAAGTATCGTCGGACTCGCCGATGGACGGACATTTAAACATAGGGGCGGACCGGCCTATAGACGGGTACTATTTTTTTACCCCCCAGAAAAAAAGGAGAATGACGGACGACGGAAGGGTACCCACGTTACAGACAGATGACGAATAACTGACGCTCAGTTTTTAGTAAAATGCCCAACTGTGGCGTTTATACTGGGTGAAGAATGCTAATACTGTAACTTTGGATCAAGAATAAAACATTCTTCATTGAGTGTACACTACATCATGTATTCCCAAGTCCTGTTGTACCAAGGTACTCCATCTGAATCCTAATGCCATTTTACACTAGGACTCTGAAAGCTGCTGTCAAGGGATATAAGATTTATTTGCCTGTAATTGCCTAATTTTGCCTTTCCTGGAGGCTCAGAGGGAGCCACAGCCCACCCGACAGCCAGCCTAACCTTGCCTAGTGAGGAACAGTCCAAGGATGTAATACTGTCAGCTTCACATGGTCCTCGTTGGTGATTTATCATCCTGTCTCCCTCCCTCGCTTACCCCTACCTTCTGCTTGAACAAACACTTAGTGAGTTGTTATGGCGCCACTCATTGAATGTAAACTCAGGTGAGTGCTTTTGTCGCCGCACGAAGGAGGAAACTGTTGACAGAGGAAATTTGGAAGTGTATAAGATGAGAGGAGACTTGTTGAATGACTGAGATTTCTTGGACGGGTTGTTTGTCAGGATCAATAGCTCCGTCTGGGCAAGCAAGCATAGGAAGTGCCTCTGTGATGCTAAAGTGGATACTGGTCAATGATGGTAGCAGACTGATTTTAAGAGTTTGATCTAGTAAGGATCTGATAATGTCAGTTCAGTTGGCAGGGCCACGGAGGCATCTTTAAGAAACTTGCTCATCTTATATTTCTTGTGTCATTGTTCAACAATAACCAGCTGGTATGTACAATACCAGTTGTTAAAATCAATTGACAAGATACGTTCAAACATAAGTAGCCTGCCCATTTAAGTCAATGAGATCAAAAAGTGTTGATGAATAAGATGTGGACATGACTTGTGAACCTGTTCTATTCTGCCCATCCCAGGTTGGAGATATGGTCATTGTAGCGCGTACAATGTACAGTAGCATTTGTTCTCTGCATTTAACACATCCCTGAAGAACAGTGGGCGGAAAGCGTGTAGCTCTCAGGGACTGAGTCTAGGTCTTGTGCCAGCACCGTGGTCAATGAAGCCAACTGGAAATAAAATGAAAACTTGTGAGACGAAACCGAAGCAGCTGCAGAAAACCTGCCCACACAGGCATGAGGAAGGAGACATGCAAACTCTACCCAAAGTCAGCCAAAGACAAGTGTTAAGAGCGGAAAATGATAGAATCCAACCAGGAACCTTTTTGCTGTGAGGCATCAGTGATGAATACGATTTTACCATGCTAAGCCAGTGGACCTTAACATTATGAACAACAATATTCACACCAACAATACCCAGAACACAAACCCCAAATTTTCAAACATATACTCCCCCCGCCAAAATTCCCTGTCCTAACAGGGATTGACAACAGGTAATATTCCAAAGGAACATACAATACATGCTACAAGTCCTGTGGCTGCAATGTTAACTTGTATCTATACTAGAAAAGGTAGGGTTAACTTTGTGCAACCAAGTCGAGCCTCAGAGGGGATCGAGCCTTTTCTGTTGCCGGTCCTTCCCTCTGGAATGACCTCCCATTGGTTGTCAGGCAAGCCCCCTCTATGTCCATTTTTAAAACCCGGTTGAAGACACATTTCTTTTCTCTGGCTTTTGATCAGACCTGAAATTTTCGACTCTTTTCCGGTGTCAATTGTATATAGGGTTCTATGTCAATTTATTGGCTTTATTTATTAGTATTTTTATTCATATTTTATGTATTATTTATATCTATATGTATTAATACATGTATCACAGCCTTTTATTGTTTTTGTTCTATTTATTGTATTGTATTTATTGTTTGTAAAGTGCTTTGTTACAGCTCTAGCTGTTATGAAATGCGCTATATAAACACAGTTGTATTGTATTGTATTGTATAACCACTTCTCAACTTTCTACAATCTGATGGACTAAGAATGCACCTTCAATGAATGACCAATGGCGTTATCAAATAGTGCACACTTTCAAAATGGATACTTTGTTGTGGTGCCCAAAATGAAAAATTTGCCAGGATGTCTGATCACGGTATCTTTGAGTAATATGTATTTGTAGTATTAGCAAGGATTTTTTTTCTACAGGATGCCATGACTGGCACAACATGAAGAGTAAAGCTGCAGATCGAGCCTGCACTGACATTTAATTTCACCTTTGGTTGAGCAAATGTCGAATACAACAATTCTGTCTTTTTGTGTGTGTGTGTAAATTAGTATTGCTATTGAAATTTTACATCATATTTATAAACACCTGCATCTGAGTGACAAGCATGTCTCTTTAATGAAAGAAACAACACATGATGCACAGCAGCGCAATTCACTAATAATTCCCATTGCTGACAGGATCAGTCAGCATCGAATCGTAATCAATGTGCGATGCTCTTCAGCTCCAAAAGGTCATAAGCATTACACGTTTCTAGTAAAGCTGAGCATCACAACCTTTTCAGATATTGCCTTTCTTTATTGTTTGCTGTCCTGATGTTTTTTTTAATGATTTATTTCAAAGATGAGAGAAGCCGTTCTCAGCCATTGTAAACCTTACCATGCATGTTGTACTTTTCCTGAAGCAAAATTACAATATTTACAAGGCATCTGTCCATGAATATATTCTCCCTTTCTCAATCCATCCATTGCCTAGTTTACTACCTGGAACTTGAAAATAACTTGTTTATTAGATTCAGTGTTTTTCGGTAGGTTTTAAGACAAAGCAATAGAGTTTGTAAGCATTAGCGCAAATACATCAGCCATTCATGCTCATTGTATACCAGTGATTACATTTTAATCTTGTGGTGTATACATTTGATGGGTCTTAACCCGCAATTGTGAATGAACCCACATCACAAATGCGAATCCTGATATCATAACTTTGAGTTCACATGCTGACATTCTGGCGCATCTATGAAATATGCAAGCAGAATAGAATTGTTACCAATGTCAGATAAAATGAAGCGCCCCTTGCTGTCGACAGGAGCCAATCTGTCCTTGAGCACAGTAGCCTTGGAGGAAACTGCAATGACTGATGTTCACTTGGACAGTTTGTGTCCCATCAGTCTTTTAGTGCTGGCTTCCATGTTTTCGTCTTGAACTTTTCAACTTGTTTTTTTTAGATCCAATACCGACTTGTCTGCTCAAGGATGTTCTACCGCTGTTTGGCAATGCTCTACTTGAGTAACATGGATTCATTGACAAGCAGGATCATTACAAGTGGCTTTAATGGAACCTCTTTTGTCTGGAGTGAGCAGCTGTATAGCATATAATAATTTGAGTAATTAGATGTTTATTGTTATAACTACTGTATATCTCCTCTTTATGCTGTTACTCTTAATAGGCAGCTTGCCTATTACAAAAACCTTAATTTTGGCCTTTGCAGACCCAGAGAAAATGTTCACCCTAATGCACTCACAATGTACGCGATTCTAACATTTTTTTCCTATACTTTTGTTCACACCTTACACTTGACCTGTGCTCTGTCAAACTCCATCTTACAACCTTCACCTCTTCCTTGAATAAGCCCGAGTGCACATCTTGTGCACCACTTGTCATCAGAAATGTTGTTTTAAAGAGCAATTTCATAATCCAAGCAGCTATGAAGGTATTTTAAAAAATCGATACTTTCCCAACCCTACACTGTTCTCTCTGTCAACTTCTGTCTTCTGCCAGCTACCCGCACATTCTTCCCCCGTGGGCTTCTTCTGGTGTGTGAATTTGCACAAAGTCCACTATGCGTCCCTCTAAAAAAAAAAAAATCCACAAAGTAAAATGGTCCTGGCACTAAGCCTAGGTTTGTTTGAACAGGTGGATTGGTCTAATTAACCTTAGTGTCTTTCAGCCAATGTCTTCTTCTGCAGGACCACAGCACTGATGCTGACCCAGATTACGGCATTGTGGTGTCAGACATCCCTTGCCAACTGCCCGACCATACCTTTCATGTACTTCATGGATCAATAAAAACACACTAGTTTTAAAATCAGTTTCCCCTCATTGTGCATTTTAGGTTAACTATACTGTACATAGAAATTCAAAAGTACAATGAAAGTTAAGAAAATAGGAGAAAAAAGGTACGTGTGTTACAGCATGTGTGTCCTTAATAAATACTCCCGCTGAAGGTAATTACAGCCAAGGCAGCAAAAATTTCATATTTCATATATATTTTTGTGATTAACTTTCAATAATTGATGTTGATGATTGTATTCTGCAGGTGTAAACAAAATGCAAATAATTGTCATTGTGTCTAGAAGGTAGTCTATTTAATTGGGAGTCTTTTTTTTTTTTTTTTACCTTTGCACGTTGTTTTCTTCCCTCCACCTCACTCTTATGTAATGCCTTTTTTCCCCCTGTGTACATCATTGTACCTCATCATTCCTCATTATACATCATCTTTTATCTGGTAATTCACAGATGTACATCATTGAAATAGAAAAACATTGCACATCATGCAGTCAAGGAAGAGGAAAGTGCTGCCAGTTTTTTTTTTTTTTTGGTCATACATTTTGTTCTCTTCTACGACTACTGGTGGAGCAATCCCCATTAGCACTCATATGAGATTATGTGGAATTCTGTGGAAGCCTTTGGAAGGAAATATTTTGTTATTTTGTAACATCCAATGGATATCAAGTGGATTTTGTATCACAATGTCCAGCAAATTGCTCAAGGACATTGAGAGTTCTTGTGGTTTCATAATGAACGGATAAAGACAAAGAAGATACTTGAATCAGTTCACTGAGTAATGGAATTAACAATGACCTAACTGACGGAAAACACTTTGCACAGGCAAGAAGGAAAAAAACGTTGTAGTCATATGCCCTTGTGCTATTTTTGGTAAGCTAATAAGCTAATTTAGGATCATTAACAGGCAGCGGGCTGTTGGCGATTTGGTGCAAGTTAATTGTTTAAGAATGTAGTTTGGTTGAATTCCAAAGTGCAACTTGGATATCTTTTGGATGGACATCGCCTGACATCTTCACTGAATAGGTCTCGAAACCTTTTCTAATGGATGCGAAGCAGAGTGAAAAGGACAGAGAAACACAGATGATCAAGACAAGGAAGGCTGTGTCAGTATCATTTTCAGGGGAACAGAAGAATGACCTCTTTCGGGCTCGTACCAACAAACTATCCCAGATTACAACCATGGAGAAGCAAATTGAGCAGTTAATGGAGGATGACGCAAATGTCGACACTGTAAAAACCAAATCGCGTATTGATTTTGTTGCTTTGAAACAAGACTTTCGCGACTTGAATAATGGTTTGCAACAGTTTATGACTAAAGAGGAATTTAGGAATAACCAAATTCGTTGGTTTTATCCTAAAAATAAAGTCATGAACAATTTCTTCTGGAAATGTGAGGAATGGATGAAAGAGGTCAGGAAACGTTCTGAGAAGAATTGTGACAAAGGAGACATCAAGTCATCCAGATCAACTACTAAATGTCAAAGTGCGACTGGGTCACAAGGCGGAAGCGCACAGTGGAAGTCTTCAACGTCGTCAATCAGACTTAAAGCTGAATTGGAGCGTGCATCATTACAGGCAAAATCTGCAGCTTTAAATGAGAAACTGGCAATAGAAAGAGAAGAAGCTGAGTTTGAAGCAGAGCGGAAAAGGATCGAAGCCACAATAAAGGCTAGAAAGGAAAAGCATGCAATGGAGACGGCTATTGCGGAATGGAAGGCAAAAATTGAAGTTCTGCAAAAATATGATTATGCTCGGGAGTTTGAGGAGCATGAGAAGAATAATTGTAGGGAGGAACAGACATCATACAGAAGCAGCGTGCACGCTAGTCGATGCACCATCTGCTTGAGCCATGAGCGCTCTTGTGTCTTTCTTGAATGTGGTCATGTGTGCACGTGCACGCTGTGCTATGAGGCGCTGACAGAGCCAAAGAAATGCCCCATCTGCAGGGCCACTATAGATAGGATGGTGCTTATCTACAACATTTAATGTGCCGGGCATGCCTGGGAGCTACAAGAAACAACACAAATACCTAACAGCATGATCGAAATCGCAACAATTATGAGAGACTCCGTCCAACACAAACAATCGATAATTCACGATTCAAAAAAAAAAAAATAAATAAAAAAATACCCTCAATGCATTCTGACTTAGAGGAAAAAAAGTACAATGATGGACTTTTGGTGCAAGAACCTCCAAGTGCAAAATCATGGGGGGAAAAAAGCAAATATGGGGAACAGTGGCAACAAACTCAAAGTAATAGTCAATAATGTGACGTCATCCTATTCTGCTTACAGCCCCTAGGGGGCATATTTGCATGGAGCCTGGAAATGTTCTCATCTCTTGTGTTGATAGCTATGTATTAGGAGATCGTCTTCGGTCTCAAAAACGACCTACTGTGGTTTCAAGTAAATCACAATCAATGAAAAGGATTTCAAGAAGTACAATGCACGTTTGACATTTACCAACTTAGGGCAATCATTTTGTTGGTTACAATTGAATCCCCATTTCCAAAGACTACATCAATTACTATTCTAAAGAGGTTTTTTTTTTTAATTCAATAAGATTAAACTATTATCAGCAAGATTACTTCAGGTGTGTACTCACTTACCAAGGTGAAATCATTTTCATGTGGCTTTCACGCTGTGTTCTAATTCTAATAGCTTGAACATGTTTTTTCAATCTGATGCAGTTGTCACTTTCTGGTCCACGCTATTAGTAAATTTATATGCACCCGTGTTTTGAGGCACATTCTTGATGCATTCCTGTCAGTCCATAATAACTCTTGTTTTTGCAATAAGTGTATACTATTTCGTATTTAAAGCACAAAATATGCCAGTGGAACTATGGAAGGTCAATCCATGATTTGGTTTAATGTAAACATTCTACAGTAATGTATTGCCACCGTGCCATGCTTGTTAATTAAATGCCTAGAGTAGTACGAACCATAGTGTGTCCTGCTGTTTTCAAACAAACACAAACACCTGTTTAGTTACAGGCGAGGCGTAGAAACAATCATTTTGAGTGTTCATTATAGTATGGAGTACTATTGATCTAAGTCACATTTCTGATTGACTCCAAGGCCATCTGAATGATGATGAGTAAAATGGAACCTAGTTTCTATTATCAAAAAAGATGAATCCTCTATCAAGGTGTCTTAAATGAATTGTTAGCATTCCCCACCCTCGAGTGGAACATTCGAAAATTGATTCAGTAACAAAATGTGACCGTGCTATATTATTTTGTTGGGGGTTGAGTAACCATGTGCAGAGTGTTGCCTTTATGGAAGGGTCCTGGTTCCCTGAACTGCCACCTTAATTTGAACTCTCAATCCAGCATTGTAATTCAAATGGCTTGGTTCATTAGTGTAAAATGGCCAGGTTCTTTTTTTCCCCTCACAGGGATAAATAGGAAGATTAGCTTTGCAAATTACAACTGATGAATGGGCTATTATGAAAATCAAGCTTCTCGAGGGATGCTTAGTTATGGGATCCATCCCTGAAGCTGACCTTGTGTCTGACAATGGAATTAACCTTAAAACTGGGGTGCCATTTTACTCATTACATATTCTAAATAGATAAGTCAGTCATATAAAAAAGAAGAAACACTCTCAAGGTAGACCTTGTTTTAATACATGGCAGCAAATTAAGACATACAAAAAGCTACATGGTTTGTGAGCGACGGGTACACGGAGGACAAGAATAGTTCACTTCAGAGGCCGCATGGAAGCTGTTGCTGAGCACATCTTTCCTTGCTGCTCTGGGTCATTCTTGTCTTATTGTTAATGAAAACTGGAACTGGTTTAATCGTCTGTTTATGTTTTCACATTGTGGTTGGTCTTTATAACTGTGTTATTCCGCCATTCATGACGCTCACAGCGAGAAAATCTGGTGACCGTCAAAATCTTTTGTTCTGAATTTTCAATTTGAAACCAAAGGTGGCAAATGTTCTAATAAGAGGCTAGTCACTTCGTATAAAAGAGCAATACCCCCCCCCCAAAAAAAAAATTGTCCTTTTTTTGGAGCATATGTTGAACAACAACAATGATGAATGTTGTCATTTGAAATTCAATGAGAGAACATTTGGACGGCATTTTGTGAATTTCAGGAGCTGCCTGAAATGGCAAAGCAAGCACCTGTTGTTCAGATAACACAAAAACAACAACAGAAATAAACAGAACACAACATTCTGCAACCAAGGTCAACATTTGGGAAGTAGCAGGTGTCGAGATGACAGATGCTATCCAACTTAAGATTGCTGTATGTGAAAAATATTGCAAGGAAAGTCATGATAGCTTTATTCATATAGAACATTTCATACACCAAGTAACTCAGTGTGATTCACATAATTTAAAATAATACATTTACATTTTTTTGCAAACAAGAGTTAAAGACATTTAAAAGCAAAGTGTAAAATAAAATAAAAGGATCTTACTAACATTATCAAAAGTTTCCAGTGCAAAAACAAGATTTTGGAAAATTCAATTTTAAAAGTACTTTAAAGCGGAAGTCAACCCAAACGTTTTTTTTTTTTTAAAGAATATGTTCTATGCAGGCCCCCGAGGTGAAACAGCATTCTGATTAATATTGTGTTTGTGGGATATGAGTTAAGAGGAAACTATACAACACAGCATAGGGCTAATGCAATATTGCACAATATTTATTGTGAAAGGTACGGCCCCAGAGATGGCTAATAACGGGTGGATTAACTCTTAATCCACAAATGCAATATTTATCAGAATGCCTTGTTTCAACCATAGGCCTGAATAGAACATGTTCTGGAAAAAAATATGTTACCTGGATTTAAAAGCATTTACACTGGGAGCTGACTTCTCTTCTGTTGGCATCTTATTCCATTTGCGTGCAGCATAACAGCTAAATGCTGCTTCACGATGTTTGCGTTGAACTCTAGACTGACCCAAGTCTGCAGACCTCGGAGCCCTTTATTTTCATTTAGCATTTCTTTAGTGTATTCAGGACCGAAACCATTCAAGTTTGCACAAACAGCAACACTGTAAATTTGTGGGCATGTTTTCCATAGCTTGTCATTTATTTCTTTGAACGTATTGTCCTTGGCTATAATTTCTCTATATCCATTATTCATTTTGCTCATCAGTTTACAGCAGGGGTGTCAAAGTCAAATGGACGGAGGGCCAAATGAAACATTTGCGACAAGCCGAGGGCCGGACTGAAATAATGTTCATTAAAAATTTTTAAAATGTCCAGATTGGATCGGGTCCTTCGCGCCTGCTGATGATGTCACGCTTTATATTTCTGTAATATATTTCTTTGCCTCTATGTTTGTCACCCCCGCTGGCTGTTGTGTTTGTATGTTCGGAGTTACTGAATAAAAAATCAAGTACATTACTGCTACTTTTGTGAGGCAGCTCATACGTCACTTCCACTTATGACCCGAGAAGAAGCCACTGCCCGTCTTGTGATCAGTGGAACGTTTGTCCTGCCAAACTGGAAACAATTTTCTGGTTGATTCGGGCTGCAAGATTGTATGACTGTACATAATGTGAAGTAATATGATTGGTATGTCACCATCTGATTTTAGAGTGGCAAGGTATGAATGTGGGTGCTCCTGTCAGAAAACACAGGCCTGTATTCCACTTGACACTTGTCTATTTATTGTGATCTGCAACAACACGGACAAAGAATAACCTATCAACATCATCCAATGCGCGGTAATTAGTTAACACTATTCCTAAACATTACAATTCACTGTATTAAGCAATTTAACAGCCAAACAATACATAGGCTACAATACACATTCACACGTTTCATCACTAGAATAGTTAGCATACTAGCTGAAATAACTAACTAGTGTTCATCAACGTGACATCACTCACGACAACATATCTAGGCTATTACGTACAGCAGTTACCTGACATGAACCTAAATGATTAAAACTCACCTTTTAACATTTACACACAACAACAAACGTGAAACACGGAAAATCTGCAGCTACTGAGTTTGCTGGCACGAACAAACTACTAGCTAGCTGTGTCGAAGGAGGAAAAAGAAAAGAAACCACGTCCCTCGCTATCAACACTTGGCACGCGGGGAGCGTTCAATGCCTGCTCATAGCTTCTCAGCACTACATTGAAACTTAATGAATTTATAAAATGCCAACAATTACTAATAATAAAACAACATGAGATTTCTAACATGAAATATTTCTTAATAAAGCGTGTTTTACTCCGAATACCTTTTCAACACATTCCGATTCTGAAAGCCACTAAAAGTGACGTGAAGTCTTCAGTCGGCGCGTGGATGACCGAAGGACGATCCTCTCAAAAGTAGCATAACGAATTGGGTTATCTGTATTGTGGTCGAATTTGTGTCTTGCCAAGTTGTGTTGTTTCCGATGTTAATGAATGCATCGCGCGGCTCGCTGGATGGGAGGGCATGCGAGCGAGAGGAGCGGAGGACGAAGAGGAGAGCCGTTGCTCTTTTTTGACCAAACGGTTGTCATACTGTATTGGCGTAGGCTGCGTCCCACAGTAGCCGGTTGGACTAATAAATACGTGATAATTAAACTACGTCTGTGCTCTTGGAACACGCTACGATATATTTTAAAGCGTGACGTCATCGGCAGACGCAAAGGACCCGATCACATCTGCTACCCACACCGGCTTCTGCGGGCCGGATCTCATAATAAAGCAATATCATCTCAGGGGCCATAGAAAAACTTCTCGCGGGACGGATGTGGCCCGCGAGCCTTGACTTTGACATGTGTGGTTTACAGCACGAATGGCCTTGCCAAAAGACTCACCTGGCTGGCTATTTGAACTTTCGTCTCCTGTGTCAAAATCAACGGTATTAGCCACGGAGCTGTCCATATATACTGTATATCTTCTGAAATGAAAGCTGTATTTGCATTAATGTGCTTGCGTATGGGACAGGCAGTCACACAGTCCGTCAGGACATTGAGCATGTGATCAGTGTAATGTCTTGTGTGATGCGCACGTACACTAACTCTGTTGTGCACTTGCCGGTGAATTAGTTTGCTCAGAGGTGGTGCTCCCCAGTGTAGACCTAATGCTAATTAAAGTTCAGTGTGAGTTCACTAATGCTGGTCTATGTTGTAAGTAAATGTAGATAGGCTTGGATTCATCTTCATGCCGGCACCCACACTAAATCCACCAGACTGTGTGCAATGTGTCACCTTTGTAGTTTTATTAGAATTGGCGCTAAGTGTGATGATACTAACTCAACTCAGATATATAATCTCCTTCGTGGCCGCAGCTACTAAGCCACATCTCCTCCATCCATTTAGTGCTATATTCGACCATTCTTGCCTGCTGATTACTTAATAATAAAAGCTTACTTTCAGACAGTATCGATTCGGCTCATCTCCATCAACCAGTTTGGTGGAGGAAGAGGCTCTGTGCTTCTTCTAGCAGACACACAGAAGATGCACTCAGCCAAAGCGTCATTTATGTCTGGGTAGTTTCATTACCAAGATTTACTTCCATTTAAATCTATAATGGGAAATTCAATATGTTGTGTTTGTCAAATACTGTATTTGATGTGTTGTGGGTGTTGACCCTACTCCCCCCTTAATTTCTCCTTCAGTTTATGTACTGTTCTTATCTCTTGTCTATTGCTGGACTCAAAATTGAGGTTGAGCTGTCATCAGAGTTTTTGACCTGTGGTTGCAGCGTTTTATCTGCTTTTTTTTCCTTCAACACCAAAATCCAGAGACCTTGTTAAAGTTTCAATTTCTTGGAGCAGGATTACATAAAAACTACATCACCATTAAATATGGTGATAAAAGTTAGTGCACTTTAGATTATATAATGTAATGGTGGTTCACAAAATTACAGGTTACTAAAGGTTATGTGAACTCTTCCAGATTCTGCTTTTACACAATGCCTATTTGTAACTTTAAAACTTTAGTTGGGCCTGATTTCGAAATTGTAAAGTATTCACTTCCAACCAATAGAACACTTAATGCACACGCTCAATCAACGTCTTAGCAGGCAAACAACAGCCTTTGGGCCAAGGAATGCATTAATGTCAGTCGAGCTCAGGGCAGCCAGATTCTAAAACCAGTCTTGTCTCGGAGTATTTTTCATGGAAAACTCCCGCAGCTACGTTCAGTCGCTCAAGGATTTTGGATTCAAATCCCTCAATACATTTTACCTTAGCCGGAATGAAATATGACATGCATCTATTGGGCAGGGAGAAAGTGTTGTGTGATTGGGCACAGCGTGTCTCTCCTCGTCCGCCATGAAGCGAGGCCATTCAAAGTGATTATAATGACAGCTCAAACGGGGAGCCTTGTCTGGGACTCAAGATAAGGCAGAGCAAGTATGTGTGCTGAGGTACGAGGGACGGGTTATGGGGGAAAGGCATGAGGATAGACAGATGGAAGTAGAGTAGAGAGTGATATTGCATAATAACAGGGATGCGACAATCATTGCGCTGCATTCTAATGCAGAAGAAGCGTGGTGCCCATCACAATTTCTTCATTTCTCTTTCGTGTCTTTACTGATGCGTTTTGTCATTCTGTCTGCCCTACTTCCTGCTTCTTAAGCACTGAACTCCAATTTGTTCACTGCACTTCACAAAGAGAAACGTTACATTTTCTACGTTGCTCAAATGCCACCCAAATTGGTAATTCAGGTAAAAAGGACAAATCAAAAAGAAAAAATAGCACGTAAAACAAAACAGGCTGAAACAATTGTATGAACATTTGACACAACATTTGAGTCAAGACACTGTTAACTTAAATATCAGACAATGTTCCTTAATCCATTACATGCTGCTTTATGTACTGTGCTGCTGTCTGTGCTTATGGCACACAGAGCATTTTGGCATTAAACTTAACTGTGTGTGTGACTGGATAGATAGAGAACTGGGGCTTTAATGATAATAGCTGGGATAGTTTTTTCTCGTTCTGTGAAATGAGCCATTAACCTCATTAACTAAAATCACATTCAAGTCATTTTATCTTACTGGAAGGGCACACTGAGATTAAAGACACCAAAAAGGCCAAAATCACATTGGACACAAAAGTCCACAATGACAAATGCATTCATGGGTCTAATTGCTTGTCAAACATCTCATCAAACCCAAAAAAGACCAATACAACAAATCAACAAAACATTAGCCTTGCAACAGGGGTGTCCGACTCTGGTCCTCGGGGGCCCTTATCCGGCATGTTTTAGATGTCTCCCGCCCTCCAACACACCTGATTCAAATGATCAGCTCACCAGTAAGCTGTGAAGAAGCCTGTGAATAATTCTGATCCTTGTAAAGTACTAGCAGAAGTACTTTCTTTTACCAAGCACCAACATGAAAATGGAGTATTCTCAAGATAACCTTCAAAGACACAGGCACATTTTTGGTTAAAAATCCAAAATAAGAAAAATATGTCGTTTTTTTTCTTACTTTCATCAAAATGTATTTTGCTGTGAAGTAAATTGAAGTTTTCATAACTCAGTATTTATAGTATATTTTATGAATTAGATGAATTAGAAAAAATAATTTTGAATAATTTCATCTTGAGGTCAATGATAGTTTTCTAGCTATTATTTACATTTTCACTTTAATCGTTGTAAAGGTTTGGGAGACTTTCATGAAAATGGGAAATACAATGGTGAAGACAGTGAACAGGCTCCTGAAAATACCAGCCATAGATGGTGCATGGACTACACAATAAGACAATGACTCAGAAAAACGGTTTTAAATTGGTGGAAATAAAAAGCATAAAATATATGATAAGATGTGAATTCATTAGGGAAGACGCTGTTGCTCCGTGTCAGGTCCATTTGCTTTTCCTATCTCTTCCATTGGCCTCAATGTCATGTGCCACCGAGGCCAATGAAGACAGGACTGTGATGTCAATTTATGCACATTGCAAATTCAAGTGGTCGAACCCCAGGAGCACTGCAATTCTATGCATGACTATGAGAGGACATAGGTGCATGGGTGGGTTGATTTTGGAGTGTTTGCCTTTACGCAATGAAGCATTATAATTCAGTATTGTGTTGCACCCTCATAATGACAGAACTCAACTTTTTGGCACCTTTTATTTCTAGTGTCGCATAGCGTTTTTTTCAGAATGTTCTTGAAAAGCAAAACTCATATCTCATGCAACAACCTTAAAATCTTGTAACGTTTTCCTACATTCTGCTTGTGCAGACTTTTGTTCCCCAATCAACAATAGATTGTGATGAACCTCGAGGCTCCCATTAACATCATGTGACCCACCGATGAAGACAACAGTAATTTACTGAAAGATATAAGGTAAATAAAACCTTTCCTTTCTGTCTTATACAAAGAACCTTGAACAGATTGCAATACCTTTACTTCGGCCCTCTGGAGGTTGTTGCTGATGTCGCAAACACTTGTTTTTCATCCATCTTTAAACATCTCTGAATGTTTCAGTCAACAACTGCTGCTGGTTTCCTTGATCTACCCTTCCCACATCTGTTACTCAGTTTACCAGTGGTTTCTTTCTTCTTCAGGGCATCATTTCAAATTGCTGTGTCGGCTCTGGCCAATATCTGCGCAGTTACTGATTGATTTCCATTTTCTCTCAACTTCACAATTGCTTGTCTTTCTACTCATAGCTAGCTTTCTAGTTTTTATGTTGGTTTCATCTTTAACAAGTGCAAATATTAAATGCGCAAATACAAAGTGTTCACAGGTAAAATCCAAATCTGAAACTGAGTGTAGCCATTCAGTGCAATTTATGTGTATAATCAATGTAATAGGATAAACCTTGGCAAAAAATAAAAAAATAAAAATACACCTGTCAGTTACATGTTATAGTACTTCTACTCACATGGGGGAAAAAAAGTTGATTAAGACCGGTGTATAACTGCGTTTCCACCACTAAAGCTGGGAGAGGGTTTACGTCATTTTCTTTTTTTAATCCAATTCTCTGTCTCTTAGCCAATTGAATGCATCAGAATATACACGGGACAGTGTCGTGATCACTCGGAGGATGTTGCCGAATTTTTTCTACCATAATGGCGGACGCGCAGACGATTGCGGGATCTCCAAAATCAGTAACGGCAGTGATATAGGCAACGTGTTCGTGGACTTTGAACCAGTGAAGCCAGTCGAACATGATATATGGTTAGGATATATGTTTGTAAACAACGACGATATTGACATCTTTGTAACAGAATAGAGTATGGTAATGACCACTCGATTTAAAAAAAATTAGAAATACTGCTTCTTTTGCACTGACACTTTATTTTTACATATTCAAATGAAACAATGAAGAATAATAAACTCGGCCCTGTGTGAAAGCCACGTGTCTAAGCTCTCAAATTTTTGGGGACTTATGTTTCGATCTGCTACAGGGGCTAAGGTATCAATTATTTTGTAGATGTTGAGTTTCTGGGAGAACCTCAGGAGATGTTGAGCCAGGCACTTAATGGGTTAAAACAAAGGTGCTATCTTATAAGTTGTGTAGCAGCTCCAGATATAAATACAGTACCTTGAAATAACAAATGGAATGTTAATTTCTTTTTTTTTTCCTGTAATATTCATCCCCTGATTTCGACATTGAAAATAAAGGGATTGCCTCGCAGATTCCAATATTTTTAGAGGTGAGTGTATTTTTAAATCCTTTTGACAGAAGACTGACTCAAGAAGTCTATTTTTCAGGATAGTTACCGCCATCTTGCTCTATGATCTGTGCTTTGTATTCCGGATCCAACTGTTCCTGCCTGGCTGGGGATTCATACATGAGTGGGCAGATGATAATGTGGTGAAAAGCCCCAGCCTGCAGTCTCAGGAGATGCTGTGTGAGGCCTGCTGTTGTTTGGTCAGGACACAAGCTAGGAATGGGCCTATAGGTGGATATTGTAATTCATTCGGCTCGGCACACTGGTCAGAATAAGCTCACCTCAAGGTCAGGGAGCTGTGACTGGAATACTCATTGAGAAGACTGAACTTATTTTCATATTTTTTCCAGATACTCCTCCATCTCCACGCAGATGAGAAGAGAATTCTGCTACACGTACCAAAGTCTACATTTCTACTGAAAAGGAAAACTGACTGAAAATGATTTTCATTTTGCATCATTTTCATGCCGTGGTGAATTGAGATGTCAGTTACTTGACTTGATTTTTCCGCGATACGAGTTGTCATTTGGATGATTTTTTTTTTTTTTTTGCTTTGACTAGTGAGTGCAAACTTCAGATATGAGCGCCGCTTGGGGGCAGCAAACTTTTAATTCATTTCACTTCATAATAAGCATCAGTCTGGCAGAACAATTCTTCCCAAAAAAGGTTCAATCAGTCTTTGCTACTCCCTGGTGACATTTATAGGCAAACTGAAAATAAAACAAAGAAAATTTAAAACAACCAAACTTTGCCGTTGAAATGCTACTGCTAGCTTAATATAAACACCTAATGGAAAACGTCATTGATGGGCTAACAATTAGCAAAAAAATTATATATAATATATTATATTTTAATTATATATAATTATATATAATTATATATATATATATATTTCACATAAATTAAAAGTCACATTAAAATGACATCACTATTTAAAAAACACTTACGAAAAACATGTTTGCAGTGTCCATATTTTTATATATTTTGAAAATGTGCCGACATTATGAGCCCAAGCTACTAATAGCCTTTCTTTGGACCCTCAAATCATTACCAGAGAAAATTCAACTCTTTCCACCACTGCACAGGAAATATTGTTGCTAATATATACTCAACAATGACAGATGTGCAAATGATGCGGAGAGTCGTCAAGGCAATTGTTGACTAGCTGATAGAGGTCAAAGTAGTTGGATTTTTGAATTTTAGACGGCACCCCACGTGCACCCCAAAATGCTCATTTTATTTGTTTTATTCTTCCCGTTACTCTGGGTGAGATGGAGCCTATCCCAGCTGACACTTCAATTAACCACACATGCATTATTTTAGGATGTGGGAGGAAGCTAAAAGAACTCAGAAGAAATCCTCCTTATATCCATCCATCCATTATCTATACCGCTTGTCCTCACAAGGGTCGCCGGCGTGCTGGAGCCTATCCCAGCTGTCTTCGGCAGTAGGCAGGGGACACCCTGAATTGGTTGACAGCCAATCGCAGGGCACACAGAGACAAACAAACATCCACACTCACAATCACACCGAGGGGCAATTTAGAGTGTCCAATCAACCTACCAAGCATGTTTTTGGAATGTGGGAGGAAACTGGAGTACCCGGAGAAAACCCACGCAGGCACGGGGAGAACATGCAAACTCCACACAGGGAGGCCGGAGCCGGGATCGAACCCACAACCTCTGAACTGTGAGGCGGACGTGTGCTAACCAGTCGACCACCATGCCGCCTACTTTCTAATATACATACTGTATATATATATATATTTTTTTTACTGATTCTGAGCATCATTGTGAATCAAAAGACATTGTGGAAGTGACAGCATGGTGCAGTTTTACTTGCCAAGATCTACAACTTATTTTTTAGTGCAAGTTGGAAAGTTCTACACGAATACTACACATTGCCTACAGGAAATTCTAAATGTGGGAGTCCAGACATTTCTTTCAATATTCATATCTCAGATCAATGTGTATGCATTATGTACCATACACCAGATAATGCCATTACAAGTATGCATCTGCAGTCCAAAGAAAAAAAAATGAAACCCCCATGAACATTGCACATGCACAACTAATAGAAATCCCCAAGGAACAGTGACAAGTGTTAGCCTGAGGAAAAAGAGAAAACAGAGACAAAATGCTCTGCTCTCTAGATATCCATGACAGTAACAAACTGAGTTTACTTCTCATATATTATTTATATTGTTTGATAGGGTTGTAGGCGATCTACATTGGAGGGAAATTCTGAAGAGATTGCAGAGCCTTTTGGAAGTTTTGATGAAAGAAGTAGCTTCCTTCAAGGATTGTTGTCACGAGGATATTTTCATCTGTCGCATTTAAATGAGAATGAGACATGCTTGTTGCTATCCTGTAACACGCTGAAGCTATAAATCAGACACAGAAAGGAATGTGATGAATCAAACCACTGCTGTGACTCGATGCGAGAAGTTGTACAGCGTTTGCTGCTGTAGTCATTAATCTGACTAATCTGTCATTAATCTGATCGTGTTTTCTGATAAGACTACAATCAACTATGAATAGCTGCTAAAGTAAATGAAATTAAGTTTAAGACCGAAGAAGATATAATCTCAATATACGGCACAAACTCCAATTCCAATGAAGTTGGGATGTTTTGTAAAAACATGAATAAAACAGAATACAATGATTTGCAAATCCTGTTCAACCTGTATTCAATTGAATACCCTTCAAAGACTACATACTTAATGTTTAATCTGTTGAACGTTATTGATTGTTTGTTTGTTTGTTTGTTTGTTTGCTTATTTGTTTGTTTGTTTGTTTGTTTTTGCAAATATTCGCTTACTTTGAATTTGACGCCAGCAAAACATTCCAAAAAAACTGCAACAGGGGCAACGAAAGACTGGGAAATTTGAGGAATGTTAAAAATAATAAAACAATAAATACCACCTGTTTGGAACATTCCATATGTGAACAGGTTAATTGGAAACAGTTGAGTGTCATGAGTGGGTATAAAAGGAGCATTCCCGAAAGGCTCAGCTGTTCACAAACAAGGGTGGGGTGAGGTGAACCACTTTGTGAACAACTACATGGGCAAATAGTCCAACAGTGTCAGAACGGTTCTTGCATACAATCGCAAGGAATACAGGGATTTCATCAGATACAGCCCATAATATCATAAAAAAAATATCTGAGAATGTAGATTAATCCCTGCACGTAAACTGCAATGCTGAAAACCAACATAGAATGGCTGTGACCTTCAATCCCTCTGGCGGCAATGCACTAAAAATGGAATCATTCTGTCAAGGATGCCACATGGGTTTAGGAACATTTGAGAAAAACATTGTCAGTTAGCACAGTTCGTCTCAACATCTACAACAGCAAGTTAAAATTCTAAAGCCGTATATCAACAACACCCAACAATGCTTCTGTGTTCGCTGGGATCGAGCTCATGTGAGATGGACTGATGCAAAGTGGACAAGTGTGCTGTGGTCTGACGAGTGCCCATTTCAAAATGTTTTGGGTAATCACGTATGACATGTCCTCCGCGCCAAAGAGGAAAGAACCGTCCGTGTTATCATTAGTTCAAAAACCAGCACCCCATCTGTTATAGGATGGGGTGTGTCAGTGCCCATAGCCCCCATGGTAACTTGCACATCTGTGAAGGCACCATTAATGCTAAAAGGTACATACAGGATTTAGAGTAACATATGTTGCCATCCAAGAAACGTTTTTTTTTTGTCAGGAAGTCACTGTCTATTTCAGCATGAAAGTGCCAAGCTACATTCTGCACGTTACAACAATGTGGCTTCTTGGTAAAATAGTTTTTTCTGAATGAAAAAAAAATCCTGCGTGTCACACAAACAGGTACCATCAAAAACGAATAAAAACTTGCATCAGTAATCTTGTGACTAATTTTGTTTTGTCCAAAATAACAAAGATTAATTAGCACAAGCAGGAGCTGTTTCTGACTGCTCATCATGTTGAAGCCAGTTATGTGCTGCTTGGATTGAGTAAATAGACAGATATGCTGTTGATACAGAAAGGAATGTGTGCTTAAGAGGGGGATGATAAACAGTTGTGCGTATTCAAAATTAATCATGGCCAGCAAACAATTCCTTGCTTGCTAATGTGCAAGAAGAGAGAAGAGACAATTTAAAGTCTCAAGTACACGTGCCATTTTTTGTAACGTTAGCAATTTGGCTAAGAAGACTAAGCTGCTGCAGTGATAATCATGTAATTTATAATAAATTCAAGACTTTCTAAATGTACATGCTTTTATGGCCACCCTTTCCTTAAACCAACAATGTTTTGCAAATAATAAAAAAAACACACCAGAAAACAAGTCGTTCTATACAAGTAATTGTTATTGTAGCACCAGGAAATTATGAATTCCAGTGTGAAGTATGCTTCATGTTAGTTTTTGTTGGTGTACTTCTGTGACTTAATTGTGCTTCTCTACATTATACTTCTACTACTGTAACTTTCTGTCATGTGCAAGAATTCCAGTCTTTTTCCACACTTCTTAACCCAATTAAAAACTTTTTTGTGTGATTTTTCTTCTTCCACAGCCCTTCTCAGTTTAGTTAAAGATTTAGGGTGGCAAGCTGCACCACTTTATTAATGCTTTGACTTAGAAATATATTTGCTTCCTGACTTAATCTCTCTCTCTCTCTCTCTCTCTCTCTCTCTCTTTCTCTCTAAAATAAGAAAGCAAGAGTTCCTATGTCAGAATTGCTATACATAAGTTGGCATCTTTGCAGCAAGTTCCTGTTTCAGTAGTTTTAAGTACAGTATGAGTTTTACGTAACAATGGACAAAATGTGCCTCAGCAGTCAAACCAAACTTGAAGGTTGAAGATCCATTAAATATGCATGATGCCAGCCAGTACCCAAAACAGGGGTGCACAAATCTTTGTGCGCAAGAGCCACATTTGATTTTGAAAATGCTCATTATATTTTGATTTTATTTTAAATCTCATTAGACCGGGCAGGTGTGCTTAATAAAGTGTCCAAGAGAGTACTCGTATTTTATTTGACTCATGAAACAAATGAGCTGCTTGTTTCTTTCCTCTTTTGTTAGCTACAAATGGTGCACTACGGAAAGTGGTAAAAAGAGAAAACGGGCAAAACTAAATGGAAATCGATGTTTAAAAAGAAGAAATTACGGAAGACTTATTCTGATCAAAATTTATTTGGAAGGGTCCCATATTATAGCTTACTGGAAAATCTTTATCCAGCTTGCCAAACCTGTAATAGTTTCTTCATCACTTATAAAAGCCACTTTATAAAGGCAAGCCCCCACATGTGCTGTTAGGTTGTGCACCAAAGCTTGATGGACAATAACACAACACTTTTGTTTCTCCTCTGATACCACTCATCTTGACTAAGCACGCCAATGATGAGGAAAACGATAAAGTATTGCACTGCCAGCTGGTGACAATGGCACTTCAGATATGACACAAAACTTGAAATATAATGTTGCATCCTGACGTGCAGGTGATCCTAAAAACGAATTATGTTGAGATAAAAACATACTTGGAGAACATCTTTACTGCACTTTCTAAACCCTTGAATGGGAAATCAACCCAAACATATTTTTTTCAAGAATATGTTCTCAGCAGGCCCAAGACTTGAAACACAGCATTCTGATTAGTATTGCGTTTGTGGAATATGAGTTAAGTAGCAAAATCCACCCCTTTTTGGCCATCCCAGGGGGTGGCCATGTCGTCGCTGCTGTCGACTGAAAATGACATCACAACTGTTCAGGGCTCACGTAACGACCAATTAGGGCTCGGCTTCAGAAAACAGGTCAGCCGTGATTGGTCGTTACCTGAGCCTTGAGCAGTTGTGATGTCATTTTCAGTCGACAGCAGTGACAAAATGGCAGCCCCCGGAGATGGCTAAAGACGGGTGGATCTTATTCCACAAACGCAATATTTATCAGAATGCCTTGCTTCAACTAGTGGGCTTGCATAGAACATATTTTTGAAACTGGATATTTTTGACTTCCACTTTTAGTGTCACAAGTAGGAAACCACTCAGTCATGTTGTTTGTTCAGGTTAATTTTAACCTGCAATCTTTGTAACGCTGTGAGTGTCATTAAGTTTCTTTGTGTAGTGCCTACAATGGCAACACTCTCACAAGGGAAGCTGGGATTAATTGTGTCTATTTGTGATGAATAGTGTCAGCTGACCAGTATGAGGGCGGTGGAATGCTCAAATTGTAATCATGCGATCACAGCCTACATGAAGTCACTTATGTTGGCTGCAACAACGGACTGTTGTACATTTTGTTGATGTGTAAACATTGTTTGTACCTGATAATGAAAAAAATAAACGCATGGTTCCAATCTTGTGTTCCATTCAGTCCTCTTGCTCTCATTTTATTCTTCTTTACTTCACTTTAATGTTGGCTCTTGTCCCTCTCCACATCTCCTCTGGGATGCATTCCTCTAAAGAAGACACTTGCTGGCTCCATGTCAGATGCAATAGGTAGATTAAGCATTGCAAATGTCGATTTTGACAATATGTCTTGATTGAAAAAAGTGGACAAATGTAAAAATGACCAAATTTGGTCATAGGAGGTCTTGGTCTGACACTAGCGACACATATGCGTTTGTTTGAAATATTCAGTCATGGAACAACCCCAAAACAAACAAAAAAAAAAACATCTGAAGTGAGGGAATTAACAATGTGAAATAATATGTTGAAAGAATCTGAGTGGGATGTGCTCCAAGTGAGATCTGAAGTGTTTTTCAAGGCATGAGTAGATAAATTATATCCAGCCGCAGCTCTCATTTGTTAATCCTTGCGTTTAGCGATGTGACTCAGTGACGCTTACTTTGATTTTCCAGCCCACCCTTCCAGGGCAATTCATGTTGATTTGTTGCACAAGTACTGCAATTACGGGACACATTCATTGGCAGGTTGACTTACATCCACTTAACTTCAGTATCTGCTCTTCTGTCGCCCCCCTTGTTTGAGATTTTTCAAAGCAAGAAGGTCAGTGCCTGAAAGGGGAGAAATAATCAGGGAACAAGACTTGTGAAATAAGACTGTAATCATCAATAATCGCAAGCGCCACCTTAGCCTGGGCTTCAGTACCCGGGCAATTTATCTCTAGAATCTAGACCATGTGGTCACCAACCCTTGTGACATTGAGAGCTACAGTCTGTAGGTGAAGTATGTGGAGGGTTACTTATTTAACATAACCTTTTCAAAGCAGTTATACATTGTATAGGCACTTTGTATTCAGCGATGGTTGTTTTTGAAGTGCTTTATAGGTAAATGGACATATAATATTGGGTATTGCTCTTGAGTAACAATGATTTTGCTAAAATCTTTGTTGTACATTAAATAACCTTGCATTAAAAAAAAAAAAAAAAACATCAGTCACGTGCCAAATCAGTTGATTCAGGTGAGCCGTTCTGCCATTTTGATTTTACATTGGAACTTGGCGCCATTTTTGGCCTTTTATAGAGGATCTATTTGAACAAACTCCTCTTAGAAAATGTATCCAATCATCTTCAAACTTTGGTTATTTCATCTAAAGTTGTTCAAAACAAAAAGGTATTGAAAGATTTTTATTTTGTCGCACACTGTTGCCGTGGTGATGCGCCATTTGCAGTAAAAAATGATGCAGTTTTTGAGGGTCTAAATCCTTCAACAAAATCCTATGAACCTTTGCACACACATCAGCCCTGGCAAAAACATTTATATTCTAGAGGGTCCAAAGGGCCAGTACCCCAACGTGCCAATACCCAAACATGGAAGCACCCCAGTGTGGCTGGGCTTGCGAGGGCCCTCTATTGCAGCGTGCAGCTCTAGTTATTAGTATTATGAATTAACTAAATAATTAATTAATAACTGGTAAGAGGAGTGATTTCAGATGATCCGTCCTGGCTACACTGAGCACCCATATATTCTCATGGTGCCATGAGCTTTGACTTTGATAATGTTTTGAGTTGTTTTGTTTATTTGTCTCATGCAAGAAGATACGCATTATTCTAACAACTGGCAGGAATAAAGATTAAGAGAAGCACTGCAGTTAAGACAGAACCCCAGGCTCACGAAACACATTGATGTCTGCTTGTTTTACTAGCTATTGCGTTAGTTATACATATTGAACAGCTGCAGGTGTATTCATAGTTAACCATCCATTCAAGATGGACATCAATTTTGAAGAACAAACATTGAACAGGGTCATCCCCCTACTTTGGAAATGTACTTGCTGTTTGTTTTTTGGGTTTTGTCCTTTTAAATATACAATACAGTTTGGTTAGCACATCCGCCTCACAGTTTTGAAGTTGTGGGTTTGAACTAAAAATATTTAAAATGTCCTGGCAGTCGTTTAAATCAATGTGTAAAATAATACATTGTGTGGAATCCTTAAGATTGTATAACTAGTTCCTCAAAATTTCTGTGGGTTTTTTTTTTTTGCTGTTTAACATTTCCCATACTAATGCACACACACTAGTGTGAGTCTCGTCAGCCCCCGCCGTGCAGCCTGCTGTGGTCAGCTGATCCTGCAGCCTGTCCCCTTTTGGGACACAGCATTACCATAAGAACACTGTTAATGACCTTGTCATTTACACAACCTAATTAGAAGAGTTGTGTCCTCTGAACATCTTTCCAGATGAATTATACATCACGATGGTACTTTCAGAAGAGCCTTCATACAGGTAAACACATCCATTCATGATTTAGCAAGTTTACATGTCAAATAAACAATACCTGCCGAACAATAGTCTCCTTATTCTGAGTATTGTTACATTCAACTGAATACACTACAAAACAAGATGTTTAATGCTCAAACTGATAAACTTTTTGTTTTGGTTTCACAGATGTGCACGTTACCCATGCAATGAGCGTTAACACACCAACTCGAAATCGTCCGTCATACCTTCCCTATTGCCCAAAGTCAGCTGGCATAGGCTGCAGCTCATCTTTGACACTAATGAGGATATGCAACACAGAAAAGGGATGGAGGTGTAATTTTGTAATTTATTTCATTTACTTTTTTTTTACTTCTGTCAAACGAGTCAAGGCAGGCAAGAGGTATCGCTTTGACCTCTTTGTTGCTTTAGTGTTTTCTCTTTTGTTTTTTTGCCCATCCACTACAATAATAGCTTTACTGTCAAATCTTTCAGATATATTTGCAGCCATACATAGTCATTCTTCTGCAAACCTATCTGCCTTGCAAGGCTACAACAACCCTGCAAGTATCAAAGGGCACACTCTGTCTGTGTCATACTCTATGCAGACAACAAATAAGACACTAGCAATAAAGGGAAATTGGGTACGATTTATGATTTTTATTTATATTCTTGCAATGATCATTTTCTTCATTTGAAATAAATAAAAATAAATACATAGCAAAGTAAATTCGACAGTACTTTACAAATATAAATATAAAATTATATATTTTAAATCTGCCATCAAAGTAGTATATCCATTATATGTATATGCAATAAAAAAAAAACAACATTTAGGCACACTTTCCATCACAATAGGACAAGCACAGAACAGTATGGGACAGGAAGGGACAATTGCAAAACAACTCATTAAAACAATATAAGGCAATGCAAAATAAAGAACTGGAGATGATGCTGAGCAGGCACATTGGGGGGATTGCATTTGTTAGAGAAAAGAAGAGAACAAGAGAGAAAAAAAAATAATCCATCAATCCACTTTTCATACTGCCCATCCCCAGTAGGGTCATCATAGGCAAGTTGGAGACCATCCCAGCCGTCCTTGCACGAGAGGCGGGCTACAACTGAGACGGACCACCAGCCAACCACAGGGCAAACACAGACAAACAACCCATTCACACCCAAGAACACTTGAGTCTTTCAAGGATGAACACACCCTTTAAACTGCGGGGTTAAAAATAACCCAAATAGGTTAAAAAACAAAAACAAAAAAAAACAACGTTATATTTAACTCAAACATTTTAAGGGTACACTGTGGAGTAATGTTTCAAATAATCAGCTCTGAATAAACTGCAAGGACCAGGGGTTGCTACTGTATAATGGGCCAGACTGTCTTTTATTGAATTTAAATGTTTTGATAGCATTTTATACAAATGTTTTACAGACACTTTTCTTCAGTCTTTCCAATGAAATAAAAGTATAATTTTTGCTGCTGTAGCGATGAGGCTGATTGTTTTGACGATGCATTGGCGCTGATAGGGAGGAGGAGTCACTAAGTAGGGCAATGGTGGGGGAAAGTTGCATCTCCCGTGACCTTCAACCAAAACTGGTTAACTGGGGAGCAGTACCAGAATGCATGTAGGTAATTATCTGTTAGGGATGGGCTGGTGTTGGTGTCCCCGAAGACCATCAGGTGTATTTTATAAGTGGGGATATGTTTTTTTGTGCAGTCATTTCTATTGAATTAACTAGAGTTGGATGACATGGTGAATGTATAGTTGCTGAAAATGGACAATTTTGTGATGTGGCGTTATGTCTGCTGCAGTAGGTCAATGGTCCTGAGAGAGCCACTGCTAAAAAGATACACAAGGCTGGTTATACCTCTCTGTTTTCATATTGAAAATAATAGTCAGCTTTCTGTTATAGTTGACTGCTGAGTGCAAAACATTTGATTTCCACAAGTGCTGTCGCCGCCTTAATCCCGACGTCTCATCTCTGGCTTTGAATAAATGAAATGTCCTGATTTAATGGTTTAAATTAATGAGGGAGCCATGACTAAACAGTAATCCCTGGAAAGAATTAAAAGCTTTTGTGTTTTGCGCAGTAACCACCGGGGCTGCTAATATGCTTCTGCAAGCCCTCTGTCATCCTCCATGTTTCACTCAATCCTTCACACACACACACACACACATGCACTCACGCACACACGCGCACGTGCACACGCGCACACTGCGGTAGCTGCAACTACCACGAATTTGAATCAGTTCTGAGGAACATGTTTAGCATATTGCGGACTTGTGGAGGGTGAGGACGAAATAGCTGAAATGTTTGTATTTGTTTTGCATCATTTCCTCAGGTATGTCAAATTATTATTCAAAGGTAACACATCACTTTATGATAATTACATTTTCCAAACGTTCATCTAGCCTTTTGATGGTATTGGTGGACTCTGCTGTCAAATTCAGTGCTCCAAACCTCGCCTTATCCTTTGGGGGTAAAGCCACAAATTAGACCCATCTAAAAATGTTTAATTGGAATTACTGAACATTATACTCTTCAGTAATCTTTAATGTTAATTGATAAACGTAGTAAATGCAGTGGGTTAATTCTTTTCCTTATGAAAAAATCAACAAAACTATCATCATAGTTGCATGGTCATGTCTTGCAGGTGGTGATACCCTAGCTGCTTTGCAGCTATTGACTATTCACCAGACACAGACCTTACCGGTGAAAAGGTCATTTCTCTCTAAATAGTCAACATTGCTGGAGTCATTCCCATGATATTAGTGCTGATAACTCACTAAAATGAAATCTGTTGGTGCCTGTGATGCATTGCTGTTTCACCGCCACTGGCGTTAATTCATTACAGAATAACCAGGCAGAGATTACAGCTTTGTATTCCTTGACAATGTCACGCAGGCCTGCGCCATCCAGATAATTATGAGTCGAGAGCTACGGCCTCAGAATGAGAAAGCTCTCAGAGCGCATCTCATTCTTCTGAATGGGCTTCTGTCAGATACTGACAAAGAGTGACCTTGTGCTTGGAAAATCACACTGAATTAACCATGGAGCAGATATCACTTATACACCCAGGCTGCATTCCTCTCGAGGGCCTAGAGTCATCTTTCAAAAATGAATAAACTCAAACGGTCTAAATTATTCCCTCCCCCACCCCCGACCTACCCCCCTCCTGGCTCCGCGCAGAGGCTCCTGCCACACCAAAGTGGCATGCTAACTTTTTCACACCTTTCATTTGGGATTTTTTGTCTCAAACCCCAATAGACGTGATCGTCAGCTCTCAGTGCGCAATGAATTTATAAAGTGTTACACTTGTTTTCGAGCACCCGCTGTTGAACATTGTCTAGTCCAAAATTGTGAAACTAAAATAATAGTTGTCATGAAAGTGCAAAATAACTAAAAACCAAAGGCCCAAAGCAAAAAGTAAATTTCATTAAATTGTTAAAAACTGTTTTTATTAGTTGTGTGCATCTCTGTAATAAAAGACGATTCAATACATACATTATCCTGATAAATTAGGTGCGATATGATTCAAGGAAGGTTCATTTTAAAGTGGAACGATTCGATTCAATTCAGTGGAATTATGATTGGAATTATGAGTGGAATTATGATTGAATTCGATATGGTACGAGGGTGTGATGCAATGACTTTCTTGTTTCAGTTTAAAATATGAATGAAATTGTCATCACTGTACATGTGCCAATTCCTTCAAACAGATCGTGTGTGTATCCTGCACAGCAGGAGTGTCGAACTCTTTTTTTTTCGCGGGCCACATCATAGTTGTGGTGTCCCTCAGAGGGCCGTTACGACAAATAAATGTATGATCGCCTTATATTATCACATTGTTCACAACAAATTGATGCATAGTTACTTTTAAAATCAGACGCCAATAAATCGTTTTTTTCAACTATTTTTCATTGTATTTTAAAGGGGGGGATTGGTAACAAATGTTTGCAATATCGTTATATGTTGTGTTAACAATGAAAACCATTTGAAAGAAACATGTCAAGTCAACAAACATGACTTGCCTTCGCGGGATACATAAAATGATGTCCCTGGCTGGATCTGGCCCCCGGGCCTTGAGTTTGACTCATGTGCTGTACAGGGGGAGGTCTTTTAACCTGCAGCTGACCTCGGGCAAAAGACAGACTACAACCTGAACTAAAATAGAACACATTCACACAAGAGCTGCTAATGACCACAACTCAAGCCCATGCACTCCATACTCAGACAGACTGCTTGAGCCCAACTCCCCCAGAACCTGGCTTTTCCCCTCTGTATGACGTCACCTGCTACTCACAGGCCACGCCCTCACATGCACAAAGAACAAAGAACAGATATTTTGTGTGTGTGCATCTCCCCAATGAAAAATGATTTGTTATTTACAGTGTCTCCTTACAAGATTCAAGAATGATACTGTACATTTTCATGTGGAATGATTCGATTTTTTTCAATTTGATGCACTCACATCTTTTTAATCAAAAACAATTTTCACATTCAAATCGGTTTTGTGACACCGCTAGTATTTCATACAAGTGTTATTCTGGATTGTGATCTCTCATCTGTTTAATCTAATTTGAGTTAACTGATTGCATGTTCGGAATTTGTCTTTCACAGCCACTCAAAGAAAATGAAAAGCTAATTGTTTCTTCTGCACTCTGGCTGATTGCAGCTATTGAAGCCAACCTGCATGCTCTAGAGTGGCTCTCTTCAGGGTACAAATAAAGATCTTATTACTGCTTGATTAATTAATTTAACCGGAGATGTGGTCGCTCGTTTATTACATACATGAATGAATGAATTCTTTAGTTTGAACATATGTGAGCGACATAAGAAGAAGGTCAACTAAACAGAAAAAAATAAACTAACAAAATAATTGAAATTTGATGCATACTGAAAAAGGAATAGGAAGAAGTATAACTTAATCACTCCTACCCCTTCCTTATAACCCTATATAATTATTACTTAATATGAACATCAATAGAGTACTATTGTAATATAATAAAAATACACTAATACTTGTCATTGTGATTTGTCTCTCATTATAAGTTTACAGTATACAGTATAGAATGCTAATACAGTAATACAAATAACTGTATCATGAGAAAAATAAAACACCGACACCTATGTAATATACATAAACATGTATTTATTTATCATCCCATATAATAATAATTCATATATATTTATGTTGTACTGTAACTACAGTCTGTTATCGTGAGTGGGGATATTACAAACGAGTAGAGCCTCATTAGATAGAACAAAAGGCTTTGAAGCAGAAGCTTTTCAACCGACATTTAAAAATTTGGTATCTGTGGCCAAATAGTTGAAGGACAATACATCTCTTTCCAGTCTCCTCTCGTGGAAGAGGGATTTTCATCTTGGACAGGCAATGCAGATTGTGATTGAAATGTTGTTCTCCTAAGCACTAACTCTCTGTTGAAGCCCATCATATATTTGAGTTATGGATGTTTATTTATTTGCATTTTTGGCGGAGCATTTATTACTGTCAAATCTCATTCCGCACCAGTTCTGTGTTAACGAGCAAAAATGGCATCATGTCAAATTTTCTGAGGCTATATCATTGCATTTTATCTAGTTTGAAAAAGAGCCAGGTAAGACATCACTAATAATGTCTTTTTTTTTTTTTTTTTTGCATTGCAATGCATTAGTCCTGGATTTGTGCTACTACAATGTACATCTTGAATTCCTAATCTCTTTGTGCAATTATAGTCCTGTAATGACATGATGATGTGTCGAGCGAAACTGTCTCTTCACCTGACAAAAACAACCTTAACTACAACTTCAGGTCAGAGAATACATTTCTCTCCATCCTGCCAACAGTGATGTTTATTTGTCTTCTCAGAAGAGGAGTAAAACTCCCCCCTCTCATGCCATGAAGACTAGAGCTCAGCAAGTAAAGGCTAGGTGCATAACATGTGGTAACCTTGGTAACGGCTATGAGTGCTACAACATCCCTGCCAATGTGAGTTTGTTCCTTGAAGGTTAAAGATACTAAAAGGAATTAAATAACTACAATGTAGTAAATTATATTAACTCACTTTCATATTCGTAATGTATATTATATTTAAGATGAACAAGTTTGTTGTATTGCCAGTGAGATGATTCATGAATGTCATCTTTCTTTTAACTAAATGAAAGTAAAGGGGCAGCATAAATTCCTTACCTTAAAAACAGTAAAAATATATTAAGTACTCCAAGTTCTCCAACAGCTCTGAGGGCCTGATTACTAAAGATTTGCATGTGCAAATGGGGGTCCTTTTATCAACATTTATTTTTGTTTTTGAAATTAGAATGTTTTGGTGTCATAAGGAAAAAACACTTGTTCCATAAAATAAACTATTTCGATCACGTCATCTAAGGGCCATCCGTCATCCGTCATTCTGTCTATTTTTCAAGCCGGACCAAACTGTAATCGTCTGTCAGTCAATCCATCATGTTTTTAAATTGCGCTTCCGTCAGTTAATATCAAAGGTCCACCAGTACGTATATCGTTGATCTGGAAATTAAAAAGGTCCAACCGATGAAAAATCCATCCATCCGTCCAACAGATGAAAAATCCATCCATCCGTCCGTCCATCCATCCATCATCCATCCATCCATCCATCCATCCATCCATCCATCCATTCATCCATTATCTGAACCGATTTGATTAAAATGGTAACATTTTGCTTACGTTAACCAGAATCCCGTGTCACATTGTTGCCAAATTAAATCCTGGTGGATTAAAATGCTTCCTAGTCCCTACGAAATAAAGTAGAAATTGCAATATTTTTTTTTTTCTTCGAATTCGTCTTCTTCATCTTCATTTTCTGTCTTTTAGTGGTTGGCAAACAACTTTTGGTGCATTACTGCCACCCTGTAAATTGGAGCGTGGGCCTGAAAAAAAGTTTGACAAACTCAGAACCCCACTCTTTCCAAAAATAAAAATAGAAATGTAAAACTTAACTCACAAGAACTTCTCTGTAAAACTCTCTTTGTATTCAAAGTTACTGGTACTTTATGACTTCTTAGATAGCGGTTTGGATAATGGATGGTCAGCCTGACTAACAAATCTCTCTCTTTGGTCTCTTTGACTGTTTACTTTGTACATTCTCAATGAAGGCATCAAAACTGTGAATGAACACATGTGGAGTTATGTACTTAACTAAACAAAAAGGTGAAATAACTGAAAGCATGTTTTGAACCCAATCAAAGTTTGGGGTGAGCTGGACTGCAGAATGAAAGCAAAGGTGCCAGCAAGTGCTAAACACCGCTGGGAACTCCTTCAAGACTGTTGGAAAACCATTTCAGGTGACTATCCCTTGAAGCTGAATGAATCGAGAGAATGCCAAGAGGGTGCAAAGCAGTAATCAGAGCAAAGGGTGCCTATTTAGAAGAAACTAGAATATAAAACATGTTTCCAGTTATTTCACCTTTTTTTCTTAAGTACACAACTGCACGTGTTCATTCATAGTTTCGATGCCATCAGGGAGAATCTACAATGTAAATAGTAATGAAAATAAAGAAAACACATTGAGTGCGAAGTGTGTCCAAACCTTTGGCCTGTACTGTATATATATGTATTTCTATATGTAGAAATACAAAGTACTTTTTAAACACACATCCAAACCATAACAACAGTTCACATTAAAATATAAATAACAATAACTTCAAAATCCAGTAAGATGGCACAAACACTTCTGGCCTACATTTCAGTACAATTTGTATTTCGATGGCTGCAACTCAAACAAGAAAGGCTGGATAACATTTGAAGCAGAGCAACAGAGGCACCTCAGGCCTCATTTTTAATTACCAAGCAAATTAAGCCTAACTTTCAAGTAAATCAGCACAGGTAGGTGCACATTTCAAGTTAAAGAAAAGGATTTTGTTTACCTTCAAGTAAACCTTGGCAGTTGCATTCCTTTACAACTGAAACGTTAGTAAAAGTTCGATTATGATGCCTCAAAATCCCCTCTATCTTTAGTCTATATTATTTTTCTATTTGTTGGTGCTGCCTGGCAATGTAGCTCTGCTGTACTGGGTGCTCAGTTGGCTTATCTTGTGAGTTCTGGCCTCGGAGTTAAGTGGATCTGTTTGGTCGAAAGGATCTGTATTTCACTGGGAAGTGCTGCTTAGTGATCCCGTTTTCTATTAAAGCCATGCTCTCGCAGCATATGATACTGCTTGATTCTGCAGGAAAAGAACAGTTTGTTCATTTAAAAAAAGTCAAAGTTCTGTATTTTGGAATTGTCATAACGTGTCTTCATTCCCTAAAATCTCTTACGGTAAATAAATGGTTTGATTGTCCATTTATTGTAATGTGATCTAGCCAGCAGCTTATGTGAGTTTTCCTCACATTTTATTTTATGTTTATTTTTTCCATAAACATGACGATACACATTCTTTGTTTTCATTCCGGAGCTGGAAGTTGAGTCATTGAAAATATTGCATTGCGATTCAACAGATAAGCAGCAAACCACGTTGCTGCATGGCTACGTTGACTCTGCAGGTCTTAATGCCCAATTCCAAATTGTTCCTCATATCGTGTTTGTTCACATTTGTTTGGAAATGCAACTGCTTTCCGACTCCAGTGTGAACTTCAAATGCTGCTTTGGCATTCATAGTTTGAAATTGCATTAAAAGCATCAGTTGGAAAGACATGATAACAACCACAGGCAACAACAATGGAGAGAATGGTCGCTCTTATACTTAAATGTACCCTTTTACACTTTCACACAATTGAGTTGAACGTGAATGCACTCACAATCGTGCTCTAGTAAATGGAAACGCAAATACAACCTTCCTTGACGTCTACAAGTCCTGCAGCAGGCAGCACACTGCACCAACAATTACTTGAATCCCAAATAACAAAATACACCGCAATTTATATGCGAGGTCTCACTGGAAAGCAACAGGTATGAATCCAGTCAATGGCCCAAGTTGAATTTTAAAAAATGGTATCTGTGCCGTTCAGACTGTCACTATAAAAAAGTCCGATATTTGTCACACGTACAAAAAAATTTAACTTGGGCTATTTTTGCCTGTAGCCTGTTTGTATTCTATGTTCTCCCCACCTCACTCCTGTTGGAAGCTGAAATGCATATCATTCACTCCTACGCTAAACTGTCATCTGATATCATGAAGGCTAATCCAGATTCAATAGTTAAGCATCCTTGTACAAATTCATCTGACAAGACACAGCTACACATAACAAGATTTAGACTGAAACCCCCACTAAGTCGCTTTTGCACTGTGATCTCATTTCACCTGTATTCCGAAGCTTCAAATCTCATCAAATTCTATCGTGACCATTCCCCGCCTCAAGCGCACACACAAGCTCACACTCGTGCGCACAAACAACACTGTGTGTGAATTTCCATCATACAGTATTCGCAAGAGTATCAAAATGAAGTTCCATTTGGTTTCTAATTCTCTATTCATGAGTGTCACCATGTCTGCATGAAATCCATGCTAATTCATAGACCTCCACAGGGACACACTTCATAAAAACGGTGAGTCCTGTCATAAATCATTCCAGAAAAATGGCCAAAATGCTGCCTTACCAAACTTAGCTCCCTCGTGCCTGTACGGACCGTCGCTGACACCACGACAGACTGATAGAAAATGTAACAAGAGTTGAATATGGAGAGGGAAAAAAATGGCCCAAATGCCAATGCGCAATATGTTTCGGGCAAACAAGGAACATATTATAAAAGTCAAATTATGGGAAGCATTAATGTTAGTAATCCTAGTTCAAAAGATGTTCTTTTTATGGTAATGATGCATTTATTAAACCTGTAACCTTACCTCAACCTTCATCTTAATGTGAACTTTAACCCTTCACTTTCTTTAACCTCTGATTCAAGTCTTAACCCTCAAACTGGCCTTTCAAAGTGTCTCATGAATACAGAGAGAGAGACTCAGAGGTTTATCTGCATATTTATCCAACAGCACGTTGAGAAGCCTTTAACACCGCACACATGCACAAATTAAATCAAGGCAGATACAAGATGGAAGTGAAGGACAAAATAAGATCTTGTGTAATTAGATAGTGAGTGCTTTGATTGTTTAGGTTTCAGATGTCACTTGTTACCCCACTGGGCCGGGCTGTGTTGACACCATGGATTTCACACTACCATCATGGAGAATATGAACTCGTTGTTTAATGATCATGTTGCTATTCCAAGTTGGTATAATAAAAGCAAGGTCATATTTTAAGGCAACGTTACATACAGAAAGTAAGTTAATTCCAAGGAACCTTCATAGCATTTGTTGACTGAGAGGCTTCAGCTTTTTAAAAGTCAACCGCCATTGTTTTTTTTTTACAAGAATAGGCCTATGTTTTATGCAGTCCCACTAGTCGAAACATGGCATTCTGATTAATATTGCGTTTGTGGGATATGAGTTAAAAAGTAAAATCCACCCATTTTTGTCCAACTCAGGGGGCGGCCATTTTGTCACTTCTGTCGACTGAAAATGACATCACGGTTGCTCAGGGCCAACGACCAATCATGGCACAGCTTCAGAAAACTTCAGTGTACAGCATATACTGTACACTGTACAGACAAAGAAGCAGAACTCTACTAAACTAGAACAAGGATCTTTAATTAGTAACACTGTCCACATAAGAAATGAACTGTACAAGAGCCTTCTGTTAGATATTGTGGAGATGAGAATTGAGTTGCATAAATGCTTGTTCATCGCACAAAGGAATAAAGGAAAAATAAAAATGCTGTCTCTTTGTTCTGACAAAGATCATTTACACAAGTTTATCAACAACGTTGTATAATAGTTTTATGTTAGACACTGTAATGGTGAATGTGGGAATTGACAATTGCACATATCTTTATTTCACATAGGTTTTGTTAAAATGCTGTAAAATGCCCTCTAAAACTTCGGCATCACAGACAGAAAGAAGCAGCGGTGCAGAATCTCCACTCATCAAAAATGTTAATACGTCAGTTACATAATGACCAATGTCGATTTATTGGTGACACGCTATAATCAGCCCGATTATTCAGCCCGACGATTTAATCAATGTGGCTCTAATATTGACTTCAATGTGATCATGTAAAAGGTGAAACTTGCTGAGTTAGTTTCTAATTTTGGCTGTGAAATTTTGGAATCAAACATGTATCTCCCAAAGAAAGCTATCCTGTTTACTGAGGAAGTGAAAATAGCGACCATGTGTCTTGTGAGAGAGTATTCATAATAATCACAACCGCTGATTTAAATTGCCCTTTCACAAAGACCGTTTGCACATAACTTAACAGCCACACATAATGACACCGCACTGTGGTGCAGCACTCATTATATACTGCAAATTTATCTTCATTGTTGCCTGGTTGGTATTAATCAACTGAAAAAGTACTTTTCAAGAAATAGCCACTTAAATTTTGGATCAATAGGCTGAAGCACTTTAACAACATGAAATGTATTTCTGTGACACGTTTGGTTGGCTATGTATAATTGAACAAATACTGTCTTGTTGTAGCATGTATTTATTAGTTTGAAACAGATGCGTAGGCATAAATGAGTGTAATTTTCATCAACAATGATAAAACAATTCAATTGCCGCTTTTTTTTCGTGACAACAAAAGGGTTATGGACTAAATACTGGGTGTCGCTTAACCACCCAAAAAAGGTGATGGAAAATGGTAAAGAACAGTTTAACACTACTGTATATCTCCACAACTGAGTACTACAAAGTAGCGATTGTGTGACAAAATCCAAATAACTGAAATGAACTCTTACTAATTTTGACAAGAGGAGTGGTAAAATTTGCAGTCACAATTTTGCCCAAAGATTGTTGATGGCTGCATAAACAGCCTCTTAATCTGTATGATAGTATCTGTATCTGTGTCGTTTTGGCCTTGCTTCGAGTGAATAAAAAAAAAAAATAATTCGAACTTATACTAATACTACAAGCTCGAGCTTTTAAAAATTAATTTACATTTCACCCTGGAAAAATCTAACTTTATAGGCTCCGACTCACTATGAAATGATGTACAAGAATGTTTGTAACCTTCTCGTCACAACTGTGTATACCTGTGTGAAAATACTCTCATGGGCAGAGATTTCCATATCCATGACTTAAGTAATAAACAGATATTTATTAGATGAAAGGCTACGACAAGTCTACTTTATTGTTTCCATTTTCTTACTTTGTTTTCGTTAATGAGCACTAATAAGTTCATATCTAGCATAGCGCATTTAGATAAAAATATTGTCTATTTCCAACAAGAAAACAAGCAAAAATTATGTATTGTTTTATAGTTTGAGCCCCACAGTGAATGTGCAAGCCTGGACCAATAAACCACAGCAATAACAAGCAAGTAATTACTTGATAGATTTTCTTTTGGGGACCTCACATTTTGCACTTTATCATGGTCATGAACTGCATTTATAATGCACCTGATTTAGTTTGGGTTCATTGTTATTCATATTAACAGGAAAATGTGTATTAAGGAAAATAACAATTTTGCCTTTCCGTCTTTTAATGAAGGTGAATGATCTTGCTTCAGTGATGGAGAGAAAAGGAGACCATTATCTCAACATTATTGATGAATCGCCATCCCGTGCAAAGCATAGCTCAGTAATGGCCCCGTTCATATACCGTATAATGTAATCCCTGCAGAAATGGGGCGACGGGGTGTATGAAGACCGTGAATTCCAAAGTCCAAAAATAAATTGAGGACGTCAGTCTGGTTAATACATCATACTGTATTAGAGAAATTCAGAGGTTCGATGCAAATACACCACAATGTGATATGTTTGCATGTTCTCCCCGTGCCTGTGTGGGTTTTCTCCGGGTACTCCGGTTTCTTCCCACATTCCAAAGGTGTGAGTGTGGATGTTTGTTTGTCTCTGTGTGCCCTGCGATTGGCTGGCAACCAATTCAGGGTGTCCCCTGCCTACTGCCCAAAGACAGCTGGGATAGGCTCCAGCACGCCCGCGACCCTTGTGAATGGATGGATGGATGGATGCATATATATATATATATATATATCACAGTTCATCGTAGCTTGAGGGTGCCAGGTAAAACTAACCTGAATGCAACTGATCACTGGGGGAGCTCCATAAATCCAGAACAAAGAACAAGGGAGGTGTTCTTGTCTCAATGAAAAATGGGGCTGCTTATGGCTGTCCCAAAGCTTGTTTATTAGTACCTTTGAAAACATGAGCTAGGTATGATAGAGAATGCGGAGGAAATTGCCCCATTACGATTGGCTATCGTCTGTCACCTACGTATTAAAAAAAAAAAAAAAAAAAAAAAAAAAATCAGATGATGCAAATGACTCATGGTAGAGCGCACAAATGAAATGAATTTCATTGTGAAAATTACAAGTAAATATTGAAATGACTGAGGCGAAATGAGATGATCTGAGGACCATATGACCAGTTAGTACATCACAGAATACTGTATCATCCCCAGACACTGTACCGTGTCAATATGCCACCCTGGAATTGTTGTATAGTTGCGTAACATGGGTTGCCAGTGGAAGTGGGACAACTTCTAAAATTCCGATGTACATGACATATCACACCCTTATCTTGCGCTGAAGTATAGAGAAGGCACACTAAAAGGTGTTGATACGATACACTAACAGACATTCATATATGTTTGACAGTAAAAGTGTGTTCTCTCTGCACCAGCTGTTTATGATGCAAATTCAAACTATTCATTTTAAGACTGTCTGCCTCACAGTTGAAATACCCCGAGTTTGAATCTTGGTTGAAGCCCTTCTCTGTTTAATTGAAGACTCTACATTTAATGTGTGCATTCTCAAGTCTGCTTTTACAACCATACATTTAAAATACATGACAAAATATTTTCAACAGACTATTACACTATGTAAATATATGGCAGAAGACATTAAAAAAGTTAAATCTATTTTCTATTTTCGCAAGTTCTTCCTTGCTTAGCAGGTATGACGTGTATTTTTCTTCCAATACGTCAACGACCACACACTCGTGTTATTATCGTTAGCAATAGTGCATCACTAGTTACTTTGAGAGTCCAACCCCGGTGGAATTGTGCCTGGGAAAAGTATATTTGTGCCCTCGAACATGTTGACTTAGCTATACGGCCATGACCAGTAGTAGGGGGAGGGAGATAAGAAGCAATTACAGCAAGAGAGGAGTGAGTCAGTTGCCGCAGTCTCGCTCGCCCCAAGAAGTCATGACCACATCTGCAATTAACATATTCTTCCCTTTTCTTTACAAATGTTGTCGCTTCTTAAAGTCTTAAATCGACTGTGTAATTTCTTTTAGCTTTGTTTTGTCCTTTATTCTGACAGATCCGCATTGCACATTATAGCGCAATTTCAGATGCGAGCCAATCAATTAGGAAACTAATATGAACTACAAACAATCACAAATAATACATATAGAATGATTAATAATAAGAAGTGCAATACTAATCCTAGTAATAATAATCCAAAGCCTTAGACATATTTTCAAACTGTCTGGTTAGCGTCTCTGCTTGATTCACTTTCCCTTTGGGTGACAGGAGGCCATACATCAAAGCTAACAACCGTACTCTTTAACCGACCGTGGTAGGTAGACTATAACAACGGCAATGAACAGGAGCCCTTTGCCTTCATGTTCAAGAACTAATAAACCATTCATTACTCATGCAGGAGGAGCAGCATGCAGTGTCTCTGTGTGACATTCATTAAATTTTTGAAGTGTTACTTGCATCATGGTCAGTGCCTTGATGTTGCCTGTGCTCTTCTATGTCAATGCATCCTAGCACCAATAATGATAATGTCATTTTCAAAGCTTGTTAATTCAAAGTACATTTATTGTGCAGATTCTAAGTAAAGAGTTATATGCAATGGGTTTGTATGAAAAAGCACTTGCTTATTTGCGTGGGTGGTTGCGATGTACTCTCTATCTGTCACTTGAATTAACATTATTCTTTCTTCACTTTTTACATTTGCATGTGAGATAGAAGATGATTGCTTCAGAGTGCATAGGTTAATTTAGTTTCCTTGAAAAAACGGGAGTACCTTAGTCTTTAACATTTAATCCGAAGGGAGTTATTTTTCAAGAAGCCAAAAGGGTGTGTGATGGGTAATAAATCCCCAGCTCGAATCTCCAGAGCCCAGCAGAGGTTTCAACACATGCTAAAACCCGGGCCCTAGGCTACAATGCCAGAGAAATAGTAGGTACGTATACTGCTCACCTGAATAATGCACAAGGTGAAAGGGTCAGGATGGAATTTCCATTTCTATAAAATGTAGAGAGAGACGGGGCAGGGTGAGGTCCGATACAATTACTTCATTCGTAACACAACAGAGCTGCGCAAATTCCGTGACATACAGTAAGTTTTATGGCTGCTGAAGCATTAATACCAGAGTCAGATTTACTAATTTATGAGGCAAAGAGAGAACATAGTTGCTAACAAATTATCAGCCAAATGTTAAAAATGATAAACAAATAAAAATAATTATATCAGCATTCTTTTTACACACATAATATTTGGTTATTTCCAGCCATTTAGACAGACCCTATTAACTACAGCAATTTATTTAAAAAGATACCCATTAAATCACTAAGTGTTGTCCATAAAAGGAATTTTCGTTTAGGCCTATACCAACATATTAAGTTCATATTTGAAACTATTTTATCACGATGCGCAAAATCATTGTCACTCGATTTGTTCTAATGCGGCACCTTCATAGCAAAGTAACATGGTCATGTATGATGCTGGTTGAAAGCAAACCTTATAGGATCCTTTTTTTGTTTGTTTTTCCTTTCTATGTTTTTTTTTTTTTATAAAGATCTTTAACCCCCCCATACCCTAAAAAAACGTTGAATGATGAAAGCGCTTTCAGTGTGTGTTCGAATCCTTGCCATTACAATACAAAATAAACTGTTGCTTTGTACTGTCAAGTAAATTCTTCTGAGAAATGACACTTAACCACAGCATATTCAAACTGCTGTGCTTCAGTTGCACATATTTGCACGTCATAGTTGCACGTCTACGATCATCCAAATGAATGTGTCTTCTGTGGACTTTTATCAAATGGGGCATGCAAGGAAGGGCACGGGAAACGTGGCATAAAAACATGCTTTCAAGCTTTAAGTGATAGCAGGGAGTGTGACAAAAGCAATATAAAGATGTGGTGAAAGATATGAGTGCAGATTCTCTTGAGAGTGCTTCATTGTTGCTGTGCAAGATGCAATACCATAGAAGGCGTAGTGATAAGATCAATAATTTTAAGGGTACTTTTGCAGTGGATTTATTGCAATGATTAACCGTCAAAGATTTGGTGCAGATAGAAACATGAACAGCAAAGTGCTGCATGTTCTTATGGCAAAACTGACAAGTTCAAGACAATGCAGCTGATAAAAGATATTAATTATTCAAATAATGAAGCCTTCTCGAATGACTACACAGCAAGGAAAATCAGACATTTTCTAAAGTGTGTTATGTTATTAGGACAGAGAGAATGACCTTGATGTTTCCTTGGAACATTTAACCAACCCCAAGGTGGCTATTATTGTGATGAATATTCACTGCTGCAGACAGAATCATGGCTTATTTATTTACCCAGTGAGAAGTACATTGCTACCTCACCATGACCCCATACTGTGTTTCCCCTCTCCATTTGTCTACTTGCACCTCCTCTGGTGGCCATGCAGCTGTAACAGTTCTCTGAATACATTACTTCATGTTTTAGCCCTAGAACAGCTTTTAAGTAACTGATCTTTGAATGTTTATATCCATGTTTACACATTCATAATGTGTGCAGAAGAAAACTGAAGTAATTACAATCTCCAGGACTGTATATATGTCCAGTTTTTCGACGCTGTCATTTTAGATTAAAATGTTATGAAATGTTTATATTTACTGATTTATACATTATAAATACTATTTTACATGCAATATTCATAGTTATTGGTTTATATCTACTAAATACTACTTTGCATGAAATGTTTATTTTTACTGATTTGCAAATGATTAACACTATTTTCAATAACACAAACAGAAAAGCATCCTCATTGAATCAATGTGACAACAATAGAACATAGTTATATATATTTTCTTCAATTAAACATACTGCTTGTTAAATAAAGCCTTGTGTTTTTATTTAGCATGAAAAAGAAGGTTCTTAGGCCTCAATTTTATTTTTGGTAAAGCGATATTTTACACTGAATATGTTTTTGGATCTTCATTGATAACCATTCACGAAGAGCTACTTAGGATATACTTCTGAGCCCAACTAATACACAGCGTTGGCGTTAACAGCTGTGATGTCAATTTAGATTAGTGTTTCATAAACTGATTTATCTAACTGATTCACAGTATACTAAATACAAAATATTAAAAGTTAACATTCCCCGAAAACTAATTAAATTTTCAATTGGTACAGGGAAAAAAACACCATTTGTATTTAAGATAATAAAATAAAACAAAATAAAATCTTAAAGCTACCCAAACCTATTTTTTTCAAGAACATGTTCCCAGCAGGGCCACTAGTTGAAACACGACATTCTGATTGACATTGCGTTTGTGGATTATGAGTTAAGAAGCAAAATCCACCCCTCAGTAGGCAATGACATCACAAGAGCTCAGGGCTCAGGTAACGACCAATCACGGCTCAGCTTCAGAAAACATTTCAGCCGTGATTGGTCGTTACCTGAGCCCTAAGCAGATGTGATGTCATTTTCAGTCAACAGAAGTGACAAAATGGCTGCCCCCGTAGATGGCTAAAAATATGTGGATTAAATTTTCTTCCACAAATGCAATATTTATCAGAATGCCTTGTTTCAACCAAGGTTATTATCTTAAACCTAAAGGAACGAAATAACGAAAACTAAAATTAAAAAAAACATTTTCGTTTACAAAATAAAATAAAAACGAAAATGTTTTTTGAAAAACGTTAACTAACCAAAACGACATTGTCTGCTCACAAGACTAACTAAAACGAACGATAATCGTAGCGAAAATACCATTCGTTTTCGTCTTTGTAAGCTTTTGTGATCATTTTAAAATGTAAAACACGGCGCTGCCGGTTTTACGACAGTTGCACAGCCATACTGCACCTCGACGTCTGAAGTGACCTAAGGCGTTTACAATTAGGTCTGATGGGTATAAAACAAGGCGGCACGGGTTCGATCCCGGCTGCGGCCTCCCTGTGTGGAGTTTGCATGCTCTCTCCGTGCCTGCGTGGGTTTTCTCCGGGTACTCCGGCTTCCTCCCACGTTCAAAAATCATGGATGGTAAATTGATTGGACATTCTAAATTGCCCCTAGGTGTGACTGTGAGTGTGTGTGATTGTTTGTCTCTGTGTGCCCTGCGATTGGCTGGCAACCGTTCCCCGCCTACTGCCCGAAGACAGCTGGGATAGGCTCCGGCACGCCCGCGACCCTTGTGAGGATAAGCGGTATAGATAATGGATAATGGATGGGTATAAAACAACATTATAATGGCGAAAGTTGGGAGGAAACAACAGAGCCCCATTTGGGATTATTTTGATTATGATTGTGTCTCGGACAAAAGCAAATGCATTGTCACGGAGACGGGTCTCGTGCGGCATATTGCTCGAGGGGAAAAACCTCTCTCTCTGTCTCTCTCTCTCTCTCAATCTCTCTCGCCCATGCACCCACACACTTTCAATATGGAAGGACTTAAATTTGTTGACATATATTCTTCTGATGTTACAAGTCTGCACTCTCCTGTTCAATTGCCAGGTTTTTATGTTATGTTTTATGTTGCTTGTTTCATCTGCATTTTCACTTTAGAAGCAGCATTAATGCACTGCACTTTTCTTGGCCTTATTGCACTTAAGTTTAAGTGGACTGTTATGTTTTATTTGTTGATGGTTATTCATACATTGTTAGTAAGTTAATACATTTTTCAAATGGTATACTTATTTGAATAAATAACCCTTATTACTGTAAAAAAAAGCCGCACCTGACAAATACATCAAATTCTAAAACGCTAAAACAAAATCTAAAACTAATAAAAACTAACAAATCTATTCTAAAAACGAATTAAAACTAACTGAATTAGAAATAAAAAGTCAAAACAAAAGAAAAACTAAACTAAAATGAAAAATCCCAAACTATAATAACCCTGGTTTCAACTAATGGGCTTGCATAGAACATATTCTTGAAAAAAAATGTTTGGGTTGACCCCCTTTAAATGAGTCAGTGAACACAATGCAAGTCGATTCTGCAATTCTGCAAGCTATCATAAACAAACATTTTGAGAGCAATCTGATCAACAACACTGCTCTCAGCAAATCCTTCTCATATGTGGGATTTAATTTGAAAAGTAATGAACAGCAATTAATAACAACTTTACAAATTATTGTGGGGTAACTGTCAGGTGTGCTGCCTCAGCACCCTGACGTGTGTGTGTGTGTATGCGTGTGTGTGTGGGGGAGGGGTGTGTGCATGTGTGTGTGTTTGGAAGGGTTGCAGGTTTGATATGTTGTAGTTGTTGCAGCTGAGCTCAATCTCCCTCATCACCACTACGACTTAAGATGCTTTGGGACGCCAACCCATTGTCAGATTGTCTACGCTCTACGTGAAATTTGTAGCTGTCTAGCCTTTTATTGCTGAGATCTACCTTGAATGCACAAAGTATATATTTAGTTGTCTTACTCTCCGACCAACGACCCTTCATTACCATAATTGCTTTCGTGAACCCTTACTGCCTGCCTGCTTGAGCCCTGCAGCTGTGGACCGCTTGCCATCCTACCTGGACTCCACCTCCACCCCAGTTGCACTGGGCATTCAAATAAAAAGAAAAAATGTACGTAAACCTGCCTTTTCCCCTTTCTTCTCGCCCCCACGAACTCTGACAGCAACTTGAGAAAGCTTTACACATCCATTTTCTCGCTGCTGCTTATCCCACAAAAAAAAAAATGCACCAAATCCAAGCTGACTTAAAGCGAGAGGCTGGTGTACATCCTGCAGAGAGTGCCAGTCTATCATCGTAAATGGGGGATTGGCCAGGAACTGCGTGAAAAATCGTTATGTGAATGACTAGGGATTAAGGATGTAACGATATCCAAATGTCACGATACGCTAATATCTGGGCTAATATATGGGCTAATATATGAGCTGGACATTCCGTCTACGTGATGGACCAGTCCAATTTGCTGAGGGCTGACGAATGACGGGGCAAATTTTAAAATTTATTTAGTTCGTCATCCGTCATCAATCTGTCATTAGTCTATTTTTTGCTGCGAGGCTTCGATAGCCGCCGTGAGTGCGGGGAGAAAAAAACAGTGAATTGTTGTTGCTTGGGGGACAGATTTGAGTGAGGGACCAGGCTGGGAAGTGTCTTCCAAAACGCAGTGAGTCGCTATTTTTCTTCAAACCTTGTCTGGGGGCGGGGGGGTGTTCCTCGTTGCCCGTTGTAGTGTGTCTTCAATGATCGCTCCGCTTGTCTGACTGCGCTCCGCTTGAAAATGTTGGGAATGTAAGCTCTTTGTCTGATTGGGAACGCTGATGACAACAGCTGCTTATATAGAGAGCTGGCCTGTGCCAGCGCTTCTTTCTGATGGGTGGCCCGCGGCGGGTAAACAGTCATACAATCAGTGTGCTGATGGGAGGGCTCCCGCACACAGCGCGCACTGATTGGATGGTCATTTTCCCACGAGGGCCACCAATCAGAAAGAAGCGCTGGCACAGGGCAGCTCTACAACGGACGACGAGGAACCCCTCGTTTTTTTTTTTTATAGTTTAGAAACACTGACAGAAGTCCGGGGGGTTCGAGTGAGTGAAAGTGGGACTCACAGACGGACGGCCGTTTAAACGTTTAAAAATATAGACGGACCGGCCTATAGATGGGTACTATTTTCTTACCCCAGGGAAAAATGACGGATGATGGACCCTCGCTGCTGACAGATGACAGATGCTCAATTTTTTGTAAAAAGCCCAGCTCTGCTAATATCATGATATGAACCTCACGATATATGCAAATTATCATGATATTGTGGGGAGGTTGGTGAATAACGGACCAGCAAAATTTACTGACGTGCCCACCTCTGTGAAAAACACCTTCACTGAATAAAGTAAAAAAAAAATGAAAATATTCATCAGCATTTTTTTAATTTATTTTTTGGGTTATAGTTTTTTCCGGGTGGTCGACTGGTTAGCACATCCGCCTCACAGTTCAGAGGTGTGGGTTCGATCCGGCCTCCCTGTGCGGAGTTTGCATGTTCTCCCCGAGCCTGCGTGGGTTTACTCCGGGTACTCCGGTTTCCTCCCACATTCCAAAAACATGCATGGTAAGTTGATTGGACTCTCTAAATTGCGCCTAGGTGTGATTGTGTGTGCGGATGTTTGTCTTTGTGTGCCCTGTGATTGGCTGGCAACCAATTCAGGGTGTCCGCCGCCTACTGCCCGACGAGAGCTGGGATAGGCTCCAGCACGCCTATAGGTGACAACAATATGACAAACATATGTGATTGTTTACAACGACCAAAAAAGAAAGCAAATTTGGAGTCAATGTATCATCGTAACCCTGGCCAAGTCCATCCACTCTTTGTCAGTGTGTCCACATACTTCTTTGGTGACATTTGGCTCCCAGATTTTATACTCTTTTTAAAGCTCACTAATCACTTCTTTTGTTCTGCGGCATTTTCAGCTTGTTGTCACTTATACTGTAAGTCTGTCAGAATCTGCTTTTCAACACCCACAGCTTTGAGCTCGCTGCTACCACTGCCTCATCTATCTCATTTTTGAGGTCCTTGAATTCATGCCAACAAAACTCTGGAAAGGCTGAATTTGTCATGAGTTATGCTCAGTTTTAACAGGGATGTCAAAAACAAACAAACACTACACTGACTCCATTCTGACAGAAATAGGCTTACAATCGAAGTCCTCAAATACCTCTAGTCAGAATCCTCACTTTTTCTCTATTGTTACCATGAATCACTACCGTTTGTGTGTTTGCAAACCTCTGTTCAAGGCACATATTTCACCTTAGAAAAAACTTTCTGCACGCCATAACTGTTTTACCTATGTCACAATGCTGGCATACATAAATGAAAAAAAAATTCAGCATTTGTGGGCATCGTCTATCCGTCACTATGTTCCCGTCTGTATATCTAGCCGACGCACGTGGTCCCAATCCGCCCCTCATGGGCAACAAACAATTGGCGTCGAGAACGTAAGTTTCACATCACACGCAGATACACACATGCGCACAGTGTGGTGATTGGTGAAATAAAAACAAAATGAGGAACATAATTACATCTGTGGGACCGAAAGGTATACAACAATGTTTTATTTCTTATTTTTTATTTATTTGCCTGCATGCCAGGAGCGCGGCACCTGCATGTGACATAGTATCGTTAAGTCCGTTCTCGACGACGTTTGGCTGACTCTTACTGACCAGGCGGGCCTGAAATATAGATGAGAACTCATAGCATAACTAAAGCAATGCCCACCTCTGATAAACAATTTCTGGACCAATTTAGTAATACTGGATCATTTCCGATAACACACCAGATGACCTTTTAGGGCACTCTCACTGTACTCCTGAAGGTACAATGATACATTTTATGACAATGTAGCAGCAACCATTCATTCATTCATTCATTATCCATACCGCTTATCCTCACAAGGGTCGCGGGGCAGCAACCACTTCTAGCTCAACAAAGCATATTATTACACATTTAGGATAAGATGCGATAAGATAGACTTTATACGTCCCACAACAAAGAAATTCAAGTTCCGCTCATTCTGGTCCGCTATGCAACGCCGTTAGCTGTGCCGTCATATTAAGGAAAGTTCTAACATTACCATGATAAGAAAAAGGAGGACGGGCAGACATTGTCTCCTCCTTGCTTTATCCGCCTTCCCGGCATGACATCGCCCGTGTCTTTCTCCTCAGCTCATGGGATACCAGGAATGTCGGGTGTTGCTCCGGGAGCCATTGTAAGGTGCCAACAGCTAATCCATACTGCAAAGATAGCAGTCTTACCTCCAAGCCAACACAAACACGTCCGTGTTAAAAAAGCAAAAGAAATACTCTGAGGGCCATAAAAAACAAATAATGTTAAGAAAGATTAGAAAAGAAAAGCTCAGCAGTGATCTGTAGCTGCCAAAACAGGTTGCTGTTCCCAGAGAAAATACATATCTCAGTGTTACCAGAAAATTCTGTTCATTTTTTTCATTTTGATCCAAGTCCATTTATACTTATATTATCTGACCTGAAAAGGAAAACGGCAGACTACATTACCATGACCTGGTCACCAGTCAATCAAACAGCTTGATGAAGCTTGGATACATTTTTTGCAACTCAACTCTATAGAACTCATTTGTGGCTTCTGATTCTCAAATCAGTGAGGTATTTTCACCCCACACAAAAGAAAGGCAAACATTATTCTGAAAGACAACCTTAAATCTCAGTGCTGTTCAGAAATGTTGAATCCGAGTCTGCATTCACATGAAAGAGAGGAAGATCTGAAGGATGCCATAAGCTGGGCTCTAGGGCCTTAACAGAAAGACCCTGAAGACATGCTGGGAATATTAGAGAATGATTGATACACACAGCTGGGGAATGGAGGCAAGCAAAGGAATGTTAAAGAGTTTTTATCTTGGCCTGCTCTTTTGAAATATGGTTTACAATCCTCTGCACATCCCGTTTCCCTCCAAGAACCTATAGATTAGAACACAGGACTGCCAAGAGTTTCTATACCGGTAATTCTGCTGAAAAACAACACCGAACGGAAGTGTGCCATATTACTCTGCAAAGATTTATTCTTATTCATAAAATCCTGACAGCTAATTTTCATGTTTACTTTTTTTTTTTTCAATTTACATTACCTTTGAAAGACGTATTTGACAGCATGCAGTAAGAATTTTGAATGTTAGTAAAGACTATTAACAAAAGAACATTAACAAAAAGCTATGAAATGACTCTGAACTTGGGTTATTATGTTAGAAAACCCTGCAAAAAAACAGTGCTCACTTGTATCTATCCTTATGATGATATATATATATATATATATATATATATATATATATATATATATATATATATATATATATATATATACATATATAATTTAGAAGGTTTATTATCATCAAATCAGAATGTGTTGCCAAGGTCAACGAGCGTTCTGCCTTGGCAGAAACGTCTTTGACTATTGCAGAGTAAAACGCTGAGCAAGACATTTCATAGTTCAAAATGAGCTCACCTTTAATCAGTTCAGCATAACATTTATTCCACACATTTGTCCACTAACTCTTCATAAGAGAGAAAAATAATGTGAACAATTTTTTACAGTTTTTAAAAAATATATATTTATACTTTAGTTAAAGACAGTGTCTTCTACCGACTGCCTGTACAGTATAGATTATGCATATCTGTTTGAACTTGTAATAAATGTAAGGCTGTGTGTGTAGTCTTTATCTATTGTTCATCAATGCATTACTTTTATGTATCATCTATTTATTTAACGTACTTGTCAATCAATTGTACTTGTTTACTACACCCAAAAATTATGTTTTTTGTCCATACAATATTGACATTCATTGCACATTATCATATGAACCTTGATCAGAGGTTTAAAAAAAATCATTCTTTACATACCACATCATTTTCTGGTGTTGTCGGCAACAAATTTGTCTCGGTTTTCCCTTGTTATATTGTGTCTTGTATTCCGTACGTGTCCACCACTGAAAGCATGTTGCTCGAGGTCAGTCACTTCACCATGGGCTATGGAAAAATTGTGCCGGCAAACAGTGCAGTGCGTTTCATAGTTATTTTCTCACACTTTTTCGACCCATGTGTTTTCTGCTTCCCACTCCTCTGTATTTTTGCAAGCATTTCTACTTTTTTTTCAGAGGGGTAGTATTGCTGGCGGTCGCGTTGCTGCTCGAAGTTGTGTCACTGCTGCTATGTTGAATTCCACTATCTGCTTTGGCAAGCAACATTACCTTGGCCAATAAGATAAGCAGATTCTGTATCCTGATACACACGAATGTGCTGTCAGCTCATTGGTCACAAAGCAGGGGAGGGCCTAGGACCGTCACCGTATATTGTCATGTAAAGGGAACTCTTGTCCATTCATTCGATTGACATCTTACAGACTATTTTTGACGATAGTATGGGACAAAGTGTGTTCCTTTACAATTCAATAAAAGATGTATACTTATATTTCTGAATACGGGACGATTCCGTTTTTCAAGGGACAGTTTGCAACCCTACTGTGGACCCTCACCTTCACATTACACTTCCACAAGTCCATAGCATTCAGGTTACCTGGCACCTAAATTGGTCTTCCACCGTACATTTGGCACAGCAAATAAACATGGCCAGAGAAAACGGCAACAAAATATGTGAAAACATTTGCAAGAAGAGTTCAAAATAAATAAATTAATAAATACACGTTTTTGTCTCCTGCACTCGACAAAAAGATGCTGCCATCATCTGTATTGTTGAATTTTGCATTGTTTGGATTGGATTTGTTTTTGTTTCATGTTATATCTTGTTTTTCTTTGCCTCTTCCTTGTCTTTCCAGTCTGCTTGTTGTCTTTGTCTCCACTTGTTCTCATCAGCTTGCTCCTTGTTTACCAGTCATCTCCCTTCAGCCACTCACATGTTTATGTGTGTATATTTATTCCCCTGTTTTCTTTGTTTCAGATCATAGTTGTACAGAACGTCTGTTTTTGTGTTTCTTTATCACCTGAGGTTACAGTTGTTTTTGGACTTCGCATCCCACTTTTTCTTTTTTTTTTTTTATCCAGCTGCATTACTTTTTCTTTGCTGCTTTTGTTATAAATACTCTTTTGTTATAAAGGCTCGGAAATTTTTAGTAAAATGCCCAGCTCTGCAAAAAATGTTGCACAAAATGTTTGACTAACCTCTCAGTATTATGTATTGTATACACCACTGTGATTAAAACAGCCTTAAAAGTTGCATTAAATTTAGCATTTGCCATTCCATCAATCGATACCGCGCCCGTTACTGAACATATCACTACAACCCTGCGGAAGGCTGTTTGACTGACCTTTAATAACCTTGAATCTGATCTCTGCTCACTAGGATACTCATTCATGATCAATAAGCAATCAGAGAACTGGTCCCTATATACTTAGGCCAACAAAAGTGTTTACGAAGCAAGCAATCACCTTTGCAAATCACTACTTTATTTGCTGTCATATAACCTTACTTTCACCCATATCAAACTATTAGACTGTCGGCATAATTTCCCCTTACTTATGGAGTAATTGACCTTAGCGCAGATTAGGCATCTTCACTGACCGAGGGACATTCATTGTGTTCATAATATTGCCTTAATGGAGGCTGCACTTTTAAATCAGCACAAAGCGGAGTTGTTGGTAGGAAAACAGCAGGTTCAAAGCCTTGTCACAGTGTCACGCTTTCAACAGGCCTTTCACGAACGCACTTCCAGCTTGTCAGTGCCATTATCTAGAGGACACAATGTGACAAAACCCATCATCAATCTTATAGAGATGAACTCATTTGTAGGTTTAATATTCACATGCAGTATTCAACAGGAGATGACATTCTGCTCCAATCTTGCAGCTGGAGCGTGGGTGTCGCCGTTTCCTAAATCAAAAGGAACGCTAGCTGAAATCAGGCGTAAAATGTCATGTTCCTGCAAAGGGAATCTAATAAAGGCTTCAGTCTACTTCTGTGGTCTTTTCTGAACATAGTTCTATGATGTGCCTTAACCTGCATCGCATTATTCACAGTTGTTACATGAATCTAGCAACCTTGTTACTACAAATTGGATTTACATAATGCACTTTTTTTTTCATCATTATGTTTTGCTGCCTTTATATTCTTCGTCTATGTTTTCTTCAAGCTTAGAATTACACGGAGGAGGGAGTCAACACAAAAGCTAATGAACAAAGGCACCGAAGTACATCCTTGCTTTTACACATTTGATTTGATAATAGTAAACAGACACATCCGTCCCAACTTTTGATTGGCAGCCTGATGAAAATATTAGAGCAAAATATGATGAGCCTTTTATTGGTCTCACACTGGGTACATTCTTTTTAGAATTGAGTGCTTAACAGAAGTACACACGATGGGTTCCAAAAACATCTGTTTTAGAAAAAATAAATCAATTAACTCTCATAGTCTCTGGTGATATTGTCCTAATGGAAATATTTTGCTAGCATAAAATAAAGATGGCAAATCAATTAGCTCAGTCAGCTGTGTTTACTTTTCATTATATTTCAATGTGTTTATGATCTAATAATCATACAGCATACCAGTAGTTGTCACTTCACAATATATTAAGCTTGGTCTGATGAATTAACTTTGTATTTGTACTATATCAGCACTAAACTGTTGTGTTTTGGGTTGAAAAAGAATATTTCCAAAGTTTGACAATAGCAGCCACCAAAAAGGGTCTGGGTCTGAAAGAAGAATGCTTAACCTTGAATCGCGCTCGATCATATTTTATTCAGGAACATGGGACTTTTGGAATTTGTGGGAAAATGGCATAACTTCTTAAAATCTCAATTCAACTGAAGGATTTTACATTTTTCAATGTGTATTGCTTAATTGAAAAAACAACAACTACTGCTTAGTATTGCGTACTTTATTTGGGTGAATATTTGAATCATCGCTATGCCGGTGTAACAACAAGAGGTATTTTCTTCTGGGTTAAACTTAATATTTCTTTAGGGAATCTCGTATGACAGTAAGATCCACAGCTATGCTGGGGATTGTTAGGGAATCATGGTCTAACACAATGTCCCCACTCTTGCCATATTTGTACTTTTGTTGCAGCAATACAAGCAATAGATCATAACAGCACAATGCAATTCAGCAATATAAGGTTATAGATTCCTTCTGCTAATACACTCATCCGAATTCAGTATTTTTGTACAGTACTGCATATAAAAAAACTGTCATGTTGCATTTAATTCAACCGTTGATCCACATATATATATATATATATATATATATATATATATATATATATATATATATGTATATATATATATATATATATATATATATATATATATATATATATATATATATATATATACATACATAAATACAGACTACATATGTAGTTCATGTTGCAAAATCTTCAAATGTCAGTGAAAAGTCTAAAATCAATCAATCATATTAAGTACATTTTGAGAACTTCTTTTAAAGGCCAAAAAGTATTATGAAATCAAGTTTTCTGCAGTTTGTGCATGCTTTCGAACACAAATCCACTAATAAACAAAGGGATACAGGTGAAAACAATAATTCCTTGGCAGAGGTAATTATCTCTTGTTGAATAAAGCATCTCAATCAGCCAGAGTTTTTTTTACTTGGAAGACAACTATAGAGCACATCAATCAAATGACAATTTCCATTATAGTGACAACAAAAGGCTGTGATAAGTAGCCTAGTGAATCAGCCAAATCCCCGATCAAACTGATTTGAATATTTACTTAACAAAGCAGAGGCAGCTCCTTATTGATCTGCCAATTGATTGTACTTTATAAGTTTCAAGTCCAAGCCAAAAAAAGAACAGGACATCCAAACCATTTGAAAGCTGGAGGTCCATATGGACACCAATTTAGGCCATTTAAAAAAAATAAATAAATAATTAACTATTTTCATTAAAATTTTATTTTTGTACTGCTAATGATTGGAATTTGAAAAGTAGTTGAAAATGGGGAGAAGGATGGTGATGCAAATGTGATAAAACTGCATCTCCGGTATGCTTTATGTCAAAGGAGCTATAGTGTATTTTATTGAGATGAAAACATTTAAATTATTAGCTACAGTATTTATGCTTGTATTATTATTGTTTATTTTGTCACATGAGGAACAGAAATTGGACCCAGAAGCAGACAAGACATGGAAGTCTTTCTTTTTCTCATTGATTCCATTCACAGGCGACTTTTGGTGTAGCCTAGTTCTGCCGTCTGTCATAAAAAAAAATTTTTTTAAAAATGGGAGTCAGTATATGAGAAGTACATTAGGCACAGTACCACTGAAAAAGGTTTATGTTGAATTTATTCGATTTTATTTCTTCAAGTGGTTGCATAAAATATAATCATCTGGATTAAGATACTTTTAAAAAAAAGTACATGACACATCAACTAAATGTAAATGTATCTGGCTCCAGATTATTTTATTTTGTGCAACCACTTGGCGAAATAAAAGTGAGTAAATTGAACACACCTTTTTGTGGTGGAGGTGGAGCCAAACGTGACATCATCTTTTGATAATGATCCCGTGGATGAAGGTGCAGCATTACTATGCAGGGAATTAAATATTTGTCAGGAGGTCAGACCGTGCAGTAATGTTTTAGCATTTCCAGATACTAACCTTTTTGAACAGTACCATTTCACTTGACAGTCTACATACACATATCTACATACACTGAAAAAAACTTTCTGTTGAATTTACTCAATTTAATTTCTTCAATGTGGTTGCACGAAATATAATCACCTGAATCCAGATACATTTTTAAGTAGACTATACAGCTACTATACACACTATACAGACACAATTTATAAGTGTCGATTATACATCGACTTAAAAATGTATCTGGCTCCCCCATAAGATTATGCCAAGGTCTTAACTGTTTTGAACAATGCTTTTATATTTCATCAGCTGTTAAGTGCGCTTCTCCCCCGCGAGATTGGACCTAAATGAAATAAATTAATAGGCGGAAGAAAGCACTTTTCCGCTGTTATATTGCAAAGGACTTGAAACTTCAGCAAATACATAATTGACCCGAGCATAAATGTTCTCCCAGACCCCTCCCTCGTTGCCATTGTGACTCTCGAATCGGGGCTCCAGTCATGCTGTCTTTTCATAATTGTGGTGCACGCGCTTAACTCCAGGTGAAGATACTCTGAGTTGAGTAAACTGATTCAAATCAGCTGCTCTGAAACCGTAAACTCAGAGTTTCCTATTTCAGAGTAGATCAACTCAGACTTCAGGATTTGACTCAGAGTTTGTTGAACCTGCTTTGTGAAACTGACCCCAGGATTGGATGTAGAGGGCATGGAAGAAAGCTTGATGTTCTGACACTGTGTCAATGAGCCACTCAATCTTAAATATTATGAGACATCGGTCATGCCCAATCCTATACGACAACATAAAAGTGACAGAATAAAGGGTTTTAGCAACTGACAACATCAAGGACCCAACCTGGGTTGCAGTCTCATGCGCATCTTCAGCGGCATAGAGCATAGTACAGCCCTTTGTTTACATTTCACTAACCTAGTTGACAAACGTTGTTTTTGATGCTGCTTTTCTGCATGATCATGTGGCATCAAACTTGTTTTATGTAATCCATCGATATGGAACAGATTGCGAAACAATCTGATGTGATCTCAGCGAGCTCAGATTGGGATTCAACACACCAAAATAAACCCGAAATCATTTTTCAGAGACTTTGCAGTTAAAAAAAAATGTTGACCAGTACAAAATTTAATTTTAATTTTCATTATTAAATATTGTCCCTTTCAATTTAACTCAACTGGGCGGGAAGGAAGCACCCTTGTGTCCTCTACTGATGAGCCGCCACAACCTTATAGCAGCGCTATAAACTGATTAATATACTGTATATACATCACAGGATATCTGGCCAAGCTGCTTGTGCATGCGTGTGTTCATCTCTTGCAGCAAGACATTGCAAAATAGTCCTGCAGCAACAAGCTCTGCAAATATGGCTGACATTTGCTGCACTGAAAAAAAAAGGAAAAACTATTCAAAAGCAGCAGCATGAAAAGACTGGGTGTCAAAAAAGTGTGCATGGGGAAGGGGGAGGTTGTGAGTCTCACATCCCCCATGGGTGCAACACCCCTGACAACTATGACGACTACCAAATTGGTTTTGAACTGCTTAAAACTTTATTCCAAATATGCAAAGTCGCAATGAAACTGTTAATAACAACAAAAAGAGTACCGGTAATACAATTTGTCTTCAAAATGCCCTGGAGAATAAATGCATTTCAGTTTCTGAAGCAAAAAGTGTTTGCTCCAAAGTCAAGGTCTGAGTTGTGATCACACTATAATGCTAGAGTAAACGCTGCTTTCAAGATTTTTAGTTCATTACAGATTGCTCTTGTTTTGGGACATAGTGTGGAGATGTGATTCGGCTTACTGCTTAGTGATCAGTGTGTTCTATTCTATTCTATTCTATTCTATTCTATTCTATTCTATTCTTCCATCACAGAATTCTGAAAAATCCCGCACTATTTGCCACCTTTAACAGAAAGCTGTGATGTGGCAGTTTTTGTTAAACTATATTATGCATTTCAACGATATTTAGTTGCTTAATGGATTAATTTGAGTGTGTTTGATGAATATGATGAAATTCAAAGTGGCTCTTTCATGTTTCAGATTTTTCTCCATATTACATTCACTTGGACCTCTCTGATGTACACAATCAGAAATGCCAGTGATAAAACTTCTGTCTTCATTTTGACGATTACTGCAGTCCAAGGTAGACTAACTTCCCCAGAACAAAGAAGGTTCAGGGGCAAAAAAAAGTCACATTTTGCTTTTACAGATGTACATCTGTGTTTAAACAGATGTTTTCTCTCTCTCCAAAAATAGTGACTTTGAGACATTTGCTGTATCCATCTTTACATCATTATTAAAACGAAGCAGACTCTTTATCACCAGGCCGATGATGTTTTGAAAATATTTGTGTGTAGCATGTATTTATGTATAAGTAGAAACAAAGTTTTGCAGAGTAAGTTACATTTTGCTTTCCCCCCAATCGCAAAACCTACAATCTATATAAGAATAACTTTCACTGTACTGTAATAAAAAGCAAATAAGCAAAGGCAATTGATTTATCCAAACCAGTTCGCCACCGCCTCATTTCGTGCGCCACGCCTGAGTCCACAAAACAGAGATACTTTAAGCAAAGTTAACCGCTGGCCTGTGGATCACACTGAAAGCTATTTGAGCCAATACCACACGAATGAATGTACAATATTTGATTGACAGATGAAAAGGTTCAGCGTTTCTGAAAGCTGGCAGAAGGTCTTTGTTTCAAGATTTTGGAGCCTTATTTCATTTGCTGTGAACATAAATGATAAATGGGCTGTCACTTGTTTAGTGCTTGTTTCTTCCTTCGGTACTCAGAAGCGCTTCAGACTGTTACCGCATTTTCTTACTGATGACGCAGCATCAGGAGCAACTGTGTTCAGTATCTTGCTCAAGGACACTTCAACATGGTCACAATGGCTGGGGATCAAACCGACAACATATGGGTTGGGAGATGACTCTATCACTGAGCCATGCCGCCCTCCATATAAGGATGAATATTCTGTGTATTTCCAATGTATTTAAAAGTTCCTCTACCAATTTCACTGTTCTCCTTTATGTGGCTATGACACAATTTGACATCTAGTAGAGTTGAAAGAAACATGGCTTTTAAGAGATTTTTTTCCCCCTCGTTCTGCTCCACAAATCAAGTCAGGCCTAATCAGGGTTGCTCCAAAACACAAACTGAAGAGGCAATGCTGCATCCGCGCCTGAGAACTTGTCGTCATAAAAAAAACTAATTGGACACTGTGGTTCAGATCTTGGCTCCGTATTATCTCACAATTTGATAAGTCAGTCTGACTCACTCCATATATCGGAAAGTCTTCACAAAACTGCAGAAACTCAATCAGCTGTTCTGTCAGTCTACAGCATTTGGATTTCTGCTCTTTTAATATTGGCTGCTCTTCCACAGCCTCTTACTTTCCCTCAAACGCTCTCATTTTACTGTCTCACAGAAACTCTTACTTTTTATTGTCAGCAGTAGCAGTTCCTCTCCCAGGGTATTTTTTTAGATAGTTAGATTGTGTGGCAAACAAGAAAAGGTAGGGGGCTCCTGATCTAATCCCAAATCCTCAGTAAACATAGCGTGAGGCAGTCATGGCGCCTAATGCCGTTTGAAATTGAGCTGGTGTGGCAACTTATTGGCAAACGCATTACTTTTAAGTTTGTTCTTCTCAATCAATTCGCTGAAAAGCTAAAAACCAATCTGGTGCACAGCAGCTCCCATGGGGTCTGATTGATGAACGTGAGAGGGAATGTGCATATCCAAGCAAGGTTCCTTTTACGTGTCCTCAAATTCCATTGGGTGGAAAATGTGGATTGAGTGAGGCCGTCATGGTTTTGGCATTGCTAACTTGGGGACAGATTGCGGGGAGTGGATTGATATTCAGCGGGGGGGATGACAGTTCATCTGAAGGAAGAATGGAAGTGAGAGTGAAAAATAAACAGATAGATCCATATCGAAACTGACAGCGACATGAGACTAAGAAACCCAAGAGAAGTGGAAATGGAAATTAAAGTAAGCCGGAGAGCACACCAAAGTTACTAAGTTACTTAATAATTCATTTTATTAATACTCATATTCTGATGTTTGCTTTATAAATATTTCTCATTGCACTCAAATCGCTCCATCATTATACCCGAGCAAACTGTGATGTTTCACTCCAGGCACATCTAATGATGTCAGTACAGTGATGGAGATTTATGTGCACTTTTGAGCCTTCAATTTTAGCATCAAGGCTGAATTTTTTAAATAAAGACTACGGGAAGTAAAACCATTCATAATCAATTCAAAAAAAGCAATACAATCCAAATTTGTGGTTGCCACGTGCCATTGTCCAGCAAAATGTTTTTTTCAGGCCTATCTCTCAGAATTGCCAACTGCAGCATTGCTAGAACACATCCTAAAGTCATGTAAGGAACATGGACGGCTGGCTGAGTGAGAGAAAGCATCTTCCTAAACACTGAATTGACCCAAGCTGCATGAGCTTTTCTTTCTAACATACTTGAACACCGCTATTACTATTATTTTATCACTGGTGTTTTATTTTGAATATTATTTTGCAGCGCTCGTCATTCCGTCTATGCGACAGACCGGTCCGTCTATCCGTCTCTGACGGATGCCCGTTTTGCTGACGGTTGACAAATGATGGGAAAAATTAAAAAAATAGACCGACTAAGCATAGACAGCATAAACCCCCTTATTTAGCCCGCCATTCGTCTGCAGTCTGTCATTAGTGTATTTATCGCAGCAAGGCTATGAGCGCGGGGAGGAAAATAGTGAGTTCTTGTTGCTTGGGGGACAGATATGAGTGATGGACCAGGCTATGAACATTCTTCCAAAGCGCAGTGAGTTCAATTATTGTCCAGCGCGGGGTGCTCATGATGAGTTAAACTTAGAGGCGAACCGGCCCCGCAAAAAAAAAGGCTAATAACAGATGAAGGTTACCCCTGCTGCAGACGGATGAAGAATAACGGAGGAAATTTTTTTGTCAAATGCCCACCTCTTATTTTGTATGTTTGTAATAGTACAATAGCAACAGCAAAACCAATATCCACCTAAAATGGATTCGTCTATATTCAGTTGCATGAAAAAGTTTACTCTGAGCGATCCAGGTTGTTTTTGTAGAATCACTTTGTACACTGTACAGAAACAGTATTGAGGTGGAAGCGGGACAGGATGAATAGTGATTGTCTGATTTTCAACTTACTTGTGAGTCATTCTTTACATGTTCAGAATAAAAGGTTTCTATCAGCCGAAACCCCATTACAAAAGATTGATTGGATCAATTTTCCAGCTTCATAGTACATTTCCTGTGCTGCTATAATTTTTCATGGGTATATCACACAGTGTGACAATAACCCCAGGATAATAGATAACTTGAATACGTTTAAAAAAAAAAAGACAATCGTGTGAGCAGGCACACTGCAGGTGTAGTGAGTGAGAGGCAAAGATCACTGCACTAATCATGTGGCTGCCCTCAGGGAGCGGTCTGCAGAGGCGAGGTCTCCTCAAAGAGAGAGACAGAAATGGAGGGCACACAGAGGAAGGACGAGATTGGAGGGAAGAAATAATTCATTCAGTTCGCTGAAAGCAAATACCTGCGTGGTAACCAAAATAACAAAATGATGCAGAGAGAGACAGCAAGTGTGAATGACAAAGAGAAACACAAAGGCACAATTGAATTCAGGCATTTCGAGTGAATAGAGAGCACAACTGTACTGAATAATGTCAGAAACGTGAGGTATGCCAGGTGTACCAGGTATGCTTTTCTGAAGAGATTGTAGAAATATTTAAAAAAAAGGTGAGTGAATGAATGAATGTAGCTTATCAATGCTCTTTTCCACTGGCAAAAGAATTCGATTTTAATGAATAGTCAAGAGGTGAGTTGACAGCAGTGGAACGGCCTTGTGCTCTGTAAAGTAGTAATTGAAAGTTTACTCTCAATGCGACAGAAGACAAAGGCTTCGTCACTGCAATTTGGGGAGCATGAACAAGTTAATACTGCAAAGAGCATTTGTTATGCACTGTGCAGACTAACTACAGATGGACCCGTTCATGAGAGCATTATGTTCCCTGAAGAAATCCGACTGACACATGTTCACACAATTGTATTCAACTGTTCCCAAGGTCTGTGTTACAGTTCTGTCACAACCATGTAGGACACCGAAATGGGGAGAAGAAGTGGTCGTGTTACAAAGGAGAACTCGGAAGAAGTCCTTGCATATTAATTGCAATGTATTATTAAAATGAAATGCTTCCCCTGTTGCAATTATGGATCAGGGATACCATCTTTGGCTGCATTTGTGTCTCTGAGTGTCCCTTTAATGCATTATAAAAATGCTAATCAGGGCATTTGAAAATATACGGTCCCCTTCAAAGGCAGTGAAATGCTTTCACTAAGCCATCAGAAGAAAGAGAAGATGCCAAGTTTAAAGTCACCTGTCGGGTCTGTGCAGTCTATTAATCAGTCGAACCCAGCTGATGCCCTTGAGGAGGTTGACGATAGGAGGCTGACGTACTGTGAACCTGTTTCCAATGTGAAAGAAATTCCAGCTGAAATGGGCGGATGACAATGCATTATACACATAACATGTCACACTGTATAAATTATGCTAAACTTTGGATGTTGGACAATTCAGGTCAGTTCTGTCATGTTGGCTATACTGCATTGGATTTTGTGTTGCACAAAAAAAACACACACGCACGTTGCAGTGTTCCATCTGTGACGTGACCATCACTCAGTCGCAAATGACATTCTGTCTGTTACTTTTACATGTCAAGCAAACATTTGCAATTCTGTGTCAAGAATTATATGTTCTCAAGTGATAACAGTCAGGCTAGACCAATCGTGTAATATGACATGTATCTGACACTGTAGATAATGTCGCTGACAGCAATAAAAAAAGAAACAAAAATTCAGTTTGAGTTTGCTTCATCTTTTTTTGCATGGATTTGCTAAGAGGAGATGTCACTTGAAAACAAAATGATGATAATTTTGAATAAAATTGTGGGTTAAATGCCAAACAAAAATGCTATTGACTGTTAAACTTAATTTCAGACTTTGTATTAATTATTATTCTGCACTTGGTCTTTGGGGTCTGGGGTAAATTTAACTTGATCTGTTAAGATTTCTTTTTAAAAATACTTTCATAATGCTGCAAATTTAACAAATGACTATTTTCATTTCTTTGCAACCTATAAAATGTCTTTAAACACTGCTGTGTGTGCATAATAATTTGGAACAGTGCATTTTAGCAAAACCATTTTTATATTTTAGAAAATACTGGTTATCATTGAGAGGTTTGTTTAAAACCTCACACCAGCATGAGGAGACATACTAAGGCTCAAATATACATGTATTCACTTATTATCATCTATTTTAAGTGACTCTAAAGACAAATGGCCAAAGACAGCATAAACTTGATGCACGCGACACATGCTTGTGTTGAGAAATAGACGTTTAAGGATGTTGTTATTTAAGGGATATTTAAGAAGGGATCCTACATTTGATCTAATTCGTGCTTCCCTGTTTGCTGACCAAACTTAAGGCTTTTGAAATTCATGGGTTGTTCATGGATTCCCCACAAATGAGAAAACAAGTTTGAAGGATAATGACACACACCAGCCAAAAAATACAAAAATATATGCCTGCACAATCCAATAACAGCAATACAATATATCCAATTGATCAAACATAGACCTCAACAAAGATTGCAAAGAAGACTTTTAAATAACACTAACAGAGAGGTATTAACTAAAGAATTAAAAATATCATACACTTTGTTTCTCAGCAGCATGAGTGGTGATCTGCTTCACAGTTCCAAGTTTGTATGTTCTCTCCGGGGTGGCTTTCCACATGGTACTCCAATTTTCTCCCACATTCCCAAAAACGCGCATGCGATGTTTATTGAGGACTCTAAATTGTCTAAAGGTGTGAATGTGAGCATGAATAACAGTTGCCCTACTATTCACTGGTGTCCAATTCAAGACAAGCCCCGCCTCTCGACCTAAGTGAGCCGCACAGTGTTGATGTTCAGTAATGGATGACAATGGATAAGCTCTATATTTGTCTTTGTCCCATTATGGCACTCTGTGAATTAAATTCATAGTAAATTGGTGCGTTGCCGTGATGGTTGTGGTGATCATCATACAGAGATCATAAAACACCGATGGAGTTGGATCACACATGGACTCCATGTAAATGACGGCACCACGACACTCATTTGGTTAAGTGACTTGCTTTTACACACTACATGCATCTCACATGGGAGTACCTGCGACAACAAGGATGAATTAGGAGGAAAGAAATCCAGGCTTTACTCAGTGATTTACATTTGCGACCTCAGTTTGGCTACAGTTGTGATGCTGATAATTGTGTCTCTCTAAGGGAGGGGGAGTGCGAGTGTATTATACTTTGATGGCATGTGGACTCACGTTTATGTGCTTCTCGTCCGTCATTGCAGATTTATAGAAAGTAGTGATGTGGAAAGCTTTTGTTTATGCATGCAGAATGAAATGTGTTTGATGTCGCGCACAGTTTACGTCCCACGTGACAACGATAAGGCTTTGTTGTGGGATGACGTAGGACGTCATTTCATGGGTGACCTTGCAGGAAATGTTCAAAAGATCTTGCTATGATGAGATACGTAAACATCTTGTGGCTGGTTCAGGGTGTTTTCCTGCCCCAGGTTATTGCCCACTCTCCAAATTAATTTTTGATGACTTGTTGAGATCCAGCATGCCTGGAGCAGGAATGGACAGAAATCTGCACTGCATTTTCACAAGCACAAACAGACACACACGCGCACACAAAATCAGTGTGGATATGGTTTTCACCAGGTGTTGATAAATTTGCGGATGCCGGCATATTTAAAACTCATTTAGTGCCAAGGACATATTTATATGTCTTCAATATAAATATGTCTTTGGGATTCAGTGTGTTAATCAATCAACATGTATTTAACTCATTCACTGCCATGGACATATTTATTTGTCTTTAACAGTCCAGCCATTCAATCCCAGGAATTTAAATATATATATATATATATTTTTTTAAATATTTGTCAAACGTTACGGTAAAAGAGGGTCTGAAAATGTCTGGCACTGAATGAGTTAAAAAAGGATGGATTGCACTTTTGCGGGAGTGAACACAGCCAACTTAATTCGCCACCAATCAAAGTGGCTCCTCTCATTTCCTTTAAATGTTGCACACGCACATCTCGCATGGAGGCACTTCTGTGCAGAAAAGGTTGCAGTGATCCATGCATGACCAGAGGATTGTCACTGCTCTTGACCAGTGTGGTAACAGACAACATAAGCGGACCCTCATTAAATATAGAATGAGCTGTTGATAAGCACTGGACTTAAAGATGAAGTCAACCTCAAAATGTTCTTTACAACAATTTGTTGTATACCCCTCCACTAGTCTAAACACAGCATTATGATTAATTTGCGGCGTACGAGTTAAGCAGTAAAATCCACCCATTTTTGCCCATGTCAGGCGGCGGCCATTTTGTCACTTGCTGTCAAGTGAAAATGACATAACAGTTGTTCCGGGCTCTGCTAACGACCAATTAGCAAAGATTGTAAAGAAGACTTTTAAATGACACTATCAGAGAGGTAGTAACTAAAGAATGCAAATGTCATACACTTTATTTCCCAGCAGCATGAGTGGTGATCACATCTGCCTCACAGTTCTGAGTTTGTATGTTAGTATGCTGAGTTTTAGAAAACATCTGAGTTGTGATTGGTCGTTTTCTAAGCCCTGAGCAACTGTGATATCATAATCAATCGACAGAGATGGCTAAAAACATATTCATATACTCATATTCCACAAACATAATGTTTTGACTAGTGGAGGAATCTATTTTTGTCAAGAATTTTTTGGGGTTGACTTACCCTTTAAATATGTATGATGACGAAAACAGAATATGTGAGTTTTAAGAGAATAATAATAACTTGCGAATGCCGAACAGGTAGTCCAGGATTTTGTATTATTACTGTAATACCGTTGCAAGGCAACACTTAAATAACCGCTTTTGTACTTGACTGGGCAAATCAACTTAATTTTGTAGCCGGTCGGTGTAAATTGAGAATAACCTTTGAACATAATTTATGAATGATTAGTGTAAGCAATAGTCAATAGTTTTGTCTGTGTTTTGCACAAAGGTGTGCTCTGTTCAGTATCGTAATCCCGATGGGATGCCTGCACTTTTTCAGTTACATGTAATTGAACATTTTTTTCTCAAGGTTTTTAATTTTCACCACTGGAAGCAACTGATCAATTTTCCTTGCCAGTGTAGCAGTGCAGCAAAAGAAGTTGGTGGCCATTGTCATGGCCGGCCTGCAGCAAAAATGTGAATTCAATAATCCGCTAGAAAATAAATGGCTGTTGCTTGCAAGATTGTTGTTTTATCAGCTTTTTGACCGTGAGGTGTTTTTTGATGGAACTGCTCGATTTTTAAATGCCTGCAAAAGAAGTTGGAGGAAGAATAATTCTGGAATCAAATGTTTTGTGCCCTACATTTATTTATTTTGCCTTATTACATTCGATTTTAGTAATACCATTTAGAGGTCAGATCAGTACTGATAATAACATAGTTAATATAGAGATAATAATAGAGAATGAATAGATTGTTGTTACTCTGTATATTTAGGTAAACCATCCGTTTATCATGTTCAGGTTAACAGGTGAGCCTGAGTCCTAGCTGATTTTGGGGTGAGATATTGTAAATTGTACTTGAGTACAATTTGGGGCTACCCACCTCCACTATTCAAGTAAACGCATTCATCCATCCATTTTTTTTTTTTTTTTTATGTTTGTCCTCATAAGAGTCGGTGCCTATCCTAGCAGACTATTGGCCACAACCGTTTACAAGCAACAGGAGAAAAATCATGCAAACACTGGGGGAACTGCAAACTGCACACAGGAAGGCTGTAACCGAGATTCAAATCTGAACCTCTGAACTGTGTGGCAGACATTCTAATCACTTTTTCACCATGCTGCCCATTTAAGGAAACCATTCTTTCAAAAACATCTTGAAGGACAGCGGGTTAATGATTAAATTTGTATGCATGATCTAAATAATTAAATAAACGGTTCACTCTTGTTAGAAACTTGGCACTGGCTGAAAGAAATCTCATGCAAGGCGAGTTTCCCTTTAATTAACGGAATTGTTATTGAAGTACTTGAAACAAACAAACAAAAGACACACACAACACACCAAAGTGCCACCTTCGGGGTTATAATATCTTATTATAAATGAGGGTGAAAAGAAAAAACCTTTACACATCCTCCATTACAAAATGTGAAAGGTAACTGAAACTCAAATAGGCAACTCATGTCCAGAGACGTTTCTGGATCCCTTGGGAGACATTTTTTTTCACTGAATACTTATTTTTTCTCACGTAAGTAATTATTTCGAGGACTACTTTTGCCTCATATTTCATATTTCTCTAAAGTAACAGTACTCCTACTTGAGTACAATTTGTGGCTATTCTACCCACCGCCAGGTGCAGTTTTCAGATGGTAGTCCTAACTGACAGTAGCCTTTTTTCTTCTCCACTGCACCTCCTGTTTGCCACAGCTGTATTTGGCCCAACCCGCCTCACTTTGCGGTCCTCAACTGTTCACTACAAAGGAGGACTGCGTCAGTTGCTGCTGGAAACTGCTCTGATGGGTTCAAAGCTGCATTAACCACATTAGTTGGAGAGAGACTCACAACAAGTAACATCAATGGATGGAAATATTCTTTCTAATATAAAAAAAGTGAAATAAATAACTACACATGTGACTACAAATGCATTCTAATAAATGAAAAGCAGCCTGAACCTTGCCTGATTTCTACAGCAGACAACACTGCGCAGACAACACACTGGACAGAACACTATTACTTTAAACCTTGAATATTATTTAAATACAACACAGTGACATGTATGTGGGGTATTTCTAAAAAGCAATATGACTGATTAAAATGACTTAAAGCTTGCTAAATTTGAACTGCAGATTAACTTCGTTTGTTTGGGCTAGGTTTTGCAAATCCTCCATGTATACGTACTGGCCTTGGTTAAGCTCTCCTTGAACTGTATTTACATCTATACTTCATTTAGTATCATAAAGTTAAAATATTGGGTGCGTTTTATTTGGGAGAATGCTGATGGCAGCAACAAAACAGATTATTGTCGCTAAACGGAGACTTTGGTATACAAAAATAATATACATGGTGATCTGGCAGTTGTATGTCAGTATAGTGATGTATTTATTTTGTGATTTATGGCAGTCCATCCAGTCTTAATGCGATACACATGGAAACTCTAAAAGAACACACTGTGACAACAAATCAGAATGACAAAGCAGTGTTTTAAGTCACCAATACAGTATCACTAGACCTTGGAACCCCAATTAACCAGCTACTTGAAATCATCCCTCAAATACCGTAACGAGGTGAGTAACTGCCGTGTAGTGGAAAAGGAGCTCTTGACGGAAAAAACAGGTTCAAGATTGTGACTGGAATTGTGGCGACAAAAGGGATGTTTTATCCTTACCAAAGTTGGACACAAGAGTCACAAATTACTTATTAGATTACTTATTACTAGAGAAATACGTAAATCAAATTTAACACTTTGTTTGAATAGAAACCTCTACAATTACAGTTTTCTTAAGGTCAGAAGAAACAACTTCCTCCGTTTGCATTTTATTAAGATTGAAGATTTACTGCTCCATTGTGTAAGGTTGTGTTCTTCCTTGGCCAATTGCTGCAGCCTCACCTTGTTTTCCCCCTGCATATGCGTATAGATAGACCAGATTAATTGTAGCTATATTGTCAAACCATTTCCTCTTTGAGCCCTTCAGACTGTCATTAAAAAAAAACAAAAAAAAAACAGATACAGGTCGCATATGGGCAAAAAAATCCGATCTGGGTTGCATTTGCCTGCAGTGTGAACCTAGCCTTGAATTGCATTTTTTAGTTTGAGAAGTGTTAGTTTTCAGTTACAGTTTTGTTACAATTCTCTGAATGTTCATCTATTTACATGCATTGCAAATTTCTGAAATATTAGAAAAAGACAGGAAAAAACAAAAATAAAAACATTCAACACGAGAGTTGGCCTTTTCAACACTTTATGAAAGACGCAAACTTGAAGTACTTCCATAAAATGTTTGAAAAGTCAACTTGGTTATGATGGACACATAAAAAGACTTGACAAGTTCTTGTAACTGGCATCATAGCTGATATGACCCACATTTGTTGCGACAGTAATGCAAATGCTCAAAAGTTTAAAGCTGTCTTTTTATGAATGTTTTACGATATTTTGTAGTTATTTCATCTATTTATGTGACACGTGAATGATTGCAATGACCTATTTGGATTGCTCTGCCAATGGAATACAGCTATTATGGGGATGCTCACAGGCCATAAAATTAGTTACAGTACATCTGTGCAAACTAATAATATCTAATATAAGAGCTGTATTAAAAATGCTACCTTTAAAATGAAAACAATGCTCAGTTTTGATAAACTGTCAGATAAATAGCAATTTTGTTTTACTATTGTGGTTGTGTTATTAGGTGGTGTTTGCGTTCTCTGAAGTAACAGTGTTGTCAGATAAGATTTTATTTTCTCTAACAAAAAAGGAAAGTTTTCATCAAAATTCATGGAAAATTATACAGTATAACAAATTAATTTCTCATAGCCTATTATCTACCACCAAAGTTTCCAAATGAATGTTTTTCTTTGCTTTTTATTGTATTTTGAAAGATATACCATCATAATGAAAGACTTTTCAGTGTCATTTTGTGGTTAACTGAGTTTATTATTTTTGATGCCTTATTTTGCAGAGTATTCACCAATAATAAAAGTAAACTGCCCAAGCTTACCTTCACAGCAACATCTTCCCTGTGGAGAGTTTCATCATCTGACATTTTCAGATTTACAGTATTTGCCACCACATAGGGAGATTATCTTTTTAAAAGCATGCATATTTTGTGTTACACCGCTGGATCCCTCTATGCTATTTTGTAGGTTAAAACAAATACAGTGGTGCCTAGATATACAAATTTAATTTTTACACTGACGATCCTTATAACTCATAATGCAACTCTCGTCAACACGCGTCTGTATTGAGTGAGGTGCGAAGAGATAATCTCCGCACTCCCTCCTAAAACATTACCTGCAGATTTCAGAGCACTCAGTCCACACAAGAGACCTTTGTTAAAAGCCATTCTAAAAGACTTAACATTTATACGGGTACAACTTTAGAGCATACCATTTACACCAATACGAGTTTAGAGCAATATTGTTCCAAAAACAGAATATTACATCATTATGAAGAGGAGATCAAATTAAAATTAACTCAGGTGAGTTGACCCCAATCTTATCTTGACTAGCTATGTCTGTCACAGAGAACATATACAGTTATTACCCCATGGCCACTGCGCATTTCACGGCCGCAGCGCATTGCGGTATTTTGAAAAACATTAATAAAAATATAAAAATGAAAAAAAAATCCATCGTTTCATGTTGATACGCGAGAGAGAAGGTTTCCCAGAATGCCAAACAAAGAGATGAGTTGATTCGGACTCAGAGGCTTTGTACATACCCACGGGCACTCATATAAGGCGCGTGATTGGTTCATGGAGCGAGATCGACCACTGAGAGCACGACTGGATTTATCTCGTGAGCTGATTGGCTGCGCATCATCACAGCCTCACCCAGCATTTTCCCTTGTTGTATCTCGCCAGTCTCATCCACGCTAATAAACAAATGGCACTTTTGAACAATGTTCTGTTCGAAAACTCATAACGTTATTCAAATGTGCCGTTCACTTAGTCCGAGTCGAACCGGATAAGCGGATAGTAAGCAGCTGTGTTCAGAAGTTGTGAGTGGAGCGCGCTCAGCCACCAACAGCATTACAAGGATGACAAAACCTTGCCATCTGCACAAAAGCAACAAGGGTTTCAAAGTGCATTAATCCACCAGGATTTTACCTTTGGCTAAAATGCACTGCGGGATTCTAGTTAAGGTAAGCCAATTTTAGGATAAAAATGAATACTTTAAAGTAGTTATTTAGTTAGCCCATGTTCCGTGGAAATCGGAATCCACTACAAGCCCGGCAGCGGACATTTCTCTCATAGGCAGCTTGGTATTTATTCTTCATTTTGCATTTTTAAAGTTAAATTTAGAAGGGTGAAAACCGTGTTGGGGGGTTCACAAAGGCGTAATAGAGGTGTAAATCCCCCAAAATAAAAATTACAAATAATAATAATAAGAAGTCAACATCTACTTCACGTTTTTTCACCTTTTCGCAGGGGGTTCTGGTCCCCATTAACCTCGATAAACAAGGGATTACTGTATAGAACAAAGATGTAACAGTCTCCACAACTTTTTTTTCTCCCCACAACTGACCCCTCTCGAAGACACATCACTTCCTCATCTACATTCAGTGGTTGGCATCTAGTTTAAGGTGCATTTTCTGTTCTCCACTTTACCTTGTTCGTAAATTTGGGAGTGGGGGGTCGTGGCGCATAGCGAACCAACCCATCCCTAATTAAAATTATGAAAAATAGGAGTAAAAACAAAACAGTTCACACATGATTAATTGTAGGTACATCAGTTCGGTTGTAATAATACTATGTACTGTACTGTACAACATTTTGGCCTCCCTTTGGTTCATCATTAAAGTCCAACATTTCTTGCATATGAATATTTACATAAAAGATCTATGGGTGCATTGTAATTCATAGGAAGAGCCATCCTCTGTTTTCCAATTGATTATTATAAGATGATATTGTATTCATTTGGAGTTCAGTGTGATTAACAGGTTTGAAACCATCAACAGTAGTAATAACCGTTGTTTTATTAATAATACATGCCTCTCGCAGCGCCTGCACACAGAAAAATGGATGTCTGGGCTATAATTAACTAGAATTATTTACTGACTAGGGTTGTCTTATGGGAGGCTCACTCATGTAATGGATATATTAGCAGAACACCGAAGGGATTCGTTTCAGTGAATGTACAGTAAAAGACTGGGCAGTACCATACAATTTCCAGCCTACTTATTCCAAATTTGTATGTGCATAAAGATGTACTGTAAATGTGTACATATATATTTTATTATCACTTTTTCCAATGTATTTTTGGGGTATTTTCCTCATTATGCTTAAATCCAGGCAACGGACTGGATATGTTTCCCCAAAGGTGACACAATGCATATTGTTTTTGTCATGGCTACAGCAATATTGTGATAATGATGGTGCAAGAAGGCAGCTCAAAAATAACAAAACAAAAAAAAAAGTATTGATACTTACTGTACTCTTATGTCAGTTCACTCTTAAATTGACTTTCTCTGGACATGTTTACTTCAACACAAAAATCATATACGGTACTCCCAGGAAGCTGAGATGGCAACCGGTGGATACACAGGTTCAATGGGTCTCATTCACAATGCATATCGTCGCTGTCATGTGAAAAACACTTATCTCCATTTTTTTCAGTTTCGTGTTACAGACATCGCGTTAAAGTGAAAATTCAAAAAGTTTCCAAAATTGGAGATAAGTGTTTTTCACAGGACAGCGACGATATGCAGAAATGTGTGCTTAAATCGTGCGTATGAACCTTTCATGCACAAATCAGTGATTCATCAATATATTCTCAAAATGTTCTTACTCTACAAGCAAATTTAGAACCTCCTCACGCCATGTTTGCACACAAAAAAGGAAGAATCAGCTTTCGAGAAAAAACGTGAACCACACCTCCTTTACCTAAGGTGCATAATGTATTGAAAAAACACTGATTCATGGAAACTGTAAGGATAATAATTCAAACTGTTTATTTGGGGTTAATGAGTCAATTTAAAATGGACACTTCTCATCACTTGTTCCTTTCACATATAGCAGAGATAGCTGAGCTTCCTATCATACAATAGGTGTCGTGAAGATTGCACTCACATGAAACAGGATCTCTTCCTAGCAACGACCTCTTACCCCAAAGAGACTTGGCCGAGCAGAGATGCCGATCATTTTTCAAATCGACATTTTTAATGTGTTACCACTGACAGTCTTGTGCTGGAAAAAAAAGAGACCCTTAAATTCCAGTGATGTGAATGCCATAGTTCACAATGAAGAAGACAAATAAAAGTTTTAAACACCATATTGTGCTTCATCATATTGATTCCTGATTACAATTGAAATGATTATGTGGGTTTTGTGGCAGAACAACACCAAAGGGGAAAAATTCTGATGGTATTATTTTGGAATAAGCAATTAAACGATAGGAACAAAATAGCAAATCTGTGATCGATTGAGTTAGACAAAGAGAGTTTCTTTCAAGCCCGCTCTTGGTGAAGTGCAGCCAACTGAGACAAACAATAAAAAACAACAGACTTTTGTCTCTGTTCTCTGTTGTTTCCTGTTCACCAAGCCTTATGCTGCTAGCGACATACATCAAGGGTCCACCCCCTGTGCGCCACCGATCTTTGGGGGCGAAAATAAATGTTTGCCGATAAAAGCATGGTGAGCATAGCAAGCAAGAGACTCCCAGTCAGATTTGACGACAACTCTTTTACCACCGATTCGGTGCTGCCTTCGACACCCAGAGATCAACTGCAGCCTGACAAGCATCCCATTGCATCCAGAAGGAAAACCGTAATTTCACATTGCATCATCAGGATATATGGTTGATGCATTAGAAACAGGAATATGTTACGAATTTAACATTAGCGGGAAATGTAGCCTTTTATTTGAGCTGCCTTCTGATATCAACCACACAGCTTTTTCCTTTCAATTGTGCTTCATTCATCATACTGTCTTTACCAATGTTATTCTTTTAGTCATAATCCCTCATTTAGTCGGTTAGCTGTAGTTGGAAAATAAAATTCCCTTTTTTATAAAACTTGATGACTGGGTACATAAACCACAGCATCTGTCAAAGACACCAAAGCTTCAAAGTTTTGACAACCACTTTTTCTTTCCTGTTTTAATTAAAAAGAAAACAGGTGGGACCCAACTTAATATTCATACTGTATATCTGTTTGCGCATGCATGAGACCAGAAATGGAATATTTCACTCCACTTTCAATCTCCACATTGGATAATGAGACGTTACTTGACCAAGTCACCCTACATAGGGCCAATCGCTCATCCTGTGGAGTGAGATCAGGCGTTTTCAGTAACAAATGCCAGCTTGTGCTGTGTAAAATGGACGTTCAGTCAAACCTCATTCTTTGGACTCGGCTGGTGATCCGGGATCCCATGCAGTGAGGCGGTGGCTGCTGGTGTTCGATGCCCGATGTGGCTAGATAACAGAGAATTGCCACCTTTACATGTGTCTTCCTGCGGTTTCTTTTTTCTCTGGCCCACTATCTTTTTCTTTGCATCCACCTCAGTATCAAACGTCTTTCTTTTCACCTGAGTAACTGCGGACCAGTCATCTGTGATCGAGGCTCGGGTATCTTTTTTTGTCTCTTATTGACACTCCAGTATCGACACTGTACTATTTCCATATTTGGCCTTCAATCCCAGCATGACAATAACGTGTTTCTTGCAACATATGACCCACTTCATTTGTGCACGGCAAGTCTTCCCACCTTTGACCATGTATGTACTGCATAAACATCACAATATCTAAGAATATTCTAAGTGTACTGTATGTGGTCAGGACCACACTTCACCTTTATGACAAGCATTGTCAAAGAGAAAAAAAAAAAACTTTCTTCTTAAGAGATGATTGTCTAACTATTTTTTCTTCCCAGAATAGAACCACCCAAACTCTTGACTCTGGCAGGTTAGGATGACATTTTATTTTCACATCCTGTGGGCTGTTACTCTGATTGCATGTTTTTTTTCCCCAGTGGCTCTGATAATTGAATATCTCGTCTAACAATAGAGCTGCTAACATATGGACATATGTGTGTGCGCGAATATGTTGGCAGAATGATAGTTAGTATACAAAAGTGATTCAATTATTCCTATGAGGGGAAAGTAGAGTATGAAAATATGGAATTCGTTCAAAATGACAGTGGTATTGTCACTTTACCACAACTGCAGTTATATGTGCCTCTGTCTCCGATGGCGTAGGGGCTCTCACTTTTATGGGCAAGTGTGATCTCAGTAAATGTTGTTGTAATCATTAATTTGAAATGTAAATGGCTAGTATGAAAATGGCAGCCTCCGCATGAGATTGGTGTGGCATTTAGAAAACATGACATATTTCTACAACACCTACACAAGGTCATGATTGCATAATTCCACAAATGCAACCATAATATAAGACAGACACACATATCTACTAAGACATCCAAACACATACTGTTAGTCGTCGCATCCCGAAGGTAGCCATGTTTTTTTATTTGGACATTCAGGTTACAATTAACATTTGTGTCATCTGACCCTGCATACATGAGTGGCAGAGGGCTGGGTGAGAGGAGGACAAGAGGCTGGCGGTTTCAGGGACAAGGGACCCACTGAGGAGTCGAAGCAATCGGCTGAGGAGGTGGCAGTGATTCACATGCAGCGCAGGAGGCCTGTCTGTATCACCAACAGCCCTCCCCCAAATCCCAGGAGGGCACGGGGAATTGATGAAACGAGCAGGAAGGCCTAATTAAAGGCTCTCAGCTCAAACGCATTGATGTATTACATCTATTATGCCTCAGTTCAATAGGTCTGCCAGGCGGGGGCTGCTGCGGCTGCTGAGTCCCGCCAAACAAACTGAATAAATAATGGCAGCTGAGAGGGAGAGAGTGAGAGAGAGGCACAGACGAAGAGTGAGAGATGATAAGATGAGTTCAACAAGCACAGTTGTGATGAAGCCGCCAATAGCCATCGGCATGTCAAACAGACTTGGAGCGCTCCATTAACAAACACAATGCAAGCAGGAATGCAAAACATTTCATGTTCCACAATCAATAAGGAGATTTTCGAAAAACCACAGACTACACATTCGTCTGCACAATATAAACAGATTCGGTTCAAAAGTGGTAGCAGAAATATTCTCCTTCTACAAAAATAATGATGAACTGATTAACACTGTCAGATGCGCTGGATGATATACTGTATAACTCAGTCAAAGGAGTGGAGTTTCATTCAGTGATTAAAAAAAAAAGTGTCTTCTAAACCTCAAGAAAGCTGTCAGTCTAGTCAGTATAAGGCATTCATAATAAGCGGAAGTGGCTCAGTAAAGACAGGGAGTTGTAAATTAGAAAATACGGGGAACATTTTTTTAATGCAATTAACGGATTGTTTTGCATCGTAATTTGAATGTGCACCTGAATTTCTGCTTGTTCTTGTGAGTTGTTTTTCAAAGAAACATTCAAAACGTAGATGTTTAATGTTCAGCTTTTAAGGTAAAGTGCAGGAAGCCTCAGTTTTTGTTTGATATAAAACCTGTGTCGTGAAATGTTGAATAAGGTGTTCTAACCATTCATATCACAGCTCGTCAAATTTATTAGAGTAACAAACTAATCATCCCAATCGTTAAAAGGTTCAGTACATACTGCATCTTCACATGAGCAGTCAGTTGGATAACTATATACTGTGGTGTAGACAGTTTCCTAACATGCATCACATATGTGACAGGCACTACATTAACTTTGAAGTTTGACTTTATTCCCCCTGCAGGGACATTTGTCTCGCAGCCAGGTGATTCAATGACGATGCTCAGTCTTGAACATGAGACATATAAAACATAATGAAATGCACATATCCTCCCACTGAGCACATGAGATCACATAAAGTGCAGTGTACATAAAAATGACATCATTAACACAAAACCTAGTGTACATCCAATCATTTCCACCCAAGTGAAGTAATGCTTTTTCATCACGACAAGAAGGTCACTGTGTAATGCAATTGTCTATCAACAATGACCCTTGGTAAAGTGCAGTACCAGAATGAAGGTGACCTCTGCCTTCTTGGTATTAAAAATACCATTCACTGCTTTTTAAAAATGTTTTAATATATTAAAATATGTTAATGTGTTATGAATGTACTTGTACAACAATAGAGTCTCAATATCATGAAAATGTAGATTGTGTATGACATTTAAATACATTAAATACAACATATGCATAAACCATTCTACCTTTAAAGTAATAATGGTCACGATTATATTATACTTCCATCCATCTATTTTCTGCACATCTTATTCTCACTGGGGTTTTAGGTAAACTGGACCATATCCCAGATTAACCGAAAACAGGAGGGGGGTATACCCCCGGATTCACAAACACATTCACACTTTGGGCTTGAATCATATGATCGGCATGAATACTGCTTGACGTGCAGCAAAATTGAATAATAATGGAATATAAATTAAGCAGCAAAATGCACTCGTTTTTAGCCATCTCTGGGGGCGGCCAGTCTTTTGTCTTCTGTCTACTGAAAATGACATCACACCTGCTCACAACGACCAATCACGGCTCAGATTCAGAAAACAGGTCAGCCGGTTTTGGTTTTGTACTAAACAAAGTGAAACATTTGTCATTTTTGTTATTTATAGCTTATAAGGCAGCAAATCTACTGGTCCGGCCACCTGGAATCAAACTGGGGTGAATGTGGCCCCTGAATTAAAATGAGTTTGACAGCCCTGAGCTCACCACTCAACCACCACGATTAATAAAATGTAACATGAATGTTTAACATAAGGAATTCAAAACATGTTTAAATATTTGGAGGACATTTCCATGCCATTGTGTACAGGGGGATATGTGCCACATGACAACCCTTCATGCTCAAATGAAGACAGTAATCCAGGAAATCCTGACAATATGAGGTGGATTCTGACTGTATATCCAGCAGCCAACTACACAGAGCGCACAATATAAAAAGCAGGACGGTGACAAATTCAGCAGAAGTGGCTCTGGCAAAGTGAAGCAAGAATCTTTCTGTCGCTCTTTGTGTCTGAGTGCTGCTGTGACAGTGTGTAAATATATGCCTTAGCTTGCCTTTGGAGCAGATTTGTGAGACAAGCTCGAACAGTTGCCTTCACAGCAGTGGTGTGAGATTGGATGCGAGCGGTTTCTGAGCAACTGTGACGGATGGCGTCTGTTCGCGGCGACAGCCGCAGAGAGGACGTCTTGTACTGGCGGCAGAGGGAAACTGAAGCTTCCGGAAACAAGGCTGTACTCAAGGAGTCTGGTGCAATGCCAGGACAAGCAAAGCCAGTGTTTCCATTGACAGTGCTCGAAAACTCCTGACACCTCTCCCGCTTGCACCTCTCACTTACTGTACACCTCTCACTTACTGTGATCCCTCTTAACACTGTGCCCTGCATATATACACCTGCTACATCTTCAACCCTGCCCCCCACGTCCATTTGTGGAGCCAGATATTAACGAAAAAAAAAAAGCTCATCTGCTTCCAAAACATCTTTTGGATATAATAGAGAAATGCAACAAGATCAGACTAAAGCATAAGAAAACATACAAAAGACCTTCACTCGTGATTTAATCCAGAAGAAACATGTTTGACATTTGTTTGGATCCTGCCAATACAGAGTGTGGATTTTCACCCAAAATTAATAGGAGGATTTTCAGACAATACTGCCCAACCCATCATCAAGTAAGTCATACACAAACAAATTTAGCCATGTCGTGCAAACGTAACGTCCTGCAATGTGGAGGGTTAGATCATTGAGGAAGCCACCTTTTTACTACAATATATTTCACAGATTCCCAAACTTGTGAGTGCCAAAAAATAGGGGATGAGGTTTGATAAGTCACGGGGTGATGGTTATCACATCTGCCCACAGAGAGGTTAGGGCTACTCCAGCTTCTATATATGTATATATACATCCATTATCGATACCACTTATCCTCACAAGGGTCGCGGGGCGTGCTGGAGCCTATCCCAGCTGTCTTCGGGCAGTAGGCGGGGGACACCCTGAATTGGTTGCCAGCCAATCGCAGGGCACACAGAGACAAACAATCACACACACTCACAATCACACCTAGGGGCAATTTAGAGAGTCCAATCAACTTACCATGCATGTTTTTGGAATGTGGGAGGAAACCGGAGTACCCGGTGAAAACCCACGCAGGCACAGGGAGAACATGCAAACTCTACACAGGGAGGCCGGAGCCGAGATATATATCTATATATATATCTATATCTATCTCTCTCTCTCTCTCTCTCTCTCTCTCTCTCTCTCTCTCTCTCTCTGTATATATATATATATATATATATATATATATATATATATATATATATATATATATATATATATATATATATATATATATATATATATATATATATATATATATATATTTTCATTCATTCATTCATTATCCATACCGCTTCTCCTCACAAGGGTCGCGGGGCGTGCTGGAGCCTATCCCAGCTGTCTTTGGGCAGTAGGCAGGGGACACCCTGAATTGGTTGCCAGCCAATCGCAGGGCATATATATATATATATATATATATATATATATAATCCAATCCATATATATATATTTTTTTTTTAATTTTTTCAGCCCTGCAAAACCGTTTATTGTTTCTCCAGCTTGACGTAAGCATGGAGCAGCATTGTCATATACTATAAGAATATGAAACCATGATCACATATTCAACTTCCTCTTTCCTTGCAAATCAGCTTGCCACTATTAGTCTCTTGCTCTCTATTGCACCAATTTGTCTTGATTCATAGATAAGGAATGTCTGTATTGTCAGGAACAGAGCAAAAGATTAAAGAAGTTTCATTTTAAATTGCCTTTATTAGCAACTCTGTCAATCTGTATCCTCAAACTGCTTGTTTACTTGTCAAACCGCTTTTGAGAAATCTTGATGAAGCAGAAGAATGGCATTTATAGGCAGCATCAAAACCCTCTCCCCTTGGGAAGCCACTGCAGCTGGTGTCACAGTACAACAAATGATGCACCTCCTCCTGATCAAGATCTGCCTCGGTGGAGTGTCTGACACCTCCACCACCATTTGCTTAATTGACGTGCTTATGTATGCTTCTCTGAATAGCAAATACCTGTCACAATATAGTGTTATTGTTGTGGCATCAGGAAATTGCTATAATTTATGGCTGTCATTTTAGAGATTTATTTCCCAACTGCTGCTCTCAACATTTTAAAGGGTGCAACTACTTTGTTACATTAAAACTTATTACTTGCATGACTTATTAGAACATGTTCTATTATGTGGGTATATGTGTGGTCCCGACATATGAGATTTCTAGATTACAAATGGCTCGCTATTATTATTTTTTGCACAGTGATGTAAAAATACATCATTACGGGGCCCAAGAAGGCACAATCAGTTGGTGGCGTACTTACTATCTGGCCATTGTGCTGCTCTTTCTGATGTTTTCACTTTGGCCACCTGGGAGTAGGAAAAGGCCATTTCTCAACGTATTTAGCAATGCGCAGCGCTCTTCACAAACCCGACGGTGTGCGCTTGCCGAGACGTGCCCTCAAATTGAAAAATGTTCAATTCGAGCGCAGCGTGGCTGTGACGTCCGAAGAGGCATCCAATGGGAGAGAGGCGGGCAAGGTGATTTCAGATTACTAACAGCAAAGTAGCAATCAGCGGGAAAAGCCTCCCTGTAACTCCCTGGTTGGCTGCTATGCGCTTCATAATATGGGCAAGCTTGCACTGCATGGGGCGTCCTCACCTAATCAAAACTCACCTAGCACAAGTATCCCCTGAACACTGTCTCTATTATTGTAGTTTACAGTGGTGCAGAACTGCACTGCATCATACTGTTCTGCATTGAGGTCAAGAAGTATTAAGACACTGACATTTGACAATGGATTTGAAATAATGCAGTCAAGGTGTGATTAAAGTGTTAAATCTCAGCTTGAATTTAAGTTGTTTGTAATATTGAAATTGCCGTTTTATGCAGAGTTTCTCCAGGTTCAGGAGTGTCATCGAGACTTCGAAAGAAAACATTTCAAAAAGCCTCCTGTGCTCTGAATCACAGTGTTTGGTGCTTATTGACGATGCGACTGTTCACAGAAGTAACAGGATGAATTCTGAACATTAAAGAGATCTCTGCTGAGTCTGCTCACATTCACCCAAGTGCTACAAACTGATACAACAGCTCTTGACAGGAAAAATCATGACCCTAAGCATTTTGTGAGAGCAACAAACTTTTTAAGGAACAACAACACTTTCAACATGTTCACATTTTGCTCTCTTTAAAACGCCTTGTCAATATTAACATTTGATGGGCTAAAATGACACTCCAGGTTTGAAGCTTCGTAATGCAACAGAAGACGTTGCAGACAGAGGTTTTCCTTTTTGCTCTACCCAAAAAAAAAAAAAAAAAGTTAGGCTATGAAGTCCAAATATAGATCATATTTGCACCTCTGTCATTCCAACACAGCTCAGTATTCAGGAATCTAGCAGCGAACTGGCTAACAAAAACAATCAGTGTCCGGCTGACTCAATCATTTCAAACTATTGGTCAATATGATTCTGTGTATGCAAAAGTTAAAACATCTCAATCAAACTAAACCTACTAAGATCATCTTAGTATTTCTTTCTTGTTAAATGACATTTTCATTATTCTGTTTTATTATTCTGATGCATCATGACTGTGGACACATTTTTCAATTCCACTCAGCCACCTAAGATATCTCATTCAAAAGCCTGAGGCTCCACACAAAATATCTCGACTTCAGAATGCACTAGCCAATTGAAAGAAAGGAAAACAACTCCAGCCAACCAATTCCTGTTGAGAAATATACACGGCAACATTTGAAAGCAGCCTATAGTGACCGTCCAGCACACAATTCGAGTTGCTGGCTTCAATAACCTTACCCTTTGCATTTTTTAATTATGCCTCATTTTCTTCTGAACATAACGACGACACAACATAAGATCATTAGATCAATTAAATACCATACAACAACACAATTCTACTGATATACTATGTACACATCAAGATTTTAATGCACATCTCAGAGCATATTTACAATGTACGTAAAATGTTTTTATTATCGTGTTAAACTACTATGATGATTTTATTGAGTGTCTGTGTATTGATGATTTTTAACCTTGGAGCAGCTTTGTGATGCTGAGGAGTGGCCTAGACATGAAATGATGGAGTGGGAGGAGCTATTAAAAAATAGTTGAGTCTTGTTTGTGCTATTTCTAACTGGCTCAGCTTGTTCCCTCCAGGCTTTCAGTGATTTGGAGTGTGACCCCCAACCCTGTGCTCCTCCACAATTTACACAAAGACAGACACAACCACAAACCCACTCACATATACCCTGAAGAAGTCTGTGCACCTCACTGGAACTAAATCACACTTAATATACTTGTCGGCTTTTCAGACCCTTAACAAGATCTGTGTGGCTGCTCTCACTACACTGTGAAGCATCAGGGTGAATGTTGTGTAATTCCACAAACTCTTTAAAGGCATTCAGTGGAAGGACAGGCGTCATCTCTGGGGACAAAGTAACTACATCATTGTAATATACAGAGCTGGGCATCATCTATCCGTCTATAGCTTTTGGCCGGTGTTTCCAGCCGAACCAGGTAGAACCAGGTAGTCCCAATCTGTCGCTTGTCAGCGACAGCCAATTGCCGTCGAGAACATAATTATCACATCACAAGTAGGGCCGCACAAGCAGACACGCCACCAAAATAAAGAAAAAATATCAAATAAAAGCAACAGACACACACAACATGCACAGCGTGGTGATCGGTGAAATGAAAACAAAATGGGGGCAAATGTCATTGCATCTGTGGGACCAAAAGGTATTCAAAAATATTTTATTTATTATTTTCTTTGTTTGGCTTCGTGTCAGGAGTGGGGCACCTGCACGTGACGTGGAACCGGTAAAGTCGTTCTCGAACGTTCTCGACACTGGTCTGACCCCTACCGACCGGGCGGGTCTGAAATATAGACGGGAACTCAAAGACGGACTAAGGCATAGACGAATGCCCATCTCTGATGATATATAACACTGTGGAACAATTTGAAAAGAAAAATATGTGTTGGGTTGGATTTTCATGCCGATTAAAACTAAAATTGGCATGCTGATTTCAAAATTGCAGTCATTTTCTAATTTATTATGCACGTCACGTTTTTTCTCGACAGCTTACCCTTCAGATAATCAAAATTCCACTAATTAGCCATGGTAATACTATATTAAGAGCTGATTATGATTGGTAACTTGTTTGTGTAGTCACAATTGAAACATTGCGGTGAGACGTGTGTGCAGTTCCCAATAGGTCAGCACTATCAATATCTACATATATAAAACTAGCATAGTTTGAATTAAGAGGAATAGGCTTTTCTCTTAACTTTGCAACCATAGGCAGACCACTGTAAATTCTATTTCATTTTATGCTGTTTATTTTAGTTTTCAAAACTTATAATATGCCATCTTTTTTTTTTTTCACACATACACATTTATTTCATATTTTTTGAGAAAACAGGAATTCTATCGCTCAAAAACTTGACATGCTAGAGTAAAACTAAGATCAGTTTTGGACACAAAAATTAGTTAAAAGCATCTGCCAGACCTAATTCAGAAAATATTCCTCAGTGTAATCAAAGTAATGTTGTTGTTGTTGTTTTTAAACGGTCAATTTTAAACCAAATAAGTCATCAAATAGTTGATCCTAGATCACATCCACATTGAGCAACAAAAACATTCAGAATTGAACGTTTTAATGTGATGCAAATGGTATGAAAATAAATGTATAAATATCGAAACAACATTTTGCATATGACAACATATCAGTGGGTGCAGTATTACTGTGTGGAATACAACCAAATTCAATATGCCAGCAGTTATTGTAACACAATCGTGATGATAAAAATGATGATAATGATGAAAGTGGTGATGGTGGTCGTCATAATCATTATTGATGGTCTGCAATGTCTTCACAAAGACAAATCTGAGGTTTCTAATTCTTGTATTTAAAACAAAACATATATATGATTATTAATGTTGATTAAAGACTATATTATTGAGAATGGATGGATGGATACAAAATAACTTTGTTGCATCAACATGTTTGTTTTCATGTGGCAGGAATGGCAAAACCAGCCACAAATCAATTAAAAGACAGAAATCACCCTGGAAGAAGAGACAGAGCAGCTCAGTGGGCTGAAAGGAAGAGACAGATTGGAAACAAACAGACTCTCAATCAGTGTTGGTCTTTGGGCTGTTAGATTGTCTTTGCGTAAATATGTGTGTCCAGCCCATGAGCATGTCTCCTGCATCATAACGCCATTTTCTGCCCACTCTTCTTCACCCACTAGCTGTCTGTGGAATTTGCTTACAAAACCGTAGCAAAAGAGCTGATGACAAATATGGATTACAAAAGAGCGGCATTCTATTGTGCACGTATTGCTGCTTGGCTGATGTTGCAGCTTTAGCATCAATTAAAAAATCACAAAATGTTAATTATCTCCTGTATAATCATTTGATTAGATAAGTCTAATCTTGTGGCACTGTATGTGGCGTGCTCTTGCAAATGCTTACAGCATGCAACCAAATAACTGACTTCAATGTGTTTTATAAACTGTTGCTATGTGACACATCTCTTGTGATGAAAGGTGCTATGGAGCCCCCACCAAATTATCCCAGTTTTGCTAACAAGCTTCAGTAATGGCAAGTTTTGTGAATGACATGTCACAGTCTGTTGTTGCTTTATTTGACAGAGCACTCCATATTTTGCCAGAACAAAAAATGTCAGCGTGTGCATTCTTGTTAGAACTACAACTGTGTAGTGTTGAAATAGTACAGTCCGCTTTTAATACTGATTTTCTTTGGACCTTAAACTCACAAGGTGACACTATCATAATCGCATGAGACACAAGCCTGCGCTTACAGATGGCCACAAGAAAATCTGCAGGGTTGAAGAAGGATATTGGTATTATTCAGAGTAAGATTCAGCTCACCAAAGGTTCATCTTGAGTGTTGCTTGAGTCCAATCCTACGCCTTGTGCAGTGTTACAAAGTGTGCAAACCAAGTGTCATTGCTTCTTTCAGCTGCAGTTGTTATCATTTTATTATCCAACACCTGCGCAGTGTTTGAATAGTTGATGTACTTTTGCACCCATGTGTGCAGTAGTGGGTGTTGGAGTAATCAGGTGCACTGTCAGTATGTGTTCAGGTCCTGATGCAGATATTTTGCTGTACTTGCCAACAGAATAAACAAACTCACAATAAATATTCATTCATTCTGATATCATATACTGGTATTTTTTTTTTCAATTAAATTTGGTTATTTTTGGAGTAGAACACACATGGACTGTGCATAGATCAGCACATCCAGGGTCAAACAATGGAGTATTCCTGATAATAAACCCAGGGTCTGTGTAATATGAGCTTTTCTGGCAATCAGAGACACTGTTTACATCCATAAGTCTTTATATTCATGCAGTGGCATTTAGTTGAATTTCACATATGTGTTTGTAACAATCAAAGCCATTTACTCACATTCACTTCAGAAACTTTAGAACCTGCACCTGAAATGATCTAATTGACTGTGCAGCGCACGAAACCAGGCAGCTGTGACTAATGTTCACATCCAGTGTAAGGACTGAGAACAAAATGTGATTGCAGTGATTCGGATGCTGTCAGGCAGACCGGTTTGGGTGTTTCACTAATTGCTTTTCTCATGGAAGTCTTCATGCATAACAGTCCCCAGATTTGATTTATAAAAACAACGGGACCGATACAAAATTGATTTAAAGTTTCTTAAATGGGAAGTCAACCCAAACATATCTTTTTAAAGAATATGTTCTATGCAAGCCCACTAGTTGAAACAAGGCATTCTGATAAATGTCGCGTTTGTGGAATAAGAGTTAATCCACCCCTTTTTAGCCATCTCAGGGGGAGGCCAGTTTGTCAATTCTGTCGACTGAAAATTACATCACAACTACTCAGGGTTCAGGTAACGACCAATCATGGCTCAGCTTCAGAAAACCGGTCAGCTGCTTTGCTGCTTAACTCATATTCCACAAACGCAATATAAATCAGAATGTGGTGTTTCAACTAGTGTGCCTGCTGGGAACATATTCTTGAAAAAAATATGTATGGGTTGATTTCCCATTTAAGGGACTTCATGAAATCAAAGTAAAGGATACTGCCAGTTCAAGGGTGAGAGGAAGGTCACATTTAGCTATTGACAAACACTCTCAAACTCAATGGTTTGCCTCAGAACTTCACTCTCTGGAACTTCTGTTGTTGCTGTTGTTGTTTTTAACCTACACAAGGGGAGACTTTTTTTGTCCAGCAAAATAGACAAATGACCTCCTTACACTCAGCATAGACTTAACATATTCTGTTGCTCTTTACTGAATCCTGGACCATGGAAGGCATCCCATTCCTACAGCTACCGGACCACGGCAAGTCGGACTTCAATAACGAAGTCAGTGTTTGGGTGGCAAGGTGCTCAACAAACACTTTTATCAATTGCAAGCCAATCTACTCAGCGTGCCTGTTTTTCATCGTCATCCTTGCCGTTCTCCACCTCAGGCTCACATGACCAATAGGTTAATTAAGTTAAGGCTCAAATCTAGGTTCGACTTTTGCCTGAGCCCCTAGAATCAGTGGGATGTGTACACCCCTCCTTCCTGATACACTGGCAGCTCAAAGGGGGGCCTTATACAAAATGTCCTATTAAAATCCAGGGAGGCAGTGCAGTTTATGAATGTGCAGTGGTATTTCAGGACTTTCTGCAATTCTTCATTGAGTCCGATTAAGGATGTAGAGTTTTCACTGGAAGCTGTGATGTTGGCTATTTCACATCACCCTCGCATAATTTACACCTCCAAATAGCATTGGTGTCTGTTGAAGTGACTTTTGCTATACATTCACAAAATGTTGCTTTAATAGTAGGGATTGTGCATAACACACGTTTGTGAGCCTCAAGTGTTGTTGTAGCATAGTTTCATATTTGCCAAGTGGCAGAAAAGCCCAATCAATCAATTCCTCACGCACCATAGCATCCCATCCCTGTAATCGAAGAGCCTTCTGAAGGCATTGTCGTAGACTGTTTTGGGTTTTGGGATGTTAAACTTATAAATGCTTTTGTCTTCCAATGATTCTAATACAAGTTGACTGTGGTTAAATAACCTGATTCCAGAACTGAATTTGAGAGGAATTTCAAGGTTTTCCTTAGAGGCAAAAATACAAAATTGTGATTAAATGCCTATATTTTTCTAACACAATTTTCATGAAATGTCAATCAAATCCTTTGTCATAACAGTAACTTAGCGTTCTCCCAAACAACCTTCTCGGAGAATTTCCATTTAGTTTTGTCAATAGAAAAAAAATATTTTACTGCTCAAACGGCCTGCACATTCACTCAATCTTGCCGGTCCATAGTGCCATCAAAACAGACTTCTTCAGAATCCTGAACCTTTTTAATATTAAACATCAAACAACTTCTGTTAACCACTCTAGAATCTATACTTTTTAAGACATCATTTGAAATTCTGTTTCTTTAGCAAAACTGACCATATGACAAGGGGAATGTGCCGCTCCAATGCCACATATTTTCCTCAGTGAAAGATTACGGTCTACCATAGTGGATGGATTGTATGTGTGAGCAGAGTGACAACTGAGTCCTACGCACTCAGGTGTCTTTAATCGTAGCTGTGTACCTCACTCACCAATGACTTTGTAGGCTTTTTTCCCCTCTCTGTTAGATGATGTTAAGTAGGTTTTCTCTTTTTATTCTGTATTGACTGGGATGGCTGCTCAACCAGCCCTGGTAAAAGAGAATGCAGTGCCCATATATGTATTTGTGGCACCAGTTTAAAAAAAATATCTACTGTTTCTCACCTTGGCATAAAAGCCTGAGGAGTGAAAGCCGGCTTCCTGTTTCATGTCTGACTGGTTAGCAGGTCTGCCTCAGAGTTGAAATGTTCCAATCAAATCTCGGCTCAGGCTATCTTGTGTGTCTCCAGTTTCCTATAATATTCCAAAAATATCCATGTTGGTTAATTGGATACTTTAAAGTGTCCAACGTTGTGGATGTGAGTGTGAATGATTGCTTGATTATTTGCCATAGGATTAACTGGATACAAATCCTGGGTGTACCCAGCCTCTGGCAGAAAGTCAGCTGGGTTTTGTTCCATCCCAAAAATGGATGGACGGATGATTACAAAATATAACACTTTTTCAAAACTTTGTAAGAGTTTATGTGGGAGGCCGTTTTTTGCAGCGAGCAAAGCCCATAGACGAATGCTTAAATTAGTTTGGTGTGGAAGAATTCTTTTAACACACTCACCTTAAACCCATCTAACTAACTTTAACAATAATCCCACTAGTGTTTCAAGAAGATCATAATGGAAATGTGTTGAAAGGTTTCCAGGTATGCTCTGAGCTCAAAGTGTTATCTTCAAACAAACACTTGTTTATTTGATCTAGGATGTATTTCCATGCTCCTGGATAGCTAAATATTTGTCATTCTCTACTAACGATAAAGACTGTCGAGGTAGAAAGTAAATTGAGAATTCAGATAAGACGAACGATATTGAACGAAGAACGATATTGACCCCTTTAGAAAACTCCTGTTAAACATGGCACTGAGTATAGTGCTCAGACATGCATTCTACAACCATACACTCTGGCACGTCTTTTTAATCCAGATTTAGATGCTCTTTACTTTATGGGGATTGTCTATCAAAGGACTCTCTCAGTTTATCCCAGTTATAAATTATGAAAGCAAGTCTCCACTTTCTCATTAAGGTGTTTTAACTATCAGACCAATTGAACACCCTCACAACCACTTTCCAATAATGGCTACTGCGGGATGTACATTAAGGCTACAGTCTGCCTTTCTGTTGTGTAAGGGCTCTCTGAGGTATTGAAATGAGTGTCAGAGCCTTGTCCATGGGCTCCTGATGAAAATGCATGAGGGTGATTCTGCCCTTCACTTATCAAACTTCGTACTGGAGACTATGTGCTGAATCACAGGTTTATCACCATGGATTTAGTGCACACAAACAGGAAGCGATTGCTACCTTTGTTGACTCAGGAGTCGCTTACTGAGTTGAGGGAGCAATGGCAGCTTGTTGGGCAATTTGTTCAGTAAGTCAGCACTCTTGTTGGGAGCCTTCTGGCTGATATATGTGTATACCTGGGATTAATTATTGACTCTTCTTTTAAAATAAATGAATTAATAAATAAATAATTTGATTCAAAGATTGTGGAGGATGAGAAGTTTCATGGGGTGAATGTTAATACATTTTCAATCTTCTCCTTTTATTCCATATATATAAGTATTGAGAACGGACAGCGTTACTTTAATACATTAAATTATCATGATAATGATCTCCAATTAGCTTGACTCTAGTCACTGAATTAAATGGTGAAAAGGGACAAAAATCAGTCCATCCTTAACAGTGTGACAGTGTCAAAGCACAGAGCTTAGTACTTTGATTTTTCTGAAGTTCAAAATGGCAAGGACAGTGATTAAAAACTCTTAATGAGTCCTAAAATTACAGCCCACCCTCTTATATGAATGACCTTTAGAGGAAGAAATTTATTTTCCTTTTGAAGGTTCATTAAAGCTACCAATTTGGACAAATTACTCATCTAAAAGCTTTACAATGTTCATAGATTCACACTTTACCCTATTTTGCCATTCCATTCTCCATCCGCGACCTGGGCATCCGTACATCATCGTCCCTCTGTCCTTATTTATAAAAATAATCGTCCTCCGTCAGTGAAATGGGCGTCCTGTGGCGTAATCCATTGTATTACATGTGTTGAAACACTAGAGGGCAGACTATGGCCGTGAGTACAATGTTACTGCAGGGCACGCACATGAAAAAGAAAAAAAAGAGTCTACTGTGTTGTGCAAGTAGGCAGCTCCATGGTATCAAGGAAGGGAGCAGTGGTCTTTCAACACAACACGTCAGTTGGTACTTGACCCAGTTTGGTACGATTACAAGGACGGACGAAACCCACTTACGTCCCTGCTTAGTTTGTCCTTGGTAAAACAAAATAAATAAAATTACCAACCTCCGTCCCCAAAATGGGCGTCCATCCGGGACGGGCAGAGATGCTCCGTCCCTCGGATGGAATGCCCATCTCCGGTAATGTTAATACAATAGAAACTATTTCACCACTTGAAATTAGAAGGCATAAAATGGGTGGCGCGGCATGGTGGTCGACTGGTTAGCACGTCCGCCTCACAGTTCAGAGGTGGTGGGTTCGATCCCGACCCCGGCCTCCCTGTATGGAGTTTGCATGTTCTCCCCGTACCTGCGTGGGTTTTCTCCGGGTACTCCGGTTTCCTCCTACATTCCAAAAACATGCATAGTAAGTTGATTGGACTCTCTAAATTGGACCGATTGGCTGGCAACCAATTCAGGGTGTCCCCCGCGACCCTTTTGAGGATAAGCGGTATCGATAATGGATGGATGGATGGAAACGGGTGGCATGGCTCAGTGGTAGAGTGTCCTTTTCCCAACCCGGAGGTTGTGGGTTTGATCCACGGCCATTGTGACCATGTCGAAGTATCCTTTAGCAAGATACTGAACCTCCAGTTGCTCCTGATGCTGCGTCACCAGTAGGTAGATAAGGTACAGTGTGAAGCGCTTTGAGTACCAAAGGTAGAAAAGTGCTATACAAGTGACGGGCCATTTACCATTACTTAAAACTCTGAAGTCAAAACTATTCAATCATGAGACAAGTTTAGAATTTGTTGGTTTTTTTACATGCAGGGAAAACAGGTGGCGGCAGCCTTACATATCCAAGCAGAGAAAAAGAAAAAAGAAACAGAAATTTTAGTTCTTATTACTTGGCTGTTACTATATGTAGCCAATGTTGGAATTGTCAACTTTTCTCTTGAAAAGCAGGTGGTTGCCTCTTTGCGATGCTTTGCGACAATTAGCGAATATCCAACAAAAAGCTTTATTACTTACAGGTTGGTGCAGGGCTCCCCTCGTCTTGATATTTCCCTAACACCATCACCTCTCTTTTGCTATTACTGTCCTTGAACCCACTCAAACCTTTTGTAAAACATCAGGTTCTCTTCAAAAAAAGACAGCCCACATTTCTTTGTCGGCCGATGTCCAAGAATCGCTTGACCTCTTCTTTTGAGGTTGAGGAAGTGGAGTCATCTGCAAGCTCAGCAGCAACAGCGAGGTAGGCAACAGCTCCTGAAACCGACGGGAATTCTCCTTCTGCCGGGACCTCGGCATGAATGTCCATGACATCCTCAAAACCCCAAGGGGTCTTTGTCGAATCAAAAAGAAAGTTGAAGACATACCTTATGATGGTTTACAAAGGCTAAAGAGGGTATTACCACAAAATTCGCTACCCTTGATAGCCTTTGTTGCTCAGTGAGCTACGGCCTTTAAAGAGTGTTCATGCAATGGAAGGAATCACTATAAATGTAAGGAATCACTTTAAGTTGGAAGTATCTAATGTCTAATGTTATAAACAGAAAATCTGATTTTGAAATATGATGACAATTTCTCAGTGGACAGTTTTGTTATTGTGGGCACAGCATGATTATTGCTGCAGCAATAATAGCATTTTGTAGAAACAAATGTTCCAATGAACAAATGTGCCAATGTGCAACTGTTACACAAAGAACATCTCTAACATTAAAAGAAAAAAAATGTCATAAGTTCTTCTTGTGAAGAATGGGAGCAAAAATCATTGTTGTGCTTATATTTTTGTTAAGTGTAGTTCATCTGTTCATTTTGTCGACATTCTGAGGATGAAAACTGAAAGGATGCAAGGTGGAGCTCTGCATCAGCAGCTTTAAAAAGAAACGATTAAACACATACTGTACACCAGTTTATTGCCTGAAGGTTGAAGAGAATCTGATCACGTTGTGACCCTTTATTGTCAACCGACAGCTTGTTGAACAGGATGACGACAACCTCCAAGTTGGTGTCATGGCAAGCGGGTTGAAGGGTCAGGTCATAGTGTCAGCATCAGTAAAGCAATAGGACGTAAGTGCTGAAAACGTATTTTACTGTGTCAAATAAACTGACTGATGTGTTATAGTAGAGGAGCTATGTAGAATGACCTGATCCATGACACTGTTCCAAAGGAAGCATAGCAGAGGGCAATGAATGGCTCAAGTGCAGGGGCCAGCCAAGCAAGTTTGCTGTCAGTACATGAGAGCAAATGTTCCTTGTATGATGCTGCTGAAATGTAGGCAGACAGATAATTGTGGAGGCAAATTAACCAACCTGCGCGGATTTCTATGTACATCATACTGTACAATACACACTGTCTTTCTCTCAGCAGCAAGTGTTATTTGGAAATAAATCAATGTTGTGTAACGCCATGATAGGTAAACGAGGGCAGGATGACTCCACTGATTGAATGCTATAAGATAGATCAAGATATAAAATAACATGTTATTTTCTTTCAGTACAGCTGGTCGTTTTAGAAGTCCTCCTAGAGGAGCCAAATGTGATCATGAAACTTCAATGTTCAAAGCAAGTATTTTCCTCAAATTTAAATGAGACTTTTCCCCAAGTGTGGTAGTGATCTCCTCTCCCTTCATTCTTTCAGACCACCTTTAAGTGCTTAAGCAATCACACCTGTCAGGGTTGTGAGAAATGATGGGAGGTCTAATGCCTGTACTGGCGGCCATTTTGTTGAGTGGCAGCTGCCTCTGTAGTGGGGATTTAACGTCCCTCGACTTCATGCTCCTTTGTAATGCCACAAATCTATTCACTTTGTCTTGACATCTCCTAACTCTGACATACTTTTTTTCAAACGAATGCAGTCTCTGTACTATTAAGCACATCAGATTAAAAATCCCAGTTTGTCAAGTTATTCTTGTTTCGGTACATCGACATTGGCAAATAATGTAACGTAGCGTCCCTAAACAAACAAATAAATATTAATAAACAAACAAGCCCCCAAATTTAAGTATTATACAAATAAAGGGGAAAAAAATTACTTGAACAACTTCCTCTCTGAACAAAAATCAATTAAGTGTCTTAAAAGAGACAAAGGGATACAAACTTCATCCCAATCAAGTGTTGGGCTTCTAAACAATAACTATGAAGGAGCACTTAATTAAATATGCAATACAGACCATTACAGCGAAGTGTAGAAAACAGTCATACTACCAACCATTAAAATGTCTGGCTTCATTTGAGCCTCATTTATGAGACCTATCCCATACATTAATACTTCAGGCACTGTTGAAGGGCATTGGAAAATATTCTCTAAATATTAAAGATGAGTGTCATTGGGGGCAAAAAAACCATGATGTCAGCAGGCTGAAAAATTAAGGTTATGTAAATTTCATCACATCCTTTCACAAAATGACAATATAAAGAACAAACTGTCAAGAAGAACAAAAATGCTCTCCTTGTCTGATTTAAAAAAATTAGACACATTATTATTTCATGACACACAAATTCCCACATGCACACACGCACCCCCACACACGCACACACACACTTGTACACTGAAAAAAATAGTGTGATGAAATTAAAAAATGTTATTTCGTCAAGTGGTCGCACACAATAAACTAATCTGACTCCTGATACATTGTTTGAGTTGGTGTATAGTCTACTTAGAAAGTGCCCCAGTTGCCTGCCAAAATGCCACACAAAAACAAAGGACTCTTTGAAGGATTTGAAGTTTCCCTTGGTTTCATCAACTGTCAATGTAACAGCGTTAAACTTGCAGAGAGTCTCGTTATCAGTCAGCTTACATCTTAACACAAAAGCCACTGATGGTATTACCCATTAGTTGTAGCGTTTTTGTTGACAGGTCTTTCGTCATTAACTTTCGCGTAATGACTATGGGAGTCCAGGGAGCTTTTCTAACATAGCTTGTTAGTCATTTTAGGATGAGCACATTCTTGCTTTTTGATGCAGAAATTACAATATGAAATTACATTTGCAACAAGACATGAATGAATCTGAATGAGCTCCTTTTTTCAACGTCAGTCTCAGGTGTGAAGGCATGAGTGATGTGATATTTATCTGTTGTTTCTTCAAATGACACCTATATTACAAACCAAATATAATGTATTTTGTGGTCGCGACAAGGACCATGAAGGCCTTGTCTACACATAGCCGGGCTTTTTTTAAACAACTGAATATTTCACTCCCCACTCCATGTTGGAATACACATCCTCGTTTGTTAAAAACGCAGCTACACCATACCGCCGAACTGCGTTTTCAAATGCATTTACAAGCATGACAAGCCTCTAGGAGGCAGTATTTAGGCAAATACTGTCCATTCAGAAGGATCTTCTATCCTTTCACGTCACTTCTAGCTCCACGGACATCCATACAATCCAATACAATACAGTTTTATTTATATAGCTATGTTTACTCTCTTGAAAACATAAGTCACGCAAGTGACGTCAGAGCATTTTTGTCACATAGTGACGACGTAAATCTCTGGGTCTAACTGTCTACAGCCAAACGCGGGTCCGGAACTATCGGCAAACCTCCATTGTGGCCGGAGTTTTACGTGTGGATGATAGGGCTAACCGCAGGCTAATAGCCGCCTTTAACAAAAACCCTGGGTACGTGTAGACAAGGCCAAAATGTCCCCTCGTTAATAGATGGATCACGACTAAACGGACGAAAACGGTAGGTTCCTTACAGGACAGTATGGCGATGAATTGCATGGACTGCATGAAAGCTGAGTTTTACAAGGTGGGAATGTGCTCCTAAAACAAGTGGGGAAGAAAGGTCAAGCTTTCGCAGACTATGTGTGGATGTACATGTTTTGTTATATATGTAAAATAAGTGAACATATGGTAATTAAAAGTAGAGTCTGAATGTTTTTGCTCAAACAAATGCTAGCTAATATTGTGTTTACAAACTACAATGAATAAACCTATAAACTCTTCCTTTATAAGTTATTTGTCCAAGGTGGATGAGCTAGAAAAGGCTGGTTGAGAACTGGAAAGACTTAGTTTTCTACTAGGGCCAAGAACTTCATATTTTATATTGCTGAGGCTAAAATAAAATAAAATGTGAAACATTTTTCATAATAAAGGTGCACAACCTTACACACAACCTTATCAGAGCTGAATAATTGATCATGGCCTGCAGCGTATACATTATTGTTGTCTTGATTGATTTTGCACAGGGGTCATTTGCATTTAAAAACATTTAAATGTTTTACATTTACCGGTATTTTAATTAAACTTTTGCATTCTGTAGGCAGATTTAATCAAATTTTACGTAACCTGCTTTATGTGCTGCTTTAAGACTCCCTGTGTATGCTGCAATAATGAGCATAATGACGGGCTGATGACATGATGGTTTTGAAGCTGAACTTGATCAAATGTTTTCTTTATGGCTAGGTTTGTCTTAGGACAAACATTAAACACATTTATAATATTTATTTATAAATAGAATACATGATATGATGTACTGTATGTTAACACAAACAATGCCTGAACATGGGATGTAGTCATCTTTGGTAGCTCTTGGAGCTACTGTAACTTATGTGAAACAAAAGCCAGTTTAGGTGATTAATATTCTACACTTGCTTGCTTGACAACTCTGCCAGTCACCTTTCAACGTCTTTGCAGTTGGTCACGTGTATAACAACAAAAATGTTGACGAGTGAAAATGTTGAGTGGCTAGTAACTCTGTAAAAAAAAAAAAGGCAAGCTCCGTTAATGAGAATCTAAAGTTTTCCATACCAATGGAAAGATATTATGTCCAGTATATACCCATGAACATCTCAGCATGAGGGCAGTTCCGATACAACTCTCGTCTGTGTATGGTTGGTGTTTTTTAACATTTTTTATTGATCTTCTATTCCATCAGCGCCTCTCCCTGACATGGTCACTGCACCAGTATCCAGATGACTCTCCTCACCCACTCTATAGTCTCTCCTGTGGTTCAACACCAGCTGGCGCTTCACTAGTCTTGAGCTTTCCTCTTATTAGCGCACAGGCTCTCCCAGCAGTGTGCCTCCTATGTCTTCTCTTGAGCCGGTGGCCCCCGCTGAGGAGCAAGCTCCCCTGGGTAACTTCTCATCTCTTTCCCATAAAGTGACACTGAGACTGCGATAGAAAGTAGAAACTTAGGTCTACATTAAATCAAATATCAAGATCCAACTGGAAATTTAATACATGCTGCAAATACAATGTTTTTAAACCCCAAAACAATAAACACAGTATAGCCTTTTCAGTCATATATGCACATTAAAAATCTCTGTATCAATTTATAAACATCATGTATATTGTGACTGGGAGACTTATCACTAACGTTATACGTCAACAAATAAAAACCAAAGATCACGTGACTTTCCATTCATAAACATAACATAAGGTAGAAAGGACTTTAGTTGGCTCATTTGTGATTTCCTCAATAGTTTCTCTACTGTGCTGTTGGAAGCCAGTTAACCAACAAGGAGAACATGCCATTGCGACAGTTTCACCTTTGGAACTGTCACATAATAGTGTAATCTGTTGAGACGTGGAGAAAGTTATATGGCCACATATCTCAGGAGGTTTTAAAACACCGTTCCACTGAAATTCCAGAATTGGGCTGGTTTCTTGGCACGTCACCTCAGATATGCCAATGGAGCGTGAAATTGAGTCACTCAATGTGAAAAACGGAAAAAAAACGTTTCTCTTCCCTTTTTTTGGAAGAAAAGACCTTAGTATGCCGATGCAGCTTTGTCTTTCATCTCCATGACAACCGAGTAAACCGAAAATGGACACTGTTTTACCACATTATTTTACACGTATATTACTATAAAGGTGACATTTTACAGCAATCCCTATTCAAGAAAAGATATATTTTTCATTAGATTGATAAAATAAAAAAGTGCAGCAACAGATGTGTTGGAATTTGAATGTTATTGAAAACCATGTTTTAATGAACCAGATGTCAGAAGTGTATTTTATTACAGAATAATATGTTCTAATGAACCAGATGTCGTCATTTCACTTCACTTCTCAGCCAGGTGCAGCAGAGGGTGGATGACAGCACTGCTTCTGACTCCAGTGGGCTGTTCTCTGACATGCCGTTGTAGTGCTGCAATATGCAATTTATGGACCCTTTAACTAATACATTGTTGAAACTCGTTTCATTATATTGATTGCTATATAATCATTTGCCATTCTTCCTTGAAAAATCAATCTGAATCCTTCACCTCATGAAGCGATTTCAAAGGTTTAAAGGAGAAATGTGCAATATTTTCACAATTTAATGCTGTTCCCAGGTGTCTTAAAAAATACACAAAGGAAAATATTTATAGTACACTTGTCACACTCACTCACTCAGGGTTATTATTTTGTCTGATATCAGAAGTTGAACAACTTTGGACTTTTAATTGTTGATTCGGTGACATTTGAGTCGACATCAACTAATTGGTGATGTCATTGATATTTTAATATTTTTGAAGTTGTCAACATGCTGCACAACTTTTGCAACTCTCCCCAGTTGTGCTGGGCCCGCCCCCGCACTCACTCATCCAATTAAATTCAGACACCTTCACGGAAACTTAACATTAATGCAATACAACTTCAGGCAGTGCAGAGACGTTTCATGCTGCAGCAGGGCTCGGAAATATACAGACTCGAATCGCAATTTTTAAAATGAGCATTTTTGTGCCTCAGTCCAACACAAAACAAAACTGCAAATATGCATTTAACTGTATGTGCACAACGTACAGCTGCCAAAAGACAGAAATGACAGAAATCACATAATCCTAACTCATTATGCCCTGAACACTGATTGCGCCGGAGATCAAAATAAATAATCAAAGTTTTCTGCTTTGTTTTTTTTTTTTGGCACCAAATGGGGCACTCGGGTGGCAGGGAGCGCAGCAGCAGCCTTGGTGATGATATTGCGATGTGTTAAGCCCATGGGATGGGCAAATTGCACATCTGTGAAGGCACCATTAATGCTGAACGGTACATACAGGGTAGGATGAACACACCAGCAATGGCATATTTTTATAATCCATAGTAATGGTCAGTTTCCGTCTTCAGTCCAAAGTTGTTATTTTCAATTCAGGTTTGCATTCTAAAAAACAAGAATGTCGATGAGGGATGGATGAAGGCTCGCCTGCTAAACAGGGAAACCTGTCCTTGTTGTGGGCTCTCCATGGCAGCAAGCTCTGAATAGTGGGAATTCCAGTGTTTACAAACACTCACGGACCTCTTTCTGTGCAGTGGAATAATTCCCCACTCTCCTTCCATTTTGAAAGCGCAAGGCAAAAAGTTGTTCAAAATCTCACCCTAGCTTGGCTTTTTTGCTACCAGTCTCATTTATTTGTATAATATTTCAGGCCCCGCTGCTCGTTTACATTGTGAACCCATCCCCCTCCTCCTCACCTGCTGCTTTCCGTGAGCACTGTTGTTCCAATGTTGTTAATGAAAAACCATGTGACTGGCCATTAATCGCAGCCAAAATCTAACCATCATTGCACAGTGGTAAAGTCAACGTCTTGACTAATGGAATACACAAATATCAAGTATGGCTTTGCTACCATGACCATCGGGGTGGAGCTAGAGCAATGAAGCAAGGGCTATTCCGTGTTGCCAATTTTAGCATCTTCGCTGACTCCTCTCAGAATTATTAAAAAAAAAGATAAAGAAAGGAAAGAAGGCTAGTAACAAATATAGCAACATTTTGCGTGGTGTAATTCGAGATGTCAGAAGATTCGTGAAACTTCATCTAGAGTAGGACATGTTCATTGACGGTGCAGCGTATCGCTTGTTGAAATTGAAAATAAAAGGTACACTGCCTTTAATTGTTCAATCTCGGGTCCTCTACCAGAAGCATGGGAGCTTGAGGTTTCTGTGCAGGAATTTAGCTATTCCCAGAATAGCACTCTTCTGTACAGAGATGTCAGATGTTGTTCCTGGTATCTGTTGGCGCCATCTATCCAGTTTGGGGGTAACTGCCCCTAGCGCCCCAATCACTAGTGGCACCACTAGTACCTTTACCCTCCACATCCCAATCACTAGTGGCACCACTCGTACCTTTACCCTCCACATTTTCTCTAGTTCTTCATTCAGCCCTTGGTATTTCTCCAGCTTTTCCTGTTTGTTCATTTTTGCTATCATTCAGGAACCCTTCGTGCATTGAAAGGAGCTTTTCTTATCTTGATGTCAGTGGCCTGCATCTCTTTCAGTGGACAGGGAATTATGCCAGCACGGTATCTGATTACTGGCATAGGTGTTAATAGTCTGGATCTTCCTCTTGTCATTCAGTTGACTATTCAGGATCTGCCTATAGGTACTTGGTTGTGGAATTCCAAGGTATTTGTAGCTGTCCTACATATCTGCTATGCTGCCTTCAGGTAGTTCAATCCCTTCGGTTGTGATTATCTTCCCTCAACTAGATATCATTTGCCGACACTTATTTATCCATCTCTCTCTCTCTCTCTCTCTCTCTCTCTCTCTCTCTCTCTCTCTCTCTCTCTCTCTCTCTCTCTCTCTCTCTCTCTCTCTCTCTCTCTCTCTCTCTCTATATATATATATATATATATATATATATATATATATATATATATATATATAGCATTCGAGTTGTGTTTTCATTTTGAATAGACATGGTTACAGTTTTCAATCATTGAAATTTAGGTTATTTTACTATCTTTTTTAAGTTTTACAATAAAACAATAAAAAGAAGAGCAAGTGAGGGAACTCTGATACTACTTTGTTCTGATAAGGCAAACCATTTCTTATTTTGCTGTGTATTGTTAGAATCTGTATGATAACAGCAATTTAAATTTGAGACCAAAAGTATAAAATGATAAATGGTTTGGCCACAAAACAATTTGCTGAGGAAGGAAAGGTCATGGTTTGTACAATACCCACACGGTAATTCTCAGTCAGACACTGGAAGACAAGCTCTACAAATACAGCGTGACAACAAAATAATGAAAGTGCTACAAATACATGGCTGAAATAGCAGATGTGCAATCAATGTATGTTGGTTCCATTACATGGAAAACACTTGATTATGAATACAAGTTAATAAATTTAATGTTTTTATAGAATACAGTTACCATTTCACCCAAAACAATGAATATTTTATCCCCGTGGAATGTGTGATGCGAGGCATTCCTTGCCAAGGTACTGTCGACACAGTATTAGGCATTCTGGGTATTGAAGCATTGTGTTGCTGTAGAACGGACATTGGAAATTTGGCTTCTCTTTCATAAAGTTGAATTCATATTTATGCAAATGTGAGGCAACTTGTTTGACACACAGTTACCTGAAGCCCATGACAAAGATTTCAATAAGCTATTGTTGAGGTAGCACGAGGACAGACTGTGACACAAGGCTTTAATCACATAAAATATAAAATACAAACAGACATCGTGGCACACTTTAGTGGATATCAGTTAAGATTAAAAAACTGCAAAAAAGAACTTTAATCAATGGAGCGTGGAAAAAATAAGATAAAGGAAATAGGCTGGAAATTGTGTCTGGTATGGTCCCAAAACAAACAAATATTCTGTGCCCAAGAAGGAATGAGTAAACTGCACATCTGAGAAGGCATCATTAATGCGGAAACGTGCATACAGGTTCTGGAGCAACATATGCTGCAGCACAATGCCAGACCACATTCTGGACCTGTTAGAATAGTGTGGCTTCACAGTAAAAGAATGCAAGTACTAGACTGGCCTGCGAGCAGTCCAGACCTGTCTCCTATTGAAAATGTGAAGCTCATTATAAGTGCAAAACACAATTACTGAAGTTCTACATCAAACACAAAAAATAATTAAAAATTAGGTAAAGAATTACACCTACAAAGGTTCAACAATTAATGTCCTCAGTTACTAAAGGCTTATTGAGTGTGCTTAAAAGGAAAGGTAATATAGCACAATGTAAGCACGCATCTGCCCACACTTTTTGGGTTGCAGTCATCAAATTCAAAATGAGTGAATATCTACATAAACCTGAATAGTTTATCAATTTGAACATTAAATATATTGTCTTTGTAGTGTATTCAATTGAATATAGGTTGAAAAAGATTTGCGAATCAGTGTATTCTGTTTTTATTTAAGTTTTACACAATGTCCCAACTTCATTGGAAATATTCCTTGACAATTCAGTTTCAAATTTGATGTTTGTTTACTAAATGTAGACAGTGTGGTTAATGATTAATCGACAGGAAGGAGTATCAGACAAATTACGCTGGTCAACAGCAAATTTTAATCAGATATTTCTTTTTGTGTCCATAAGCATATTTTTGACTATAAAATGTCTTTACATTTTACATACAAATGTGTATGCATTGGCATGTATGTGTGCGTGTCAATCCCCAATTTAAGGTAAAGAAAGCTGCTAAATTTGCTCATATAGTTGGTTTGGCCATAAAACATAACACCAACTAAAGAGCAGAGCTGGGCATTTTACAAAAATTTTACAGTCCCTTTTTCACCTTCCGTCTGCAGCCAGGGTACCCTTCCGACGTCCGTCTATATGCCTAAAGACCGGTCCTCCTATCATTTTAAACGGGCTTACGTTTGCGCTTCCGTCTAGCAACTTTGACCAGCTACCATTAGCAAAACCCCCCTTCCCCCCCCTTGAGCGATATTTGAAATGAAAGACTATCCGTGACATGGAAGCCTCACCTCGGCCGGACTAGATGAACCTCCTTTTAGGACCCAGAAGCTGTGAAAAAGCCTTGGCTGCGGCCAACGAGAAACGGAAGCTTCTCCACGGCCATTGAAGATGATAGACGATATAGATGGAAAAATGGGATTCCGACTGTCCCTACTTTTTTAAGTTTCCCGTCTTTCATATATCACCTACAAAATTGGCGTCAGTCATAGGAGGATAGACGGACCGGTCTGTCACATAGACGGAATGCCCAGCTCTGCTAAAGAGGCAATACAGTAAGCAGTCTAAATTTAATAATGCATGTCTGCATAATCTTGTGATATGTCATATAGGCCTCAGAGACAAAATCTCGGATGTATAGTCCAGCTGGACCAGAGGTCCGTTGTAGAGGAGAAAAAAAAGGGACGACTTTCAGACGTTGAGTTACTTGCTCATGGGTTGTATTGTACATGCGGGGCACACACTACGCTACAGATCTATTTTTGCCCAATTTATTAACTAAACGCTCACTTGCCTAAGCAGAATCGCCGGTAGCCATGGATGCTGTCGTTGTTTCAGACTGCGAAATGCAAGCGGAAATGCAGAGGAAACTACGGTGGCTTAGATACACCAAAAATAACAATATCGAACATGCCGATTTGAACGTTTTTAACATCGTTTTATCCAGAAAATTCGGTTACGGTTCAAAATCGCTTAAAAGCCCTAGATGGATGTATTATAATGCAAACTAACTTCTATGTCAATAGCTTGTTTTGTTTTGTTTTAGCTGCATTTTGAGCTGCAAAAAATGTAAAAACAATTGTGCTCACAATTTCAAAAGTAATTTAACTTGCAGTCGGGGATCTTTTTTGCCTAATGGCGTATTGACCAATTATCTCCTGCCCGACCTTGGTTACCACAGTGATAACTGATATCTGTTTCTGCATTAACAACAGCAGTGTAGGGTTTGTGCGCAAAGCTAACAATGACATTTTGTGAGACTTTACTGGTGCGGTATGGCAGCAGTTACAGTAGCCTACATGGCTCCATTGGTATTTTTTAATGATAGAAAACCTTAATGTCATTCACAGCAACACAATTGCCCTTTTCTGTGACATATTTTTCATCAATGAAGTGTGGAGGGACAAGTAAATAACACTGGTAAACATTTTTTAAATGCCTTTTACGATTATTACTTTGTAATCAGTCATGCAAGTAAAGTTTTCTCAATGCAGTTTTTTGTGTTGATTACAGCCCTCCCCTTGATTTTTCCTCACATCAGGTTTTCATTAAAAAAAACAAAAACAATAATAATGCAATAGGTCATATGAAGTTATATTTATGAATTAAGCAGAGCTGGGCATTTGACCTGGGTACCCTTCCGGCCGCAACTCCCCGCCCTTATTCATAAAAATTATCACCCCCCGCCCCGTGGGAATATATAATCATGAAAACTAAGGTGTTGATGTGATGGTCTAAAAAGTTAGTGTATCCTCCTTGTGTCAAACAGTCTCATCATCATTCTGTACAACTTTCCACCTAATATCATTAAACCTTAGCCTTACATTGTTCAGCAGGTCTCCCGGAGAAAGAATGAAATGCTGGCACATTGTTTACACTAATTTAACATCGTTTGCTCACAGTGATTTATTTGTGTGGTTGCATATATCAATTTGTGGCTAACTGTCAGGGCTGGTACAATTAAGATCTTTCAGGCGTGTAAATGTGGTTTGCACTCTGGGGAATGGTAGACTAGAGAATACATTCATTTAAATATGCAGCTCTGTGCCAGCAGTCTACCCAACTCGTATAGAAGTGTGATCTGCATGTGACTTTCAGTGAGAGGAACTTTCGAATAAAACACTCAGGACGGTGGGTGGGGCTTTGTGTGTGGGAAAGAAAAAAACACCATCATCACTGAACCAAAACCCCCTAACTAATTATGTTTATGAAATGTAGTGGTTTTCCCACCAACTATAGCATCTTCGGTGATACATGACAGAGGCTTGTCTATACCTCCTATACTCTCGGCATCGTCAGCCCTAAACAGTGCCCATAGCCCTCGTCCCCAAGCCTTATGGACCTTTTGTATATGCATGGCAGAGTGATGATGCTAAATAGTATTACTCGTTATTAATGGTAAATTGCATAACTTAGGCTACAAAATGCTGAGTATGTAATTAATTATCATTATTTGACTCTGTGCGCAAGCCAATTAAAAGTAGTTTAGTCCAAGAGACACCCATTATCAAATAATTATCAACTTCCAAAAAATTGCTATTCAATGAGAATAATAAAATGAGGCCAGTGAGTGAGTGAAGACACTAATCTGAGTGCCAAAAAGAGGTGTGGATGGTTATTTTTCCCCTCATCGGGTTAGACCTTATAGCAAAGTTGTTTTTGCCCTTGGTGGACAGCAGGAATCATTATTTTTAGTCAAAGGACTGATGCCATTGCACTGCTGTGCTTCAGTCTGAAGAGAATTAGTCAAAGATTCCTCTTACAACTTAATCAGATATACTGTCAAAAGCACTAATTAAGTAGGATAATTAAAGATTTCTGTCCTAAGTGGGGCATAGCACTCCTAAGTAAGCATTTTAGTGGTATTATTATTAATTACAGCAGCAAAGAAGTGAAATGAGTTCCGCTGTCATGTCAAGTTATGCGTGACTGAGGAAGTAATTGTTTTGGTCTGCATTGCTTCATTCTAAATCGGAAGTCATGATAAACAATTCAGTGTGTCATGCCTTAATTGCCTTTCTTATAAAGTTTTCCTCGTCAAGCGTTTTTTTTTTTTTTTTTTTGTAAAAGTTTCCTTACCACAACCATCTGCTTTTCTTGCTCATTATTTGAACTCCCTAATCCTGGCCTCTATTATGCAGCAGTCACCATGGCTGATCCACACTGAAGCCCGAAAGAGATTTAAGTGTAACACTGTGAGAATTTAGAAGCTGGAAAGAAACTCATACATGTGCTTAGCACTAGTTATAATTTGGGGTTGCATTAGGAGTTTCTGGTCATGTTTTACAACTGCAACACATGTATTTAATTGTATTATTGTATATTGACCATGGTGGATGCAGCTCATAGAACTGTTTCTCTGTACCCATGCCCGAGAAAGATGAAATGTAAATAATATGAATTCGAACAAACTAAAAATACATGAAGGCATATGCTTGAATATATACAAATACTGTACTGCGATTAGAATATGTTCTACCTGTTGTAGACTTTAATTAGTTGTTTGGTGTGGTGCATCAACAAATAAACTTTTGTCTGTTAAAGTTCATGGCTTAATCAATTCAGTGTTATGTTTAGACATGAGATGACAGTAAATGTTGGGAAGTAACACATAGTTAGGTCACATGTAAATGGTCTGCATGAGAAATGACAATCAAAATGCAACAAGACACAACATAGACATATTTTTCTCGTCACACATAATTGCCTCAGGCATAGGCTCTATAATAAGTTTACACGATTAAGCCTTGCAGAATGAATGTGTCATCTGTAATTCAGAAATAGATGGTCATATTAACATATTGTTTATTAAACGTGTAACGTAAGTCACAAAAATTAGGGATTTTGGAAAGCACTTTGAAATTTACAGTCCACACCTTGCCCCTTAACTTTTTTTTTCATGTCAACTAGCGTGTTTCCTTTCTTTCGGGCATCAACGAGTCCGTATGGGAAGTCTATAAGGTCTATAAAAGAAGAATTAGATGATAACCATCAGTGCTTTACGATAATACATTGGTATGGGTAATGTCGACACAAGTACCTCCTTACCTGAGTGCCGTTCCATATACAAATGTTTTAGAGCACACAGCAATCAATAGAGTCACACAGATAAGAGCTTTCCGCATCTGATAAGGCTCTTGAAAGACTCCCAAAGGCTAACCTTTGAGTCGAGGCACTGGCAATGAGATACATGTGAGATAAAACATAGGTGCCTTGCTTTGATTTTCTCATAATTTAACAAAGGCAAATGGATTTTTTTGAATGGGAAAGTTCAAATTAAAGAGAGAATGACAGACTCCGCTATCTGTGCAAAAAAAACAGAATAGTATCAATTACAAGGAGAAGTATCCTACAGAATCATTGTGCATCTACAACTGTGTTTATGTCATACACAAGGTAACTCAATGTGCTTCACATAATTAAAAGTACAACGTTAAAAAGCATTTACAAACTAAAGAGTTGAAGCGATTTTAAAAGCAAAGTAAAGAAATGAAAAGTAGCCTACTAAAATACGCAACCAGTGTAAGGCCTTTGACTGTCATATGTTCTCATCTATTTGTTCTGGTCAGAACCCCAGCTGCAGCGATGTGAATGAGCTTCACAGCTGCATCAATGTGAATGAGCTGCAGGTGTTGGATGCTCTTTTGAAGGACTCCAGTCGGAAGGCTCTTTACAATAATAAAATCTGCTGAAGATGATAGCATGGATAAGCTTCTCGTGGTTTGTTTGGAGCATACGAGCCTTCACTTTGGGTATATTTTTCAGCTGGTTTTCATGTGACTGCTGAAGGTCAGACCAGAATCAAAACATCAAGGCTCCAAACTTGGAATTTTATTTTTAGAGACAGTGGCTCTTTGTGGCTGTTTAATTACAGCGATAGTCTTTCCTTTATTGATCAAAACAATTATCTCACTTTTGCTTTGGCTTACTTGAAGAAAATTATGGTTAATCCAGTTATTCATTTCTTTAAAACAGTGACACACAATCTTAATTGAACTATCATCATTCGGAAACATTGATTGATATAGAGTAGCTGCATGTCATCTGCGTAGTCATGGCAACCAGAGCTGGGGATTCCGCCTATGTGATGGACCGGTCTGTCTATACGCCTATGACGGAGGCCCATTTTGTAGGTGATTAACAATAAACGGGAACCTTAAAAAAATTAACGGATTAAGCATAGTCGGAAGCCCATTTTTTTCATCTATGTCATTGTCTATTTTCGTGGTGAGGCTTTCAATGGACTTCTCCATTTCCCGTTGGCCACGGTGAGTCTTTCATTTAAAATAGTAGGCAGACCAGCCTATAGGCGATTACTATTTGTTCCGGCCGGACAAAAAGGTGTAGGCCCATTGACGGACGGCAGAAGCGTGCCCCGGCTGCAGACGGAAGGTGATAAATGGACCGGGTAATTTGAGTAAAATGCCCAGTTCTGTAACCAATATTGGTGTTCTGAAGCATTTGACACAAGGGTAGCATATACAGGCTGAACAAAGGGGTTCCAAGAACAGATTCTTAAAGAACCCCAAATGCCATGGCCATTTGATCAAATCCAAAACTTCCAATGGTCACAAAATAACTCATTTCCTCCAATTACGATCTGAACCATTTTAGGACTGTTCCATTTTAGTCCTAAGTGTAGAATGTGAGGAAGCGACCACAAGAAGACAAAATAATACGTGCACCTCACATGCATATATTTTGGTATTACATGCATGAAGCTTTAATTTTTTGATTTACACATGGATGATAAAATAAATATTTGAGTGTGACTTCACAGATTCCATCTATTGCGAGAGTGGTATCGAATGTAACTCCACTGTGAATGAGGGATTAAAGAATGTTCATTTTAGGTTTGGTTTAAGAGGGAAGACTTGGGGTGTGTGTTGGTGCATGTGTGTCAACCTCAAACTCCCTATTCAAAGTAAAGTAAGTTACCTGCCAATATTTGTTTATTCAAGTGAGTAAAACGTATGTTAATTCAAGTGTAAGTGGTTTCTTCTGGACACAATATCAATATGCTTGTAAATACCCTTGTGTTCTTTTTGGTCAATAGGGCTTTTTTGATGAGTAAATATATACAGGCAATCAATATAGGAGTTTAATGTTAGCTAATTGTCTCTGGCAGTGTAGTGGGTCACTTTCCTGATTTGGTTCAGGCAGTGTGAGTTCAGTCCGTACTCAGTGACGGTGTGGATGTGGTGGTTGGTTGCATGTCCTGTGATTGACTGGTGACCAGTGTAATCTACCAAATGGATGGATGTTGCATAATCACCAGTAACAGACAAGCCATTTTGTTGCCCTTGATTTTATTTACCTATGTGACTATATTAGATATTCTGCTTTGTTCTCCTCAATAACAAAACCAACTGAATAAAGGCAATAAGGAAACATTTTATGAGAGGTGAAATAAACAGAGGCAGCCTTCATGAGGATCCTTGACTCTAATAGAGATAGACTGCAGATGGCTTCAGGGGGCAGCAATTTTATTGAAGCCATTGTGACACTCCAATATAATCTCTTCTAAAATGGAAATTATTACACTTTGAGAGAAATTGAATGAGAAACATTTGAAATCTAGAAGACAGCTCCAACCCTTATGGCAGTTGTGTTTGTGTATATGCCGTTAATTGATTTGTTCTCAAGCAATTTTCACTGCTTTAAATTGGTTAATATTGTGTAAAAACTAAACTAAAAAGTGGAGACAGACCAATGGTATTGCATTTTTGGGGGAAAAAAATAGATTGATCATATTTGGGCATACGTTTTTTCCGCCCAACTGCAATGATATAATGTTTATGAATAAATATGTATGTATGTATGTATGTATGTATGTATGTATGTATGTATGTATGTATGTATGTATGTATGTGTATGTATGGAAATACATGCCATGCAGGCTGAGGAGTCGCTAGTTCCTGTAATTTTAGGTCCTCACTTTTAACTAAATTGTTAGGTCAGGAACTGTTGTGTGACTTCTGATGCATTGTGTTTGCCTCTGTCGTTGTAAATTAATTAATTTGCTGGCATAAGGCCAGTGATGCTCATTTTCCCTGCCAACCTCGAGACTACAGCCATACACCATTTTGGGCCAAACACCTTTACCAGCTTTTCATGTAGGCCTATGTGTGGAAAATCCACCATACATCAGCTGCTGCACATGGTTGCAACGAGTCAAAGGTTATGGGTGCAACCATAGGTTAAGTTTCCCATTTTTTCTGCGTGGCACATGAAGAAAGGACAGGCAAAAGGGAGGCTGCGAAGTGAATGTGAGAACAGTCACAAGGTCAAGTGTTGTCCTTACAGCAAATCGTTTCATGCTGTAAAAGATACACATCTACAAATCATCAAATCTTGTTCACACAAAATAGTTTTTGTAACAAACCATTTGGATGGCTACAATGTAATTTGAAACATCAGGATAACAAGACACTTACTTATAAACAGGCAGCATAATGTGTTTAATAGTGTGTCCTTGTCAGTGTTCATTGGAAAGCAAAGAGAGAGCTTTAATGCCTTTAGCAAAATTATGACAGTGGGGAACAGTCCTAAGACAAAATTAGTTGCAATAAATGTAGCAGTTTTCGAAAGATTCCAAAGAGAATCTGCGGGTGTCTTTAGACTGTGAGCCTTATTCTTCCTTTGCATTAACATTTTGACATGGAAAATGCACCCCGATCTTGTGAATGAATACAAATGACAACCTTTATTAAAAAAAAAAAAAAATGCATGAATAAAAATGGAAAGGAATGAAAAATAAATAAATAAAAGAAAATAAAACAAACAACAGCTGCCTTTCAACAATATATACATTGTGCTTATATTTATTTCGTCTTCAAGCTTCAACATGATACTGCATTTTTATCACCTGCGTATGTCTTAGATGAGTTGAAAGCAACAAGTTAATTTCAAAGTTGTTGTTTTTTTTCACCATATCACCTTAATTTGGCATATCTTTGTCTGCCAAACTGTTGGTTACCCAGTTCCAGGAGGAGCGTCAATGTTATATCATACACTTCGCTTGTCTAGGTGCGCAGTAATGTGCAGTATGTGACTGCACATATAGAGTGGGGAGAAAAATGGATTATGATATATCCCTGATATACAGTACATCCTTGGCATTAGAGCATAATCACCATGCATTTGTTTATGTACCTGCAACTGTATAAGTTTCTATTAGCGTTCAAGCAGATGTGGCTGTTAACTCTTTTGTGCCTGTCGGATTTAATGATGCAGCCACCTGAGCATTATTTAAACTACCTTCACAGTTAATGTGAGCTACACAATCTACAGTGGGCGGCATGTCACAAGAACATTGTGGTAACTGTCAAAAACATGAGAAGGAATTTCTTACCTTCCTTGAAACTGGTTGTTTTAATTTTTAACACTGACATGCTTTTTGCTTACATCACTGCTGCTCAAAATTAGCATTTCCTGTTGAATAGTTTTGTCTTTTGTAGAGACCCAGTACAAGAGGTAGTGAAAAGTCGACGCGGCCTCAGGAGCTCATCAACTCGACAGTGCATTTAACACCGCTGTACAAATTAAGCCTGTAAGGCTCTACCGTCCAAAGCAAAAGCTGTATCATCTTGCTCAAGAACATCAACATTAGAAGCTAACATTTCTGATTTTATGTTTTGTAAAAAATAAAATTATGTGAGTGATTTGCAGAAAGGTGCTCCTTTATGTATGAGTCTTTCAACTCACATCCTTCCACTTGAATGTATGTGAAAAATGAAAAAAAAAAAACGTTCTATGGGATTATATATTTTGGCTTTCAAAGTTTAATGCTTGCAACACACATTCAATGTGACCTTGCATTTCTCAAGGGCAAACTGGACTCAGAAAAAAAAAACAGCTCTTGAAAGAATATTCTCTCTTTTTCTATCACACATGTCACTGAGTGTTTCTCTCCTACCTAACTGGCAGAGCATAACCAGGCCTGTGGTTTTCTATTCCCTGGACAGAGGCCCTTACTGACCCCCACAACAGTAATTTTAGACTTCATGTCAACTGTGTCAGAGAGCCAGGCCTAGCTAATTCAAGGTCATTCTATTTTATTTTTTTTAATCATTTTATCATAGAGAATGGTAACCAATTTTGAGTCGGGCACCCAGCCATGTTGGCAGCAGCAGAACAACGGCATTCTGCAGCATTTCTGTAATCATTTTGCCAATGTCTCTAAGAGTCTATTTTCCATATGCCCATTTTCTGTTGGGATTTAATAGAATATTCAGGTCATAATTACAAAGGTTACACTCGTTTCTCATCAGTAAAATATTATGATGCCACATGTGCTTTTGTGTTTGAAATGTGAGCACAAAGTGCTGCCTTGGAGAGACATCAGATAGACTGCATGACGTATGAAGATTGTCAGCCTTTGAATACTTTTGATTGTAAAGATACATGTATTCCAATTTGAATTGTGTTTTAATAAATAAATAAACAAACGTTTACTGACTGGTATGGATAAGGTCGCTGAGGTCATGCTAGATGTTTATATGTTAGGCAAGTGTCAGATGAGAAGTGTCAGGTAAGTCTCATGAGATTTGTTTGGACTGCTTTAGTGTTGTTCAACAGTCAAGTGGATACTGTCTCACTAATGACAGTAGTGTGGTGTCAAGACCAAGTCACATGATTCTAACATTTGCCAGTGTGTACAGTGAGGCTTCAAAGGAACAGACGTTCATGTTCCAAAAAAGGCCCGTCAATTAAACTAGAATTGCACGCAGAAGAGGGCAGATGATTATCAGTTCTAAATAATCCTACTTTGGAACAGCGTCAACTGATACATGGCCATAGATGGACACCTCTGTCATACAGTATTTAGTTATTGGATTTTGTCTCCAATGACATACTGTATGTATAAGTAACATTGTCAAATATAGCACAAACTCACAGGATTATTATACTGTAAATTAATTTCAATAAATAGTACTAAAAGTTCATATCTTGATACAGTTTTTGATAACAAATCTAGCTGAGCTAAATTTACATGTAGTGTTTTATTATTTTGTTTTGTCTTCTTGAGCATTATTGATGAATGATGTTGACTCTTCACGTTTGCAAAGCGGGTGTGGTTCAAGTTTACTCACAACTTTTCAAGATCGATTTCTTCCTCCTCAGTTCCAAAGGATCACATCATTAGATTTACCTGTTTAGGTGACTCCTACACGTCTGATGGGTGATAGATGCTTTATATATCGAGACTAAATGAAAATCCCCCACACCCTTCCACCCATCTGCCTGTCACATGCACACACACAACCCTGATGTTCATCCTATCATCTTCTATCAAATAGGCATGATAACCTCAGAGCCAATGACAATTGTTGACAAATGGCTTGTCTCTAAGCACCTGCGAAAAGATGAAACTGACAGACTCCTTCACCTTTCCTCTTTCTCCAAGCATTGGGCTGTATGTATTCGCTATAAGTGATATACTGTAGGACATAGCTGGGGTGTAAGTCATGCTCCTTCCGTTTCCTCCAGATTGTGACGGTCTCCATCCATCATTGTCAGTCACGTCTCTCTTTTTCTTCTGTTTGTCTCGCACACTCGATCTTTCCTATGAGCCTTGCCTCTTTGCTCATTCACCTAAAGGTCATCTCTCCATGCTTCCATCCTCACTATTTCCGTCCTGCACCATTAGTACACTCTATACATATCTGTAACAGAGTACAGATGGCTGGTAATCTGGCCGGGGGTCATTATGAATCCGAGCCAATGCCCTGACCGATGGGCACCTCACTCCGTCTGTCAGTGCATCTCCGCAAGCGTGGCCTAAAATGAGCTATTCATCTAAATGTCCAGACATTTGGCTTTCCTTGGCAAGTAAAGCTTTTCTATTTTGCCCGAAGAATCTAAATCCATCCTCTTAATTCAAGCAGACAATGATGAATACGCGCTTGACTTGACTGATCAAACTGAATGCAAACACACGCACGTACACATAGGTCTGGACCATTTTGTGAGCTAGTTTATTTTAATCTTTCAAATGATCGTTGTGTCCAAAAACACAAAGTGATAACTTTATATGCCATCTGGATTGTTTTTTGCAGCTTATGTATTTTAATCATCATTCTTGATGATGGCGAAATCTGAAACACTTCACCTCAAACAACCATCATGAGTTGAGGTAATATTCAAGATAGTGCTTTAATCAAAGCTCAAGTGTAATTCGGTGCTCATAATAATGTGCTGACTGCATCCATCCATTTTCTGTAATAATTTTCCTCTTGCATCGCGGGTGAACTGGAGCCTACACTAGCTGACATTGGGCAAGAGGTAGGATCCACCTTGGACTCTTTGCAAGCCGAATGTCACCACTCTAGTTTGCAGCATCCCAGAATCTGTGTGGTGTGTACTGTATAATCACAGCACTACCACACGGTTGCCTATTTTACTCATTAATGTGACCTGATTCATAGTTATGTCCACTCCAACGTCTCATGTTAATGTAGTCACCTGAAAGCCTCCTTAAGCTCCTCTTTCCGTTTCTCTTAGTATTCATCACCATGTGACATCACTGACCTTCGCTGGATGCTGTTTCCATTAGTTTGACAAATTTGGTGTGTCAGAGCAGCTTTGTTGACATGCAGGTATAGAATCACCACTGAATGGATTCCACGTAATGAAAATGCCAGAAGAAGTGATGGTGTCTGTTCAGGTTGGCAATTAGGTTCAACCAAGGGTCACTGTTTTCAGGCAGTTTTTGAGGACCAAACACACATATTCAAGTATGAGACGATACATGTGTATTGCCTGCATTTGCCAATATCCCTATAGTGGTCCCTGTAAAGTGAAAATACATATCTTGTAAATTTGACACACCCACAGGGAAGAGTGGTGAAGGCACTCAGTTCTTATATAGTGGTGGAGGAGTAACTCATGCCAGGAAGCGCCCTAGTGCGTCACTGAGCATTGCTATAGCAACCACCCCAAAATCAAGAAAACTGAAATGGTGATAAATACTTGAACGCTGTATCTCCACAATTCAATACTATATGGTTCTCAGTCTTTTCATATGATTTCAACAGGTATCCTCAAAATAAGTATAGTGTAGGTTTACTGTACCGGTATGTTTTGTGGTTTGAGTTTGACTGTACAATGGTTTACTTTAATTCTACAGAAAAATTCAATTCTGCATTTGTCTCTGATCAAAATGTCGGGAGGGTATTTGTGCTGAGGCTCTCTGGATGCTGGTATAACCCTCGTATAGAAGTAATCTAAGTTCAAAAAGCACACTTCATGTTTCAAACTACACTCTTCTGACATCCCCCACATTACAATTTAAGTGGAAAGAAAGACAGAGATGCCAAAAACATTGAAAAGTGTGGTTGGTCAACCTCCAAGTCATTGAAGTGGCAACATTTAACTTCCTTTTAAGATACCCAATGACAAATAAAACAGAAAGGGACATATATCTCTTGAGCCTGTATGACCTTTAAATACATTTGGAGTGAGTGGAAAAAAACGTTGGTTCGGTCACAGAGTTAAGAGTCCTTTAATGCCAGCATGTTACACTCTCGTAGCCAAAGGCAAATTGGAAATCCAATAGTTGCCAGAAATATGACATTAAATGGAATCATTATTTTTTTTCTACCCAAGACCTGGCTGCTGAGTCAATATATTTAAAAAATAAAATTTGTCATTTTACACATATAATTGTGTTGTAATGCAGAACTGGGCATTTCGCCTAGGTGACGAACCGGTCCGCCGATGACGCTATGACGGATAGACGTGAAACTTAAAAAAATTGTAAGCATAGTCAGCCAATTTTTTTCCATCTATGTAATCGTCTATTTGTGCGGTGAGGCCCCCATGCTAGGCGATATTTGAAATGAAACACTCACCGCGGCATGGAACCCTCACCACAGCCTGCTAAATGCGTCTCCTTTAAATGCGGTGAGGCTTCCAAGGTCTTTAAAGGTACATAAAGATCCAAAAAGGTTCTGGAAGGTGCTAAAAGGAGGTGAGGCGGTGAGGCTTCCATGCCATGGCGAGTTTTTCGTTTCTACAGAAACGCTAATAGAACCCCATTTAAAATGATAGTAGGCCTATAGGCGATTACTATTTGGTCTGGCCGGACAAAATGGCGGATAGACAGATGTCGGAAGGGTACCCCGGCTGTAGGCGGAAGGCGATAAATGGATGGATAAATTGGATGGATAAATGTATAAATTACTACTGGAATGCTTAATCCGTGTTTTAACATAGTCAGCATAATAAATTATTATTGTCAATTGAAGAAGATTGTTTGTGTTGCGCATCCAGAAAAGTGTAATGTGTGATTGAAAGTATTCTACAGTGTTATGTTTTTTGTGTTGTCATTAGACCACTGGCAAATGTCTTCCAAAATGTCCATCAAATATGTCCATCCGTCTTAAAGTTACAAGTGAAGATACTCCCACAGTCAGTCAATAGACAGCAAAGGGCAAGGTCGCGTCTTCAATATCCCAGTACCTCTTCTTCCTCCAAGCACACTCTTGATCTAAACTCGGAAAGACAGAGCAAACAGCTTCCTCAGATTTTAGCCTGAATGTGTAAGAAAGCCTGCCCTTTCTCTGTTGGTACCAAATATGGAATTTGATATTTTTGTGAAGTACGTACTGAGCCCAGAGCCAGCAAAATAAATTCGTTATTCTTGAAGGACAATGCGTATTTTGTATATCAAAACAGCTTCTCAAAACAGCAGTCAGCGGAACAACAGTGAAAAATGCCCTTTCCTTGACAGAAAACTCATCCATCATGAAGACATGCCTCCCCAGTTTATTTCCACCTTGGTTCTTTATGAGAGAAGATTGCACCTTCAAGTACCCCCTATAAACATTCACCAAATCTATGTACTTTTTATTCTGTCACACTTACAGCCTGTAGCTGCCAAAAAGTAAATCTTTACTGACACAAATATACATTTCCAAAGAAACATGCTTAGCATTTTTTAAAAGCTTTTGCAGCTACAATGGCTATCAATACATCAAACGGCACACAATATTTTGAAGCGTTAACTAGTTGTTGGACAAGCCGAACCTGGTCTGAAATCTCATAACATTTGGAGTCCAGAATTAATGTTTCTGTCAAAAAGCAATACATCAGCCCACCTCACCAGACCTCATTTAAGACAGCATCCAATGATTTTTTATGCCTTATTGCAACAATTCTAACACACATGCTGTTAAATGGATATGCTACTGCTGGTATAGTGTATAATGTAAGTACTTCATTGAGGAGCCTATAAAGTAAAACAAAAATATTTCTGATAAATTTGACACACCACAGAGAAGAGTGTTGTTAACAAGCCTGTCAAATTTGAAAAAAAATAATCAAATATTTGAAAGTGTGCTTGTGAGCCGCTAATGTGCGTCTGGGCAAGGGAAAACATTGTCCAAAAGGTTTCATCATCCTAAGGGGTTTTGCAGCTGTCCTTTGTCTGTTCCCTTACCTCGGACCTATTTGCCATGGGTGACCCTGCTAGGGGCATAAAGCCCCAGATAATTTTTCTCCCAGGTTCACTGGGACACACAGACCTCTCCACCATGATGAGATGACGGATGAGTGGGCGCTTTTTGAGGTTGAATTCAAATAATATAATAACTGATTGTTACTCTAACCACTGAAAAAGATTCAATGTCATTTGCTTTTGTTTGATGTTTTGCACTGATGTTTTTCGTCTGAACTGTTCATTTCCCAAAAAGCCCTACTGTATTTTACCAAGGTCTAAAGGTGTGCATAAACATATGCCATTATCATCAACATCACATGCCGCTTCTGTATACTTTACAGGCTAGTAGCAACTGTTTGTCTCAGGGCGTGTGTGGCTGATAGATGACAATAAGCGGAAAATGGTGATTGTTCATGGCTGAGCCAGGCATCAGCAAACACACGGGTACTGTTATTATCTAAAACACCACATTTTGCCCTGACGTAAGATTCACATTTAGATGTAATTTTTCCTCTCTCATGCATACAAGCGCGCATACCTAAACACTTGCACACAGTTTTCTTTTTCAAAACACAAAAAAATCCTTTTGGTGAAACAACTGATGCATTATTTGTTAAGCTATGTTGTGTTCTATACTCAGTGAACAGTGTGTTTTACATATCCGGGGGCCTTGTGCATCTGTGTAGAGGTAAGGTTATTATAAACTCCAAGGCAGAGAGTGTGTTCTTGTGTAACGATGCACAGTTGAGTGTATATGTCTGCCAAAGGCATTGTTTTTCAGGTATTTTTTTGGGGTCTTTTTGTAGAAGCTTTTGGCTAAATTATGGACCTTAGTGAAACATGGCAAAACAACTGCCACTGAGTATTTAATAAAACATAATATGCCGCATTGTTGGTAGTGCCTACTGTACATTTTCTATTCTGTCCGCAATATGCTTTTATTTAGAATGCTGTTAGTCTTTTCCCCTTGTATCACCCTCTCATCTTTTCCTCCGTGATCCATATCATTGTTCCCCAGAGAAGGAGGAAAGGTGACAAACAAACCTATTCATCATCAGCAGGTTCTTCTGGCTAAACTGTTATCCTAGCTGAACTCTCTAAACTTTTCCCTGTGGCCCATTGTTTACGGCTGCATACTCTAAATTTACACCCGCCGTTTGTTTTATGAAGTGTCCACAGAGGGCAAGAAAGGGAGGCAGAGGCCTGGTGTCAGCATATTTCCCAGCACTGCCTCTATAGTGTAATGTATAGTCAAACAGGGCCTCTATTTGGGCCTTCCATCTCTATTTTTCATGTGCTATTGTTTTATACTACCCAGTTTGAGAAATATAGCATGATCATATTACGTAGATCTCTGCGGGGGACTTATTGTAAATGATTGGATGTTATTTACAAAGGCCAAGAGGGAGAGTGTGGAATTGGATGACTTGGAGAAGGGAGCAGCTTGAGTAAACTGTGGCAGCATGAGAGAGCACTGCCTCAAAGTTCTGCATTTAATGTAATGAACTCAAGCGGCTGTGTAATGGCTTCAATTTAAGGTGAGTTCATTATGTGTAATTGTTCCATTTATTTGCCGAGGTTCATTTTTTAGGAACACTAATGGCAAATGCAGATCATTTTGAATTGTTTGTATTCCACTAACATTCGATTCACAGCGCGACAGCAGCATTAGTGGCCATAGTTGATTACTGAAAAGTCATGCAGGGAACTTTCACCAGATTTGTCCGCAAATTCAGGCAGATACATTTTCAATTTATACCCAAACCATTACCCATGAGTCATTTTCAATTCATGTTCAAATTGTCCTTCTAACCAATTGAATGGATTTCTAATTTCATTCTCACAGAGAGAGACACTAATATGATCAGTTAATTATATTTTGACCTGATGTCTCCGTATGTCAGGTATTAATGTTCTCATATTTCTTATGGGAAGTCGAAAACTTGGTCTGATTCGTGAAACATTTGTTTGCCGCTACATTTGTTGGACTTTTTTGTATATCATGATATAATGTCATGATGTTAGCACGTCCGCCTCACAGTTCACAGAGGTCGTGGGTTCGATCCCTGCTCCGGCCTCCCTGTGTGGACTTTGCATGTTCTCCCCGTGCCTGCGTGGGTTTTCTCCGGGCACTCCGGTTTCCTCCCACATTTCCAAAAACATGCATGGTAAGTTGATCGGACACTCTAAATTGTCCTAAGTGTGATTGTGAGTGCGGTTGTTTGTTTGTCTCTGTGTGCCCTGCGATTGTCTGGCAACCAATTCAGGGTGTCCCCCGCCTACTGCCCGAAGACAGCTGGGATAGGCTCCGGCACTCCCCGCGACCCTTGTGAGGATAAGCGGTATCGATAATGGATGGCATGACAATGGAGAGAGAGAGAGAGAGAGAGAGAGAGGCAATTTAGATTTTCTGAAGCGCTTTGATTCCAAATACTCAGTGGCAGACAACTGTCATTAGCTTGCAGAAGTGTGCAAACATGATGCAGGTCACTAAACTCTCCAATATTCACTCACAGCACAATGCAAAAATACTAATAGCTAACGCATGATAAAATAAAGGATGGTGGATGAAACACTATTCCTAACTAAAGACACATCACAAATAATTCACATTATGGAAAACATAATGAAGTGGAACTATTTACAACTTGAACCGAGAGGCATGCTGAGATGCCATCAAACTTTGCGGATGCTTCAGTAAACATATTGAACTTTCTTCTTCCGTGTCAGGATGTGAAGTCAAGTTAACATGTGGACAACTCACATGTATGTAGTTGCCCTACTAAGCAGGCAGTGACATAAACTGCAATGGAGGAAGGAGAGACATTATCATTTTCCAGATGGAAATACAGCCACGATTTTGAGTTTGTGTCAGCTGCTGTCCACAAAGTGTTATCTGACTTTAAAATCCCTACGTCAAATTTTAAGAAACATCTGGAGTCGCAAGGTACATTCAAACTATAAGAGAAAGTCCCATCCATGCAGGAGGTGGCCCATTACTCAAACAACAAAAGCTGGACTTCGGCAACCTATTCCTGGTATTAATGGTACAGATATTTAACCACTTAGAGTAATGTCCATCTATCTTCTATTCTGTGTGTACCTTTCAGGCGCAGGTGAGCTGGAGCCTTTCCCAGGTGACGTTGATGGGTAGCCAGTCAGTCGCAGGGCACAAAAAGACAAGCAACCATTTACATTTGCATTTACACTTTTCAACAATTTACAGCCTTCAAATAATCTAACATTCACTTTTTGGGAATGTGGAAGGAAGCTGGAGCTCCCGGTGATTTGCCAAGCAAGCAGAAAACATGCAAACTCCATAAAGGAGGGTCTCAGATGATATCGGAACACAGGACCTTGACAGCGAGTCATGATCACACAAGGTGGAAGGTAAAATTCCATCAAGTCGGTTTCTGTGTTTTGTGAAGTTTGAGGTTGACTGGTTATGTATAATCTTCTCAATGACTACTACAAATGCGTTACTTACTAATCCCTTATTAAATGTGCTGAACCAAAGAATGCCCTTACCTATCAAAAACACAATCTGTGTTTTCATCCAAATTTTGTAATGTCATTTTTTTTGTCAATTAATTTTTTCCGTAAAAACAAAGCAAGCAGATTTCAAAATATATTTTACTCCAATTCAAGTATACTAGACACCGTATAATATATATACTATAAAATGCTTGCCATAAAAACGGTTTTCTGGACTTGTATACCGGGTAGCGAGCTTCCTGCTTATGTTGTTGTATTGCAGACAGATGCTGGGATAATGATTCTCAAACAGGGTCAACTTCTCCCTTGTGGTAGTTTTGTGTTCAGCTCCCTAGACAATGGGAGAGAATACAATAGACTGTCTGTAGGCACACAATATCGGTGAAATACATAATACTATAAAAATATTTGTAAACTGTATTTTTGTGTTCCACGATGACTACATTATAATCATTATTCAACTCACGGAGTCTTTTATTGTCTGTGCCACAGTCTATTTACTGTAAGAAACAATGTGCAAATGTCCCTTATGTGAGCTTGCACTGGTTAGTGTTGTGGAACCCTCCTGACCTTTTGATGACAGGGTAGGAGAAAAACATGTGTAGTTCCCAGCTGCCACGACAAAGTGATGTCCATAGGCGAGGGCAATTTGGCCTGTGGGAACCAGCGGGGGCAGGGCGAAGGGGTCCAGATGTGTGAACACCTCGGAGCCATGCGTCAACTATGGCCTTGGTTGACATAACCTTCCCCTGGGGCAGGACACTGGTTTAGTACAGTACATTGCTGCATGCAGCACACTGGTGGCTTGAAATAATGAATGTGTGCTTGCGATCTGCAACAAAATTTCAGTTCATCATCACCATGAAATAAGGCCAGTGACTAGATTTTGAGTCCACTGTACCTCCTGAACTCCATGATGCCATTAAAAAAGGAGATTGCTTTTTAAGTGCCATCAGCGCAGAGTACACTATTTAATCTGATGAGATTTATGAAAAGCAATCACCCAAGTAAAAATTGTAGATGCCATTTATCAGGCAGAATGGAAATCACAACCATAATTGTCACAACCGTACGCAGATGAGACCTTATAACCATATAAAACTCACACAAGGTCCCATGGATCATTTTTAATGTCCCTTCTTTGTGTTAGTGTGTCCTGGAGGACTGACTGACTGACTGGCTCTCCACATGCCCCTTAGGTCGGCTCATTACTTGCACCTCGCTTCAGGGTGTCACAACATAAGAGAGACTAGTTTATGACCAAGGTAGTGAGGCTGAGCCTGGCTGACTGCAATTAAATACATATTTTTTCTGGCTACTGATTTTTGAATCTTATCTAAAAAACATCTTCTTGGAGAACTCGTATACTTCCTCTTTGTGGCATCTGCAAGGTCAAGAATGGAGAGACTTGGAACATATTCAGGAGGACAAACGACAATGACACAGGGAGAGGACGATGGATTTGCACTCCAGTTTTCTGGAAGCCAATGTGTCTTTCAGCCATCTCTCTGATGAATAACCAGAGCTGGGCATCGGCCCTCCGTCCCCGGTTTCCGTCCTGCATATTAAATCAACCCACATGGTCCCAATCGGTAGGACTCAGCCAACCGGCGTCGAGAACGGACTTTACCGATACCGCGTCACATGCAGGTGCCGCACTCCTGACACGCGGTCAAGTAAGGAAACAATGAAAAATAAAAGGGTGTGGTTTACCTTGCGGTCCCACAGTCGCAAAGACGTGTCCCATATTCTTTTTATTTCACAGATGACAACGCTGTGCGTGTGTGTGTGTCATTTGTTTTTGTTTGATGTTTTTTCTTTGTTTGGCAACGTGTCTGCTCGTGCGGCACCTGCGTGTGACGTAAAGATTATGTAATCGACGTAATTGGCTGTCACTGGCGAAGAACGGGCCGGTACCATGTGGATCGATTGAATATGCAGGACGGAAACCGGGGACGGGCGGCCGATGCCCAGCTCTATGAATAACTAAGTCGCAAAAAAACTTATGGTTCACCTAAAAGCACCCTAAAAATACAGTTTAGAAGAGCACTGCAGATGAAATAGGCTGTAAAATGGGCCATCTATCATAGTGTTTTCTAAAAAGCGAAGGCACGGGGAAAGGCGTTTAGGAGCACTTTTCATTAGCTTCTGCAGCTACAGGGGATCACAAGTCTAAACAATATCCTCTGCACCAAATGTGTTTTCACAAGGAATAGAAAGACACACTCAACGCTAAACAATCTTGCGTACTTCGATTCTTCATGTCAGATATAAAATGTGATTTACTTTCTTTTTATCTGTTTACCTATTTGTAATTTAAAGAGACGGTGGGGCCGGGATGGCCATGTTTTCACTAACAAGTTCATTTTATATATTTTTTCATCAGGAAAATGGAAAGAGTTGTCATTTTCTATTTTAGCAATAAATTTGGGAGAAATTAGGAAATAAGTGACTCCATGAATAACGCCTCTTGTTAATGAGGAGGATGGCCGCACCCCCTACCGTTCTATCCTTGTTCGGCCAGCGTCACGGGAGTAACCGATTCCAAACTCTCCATTGGAAATCATTGTACTTTCATTGCTTATAACGTCCAAAAACGGTGATCAATTGGCACCAAAATTCATGTGGACATCCTTACTAATGACCACTTCAACATATCAAAAGGATAAACCTCTCCGTGGCTGATTTATGAGGATGAGGAAATGTGGAAGTGAGCATGAGCTACATAGATTTATGCTGGGATGAGCGCACACTGCTTCTTTGCTTAAAAACAAAAAACAAAAACAAAAAAAACACTGCTTCTTTGCTGATCACGTTTAGGACAAGCGAGGCATTTAACACCAGCCAGAATATTTACAGAGACTGAAGTGGAAATGAGTAGACGTGCACATTTTTTTAAATGAGGAATGGCCACAGTTTGTCGACCGACAACACGCCGTGGAAAGTAACAGCCGAAACGGTAGGTTCCAAAGCGGACCAACTCGGCTGTGCAGTCAGCCTCCTCGCTGGAACTTTCCTGAATATTGATGCTTGCTGGTGGCTGCAAGCGCACACGGTAGCTTGGGAGGCAACCCCGCGACATGAAGACACAGGCTCATGATCACCTCCACATGCTGCACGGACAGTAAGGAGCTAATGTTGTTGTGCTAACGCCTTTTGTTTTAATGGCCTGAAGCTAGTTGTTACTATTAGCCGTCCCATTATCCTACCTTTAGCCGGGGAGGGAAGAGAGTGGGGGTATAAAGCTCCAATCTGCCTGGCCTGCTGCTCGCTGCAAGCCGCCGTCTCAGTCCTGGGAGTTGACACGAGTGTAGCGTCGCTAAATGTCAGAAATATATACCAGTCGGGGTTCGTTTGCACATTCAATATTACCACACTTGGCTCCCACCTGTGATGTGGACAGCTGAGACCGAAAACATAACATAAGCCACGCCGCAAAAAGGGGTAGGGAAATTTGTTGTAAATCCAACCACAAAAAAAGTCCTTAAATCACTACAGAGTCTTTTGAGGTGGGTATTTTAGTACTGATGTCATTTTTACATGCAAACCTATTATGTAAGTGCCAATGTTAAGCTCATCCAAGTGTCCCTCTAAGTACTTGCTCTCAGGCCAAGGAAACAGGAAAGAAATACAATTTTCTTGGGAATGTAGAGTAGTGCTATCCAGGTTCTGAATATTCAGAGTAAGTGTTTTTCAGTTTCCATGCAATAACAGATGAATTATGTAGACATGTTGTTGTATACAGTATATTGATTTTAATGTGTGTAGGTAATATACTGTATAATTTTGATAAAGTAATAGTAAACGAACCACGATATGCAAGTTTGAAAGATCCTGGTTTTTATTTGCAGTTTAATGAACGTTATGCAGAGCACCGTTTTTTTTTTTCCAGTATAAAGGGCAGATGGCATAACAGTTTCCGCTGTCGATGTTACAAGCTACTAGGATGCTATCTGACTGCAAAATAACCTCTGTGTAATAACCTGGAGTTGTGTAATAGCTATATTCAATAGTTCAGTGCTAGCATTTTTCAAGGTCAAAATGGCATCAAATTTTTTACTTTTCAAAGGCGCGGAGATAGTGCCTCCAGCCAACACTGCGGTGTGCCACTATGTTTAGCGTCAACTTGGTTTAAAGTTTTAACACATTTCCCATGTTGTCACTCTGCATTTATATGCCAAACGGGAGTTAACATGCCACTGAAGTGCTGTGTGCATAGAGTCTATTTCAGGCCGCTGAGTACAGACTTCCCCGATTTTAACACTAGTTCTTTGATGGGATGCCTGTAAATAATCAGACTAGGTCATTTTTCTGCATGCTGATAAAATGACTCGCGCAATATCCATCCATTTTTCATAACATGTGTCCTGATTAGAGTTGCAGGTGTGTTGGAACGTATGCCAACTGAATTTGGGCGAGAGTCTAGGTACACCCTGATCTGATCAGCAGTCAACCGCAGGGCACATAAGGCCAGGCAAACCAATATACTCACATTCAAAACTGTACCGCTCCACTTGCGTGTGTAGGTGGACAAACGTTAACAGCAGGCCAAGATCAAAATGAATGCAGGAGTCAGGAAGTAGCGTCCAAGCTCCAAGTGCTTTATTGAAACTACAGGCAAGCATGAAAATAAATGCCTAACTATAAGCATCCTTAAATGCAAATGAATTATCGCATAATCCTTTTCAAAGTTCAGTATGAACATGAAACATTAAGCAGTCGTGAGTGGGTATGACTCATTTTGTTAAAAATGTATCACAGTATAAACATAAATACAAAACTGATAACTCTATAACAAATGCAGTACTTACAGACAATACTTATGAAGGTGCACACAGCATAAAGCTTATACCAGGTGGTGAGCACAATCAACAATAATGCTGCCTCCAGCAAAAAGGTGATTCACATTTTGAAAATCTGTCTATTTTCTTCCAGACGTGTGGAGAGCAGATTTAGCACACTCTAAAAACATTCGGGTGAAAAATAACACCATTTTGGGTCAAAAATGGACCGATTTGAAATTGACGATGTTCTACTTGGGTCAATTTGACCCAACCTTACAGAAAAATTGGTAGTTTTGTACAAAACAACCCAAAAAATGTGGCTGTTTTGTACAAAACAACACAAGGAGATGGGTCAAATTGACTCAATTAGTGGGTCGGTCCATTTTTTACCCAAAACTGTGTTATATCTAACCCAACTGTTTTTAGAGTGCGGGGGCGCTCAATCTTCACTCTCCCCAGCCACTTTGTCCATCTCTACATGGGAGATCCTTAGGTGTTCCAGGCCAGCCGAGACATAGTCAGTCCAGCGTATCCTATGCCCTTAAACACTTCACCAGGAAAGTGTCAAGGAGACAGTATAAGAGATGCCTGAGCCACCTCATCTGGCTCTTAAAGCAGCAATTGAAGGTTTGGATACGGTGAGAATTTTTTTACTTGTAGCTATGCATATACAGCCTGCATATAGAGTCTGTATGAATGTAAAATGACACAAAATTATTCATCATTATTAATTACAGATGTTTTATATTGATAAAAAATGTTCAATAATCACTGTTTGAGATTAATGTTCCTGTTTTGAACTGCTTAAGTTAGTGTATTGCATTCTTTAAAATATTAAATTAAATATATTTATTAGTAATAGGAAAATAACCTCTGGTTTATTTTTTTTTAATTAAACTTAGACCTAATACGCTACTCTATTTTAAGGTTGGTCATCATGGTGGCACGTGGACTGCTAAATATTTTGTGAGTGGCACTTGGTTTAAAAAGTTTGAGAACCACTGTTGCATTTCAAATCAAGGCATGAAACCCCCCACCCCCCACATTGTTTTTATTCTTTTACTGGAACTAAAATGCCTGTACTTTCTTATACAAACTCAACCACAGATCCTGATTACTAAACTACTGAAGGGCTTTCTGCAACCAGTAAGTTTGTCTTATCACGGATAGGCTACTGTAAGGTAGTGGGCAAAACGTTTGCCGTTAAATAAAATGGGTGATTGATTTTAATCCAATGAATATTAACCAATATCAATTAAAATAAGTATTAATTTCAAAAGTTATAAAGCTTTTGTTTCAGTGACATAATGAGTTGTTTATGTCAAA